>NW_006781042.1:414348-432204 GCF_000442215.2 Lipotes vexillifer
CATTCCTGTAAGCCACCTGTCTCCCTCCTCAACAAACTGACACTCCAATAAACCTGATCGCTCTTCTCTGCCAGGAATACAGTCAGTTTCAGGGCTCAGCACAAGCGTCACCTCCTGGAGGAACTCTTTTCTGACATGTCACGCCCACCTCCAGTAGAACTAACCCCCTCATTACTCCCAAAGTGCCCTGACCACCCTACTCTGACTGTACCTCTATCAAGTTATTATATGTTTATCTGTCTCACCTCACTAGGCTCAAAGTTCCTTGAAGGCAGGGACTGTGAATTACTCAACTTGGAATCTTCATAAGCCAGCACAGGGCCTGGCACCTGACAGGCAGGCAGCAAATGTCTGCCAAACTCATGAACACTGTGGGGGAGGAGCCAGTATGGGACTGGGGAGAAGATGCACACATATGAGCCCATGTTCTGTTTTGTTTTCTAGAAACAGCTGGTTCCTCCCTTACTGTTTAAGCAGCCACCTGGGCCAAGGGACCGATTCCACCATGAAGCCTAAGACCTGATCAAGTGCAAAACAAATAGGGTGATGGAAAAAGGGGCTCTGCAAAAAGAAGAGAAAGATGAACACAGGAGAGTCAAGGAATGTTTATATGCCAGGCTGAGCCAAGGGTTAGTGCTTCAGAAATAATACAATAATACAGAGAAAAGTGAATCCCCACAGCCCCAGGATATCACCTAAAATGGGAAAACCCAGCTACTATGAAGAAAGGGTCACACGACATCTAATCATTTTCAGAAAGAATCCACTTAGAACACAGAATTTTAAAAAACAAAATAAAGTGCCCTTGAATCATGGCTCTAGACCAAGTGAAAAGAAGAACACTTAGAACAAATTAAGACTAAATATTCATTATTACCCTTAGAGAAACACACAGACGAAAACATAGTTTAAAAAAAATTCATTTCGCTTCAGTATTCTGCTGGTGTGTTAGTGACCACTTCCCCTGATTTAAAAAAATTATAGTTTAGAGATAAAGTAAAATGGTGGATGTCAGGGGCTAAGGGGAGGGGGGAATGGGGAGTTATTGTTTAATGCGTATAGAGTTTCAGTTTTGCCAGATGAAAAGAGTTATGGAGACGGATGGTGGTGACGGCCGCTCAACATTATGAATGTACTTCATACCACTCTTCTCTGGCTTCCATTTTCACACCTAAAAACAGCTTAAAGGTCTCTCTCAATCACAGAATTCTCCAGAGCATCCACGCTTCTCTTTGTATAACCTATCTCTTCCTCCAGCTTTTCCAAAACACGGGGTGGGGCAGTGTCATGGGAAGTCTGCATTTCACCCTTCTGACTTTCCTTCTTGGGACCAACGCTGCCGCCTCAACAGCCTGTGGCAAGGGGAGACCCCCATGAGCTAGACTGCCAGCCCCTTAAGGTCAGGATCTGGCCTTTCCCCACCTCTGTGAACCCAAAACATCAAAAGCTGAGTGACTTCTCTGCTGAATGTGATGTCACGAACACTCGTCTCCTGTCCAGAGTGACCCTCCAAGAGGAAGGACACTGCCCTTAAGCCACAGCTCTGAACCTGGGGAAGAACCATCCCACGTCTCTCCCTCTGTTTCCTCATCTGTAAAATGGAGGTGTTGCTTGCTTTGAATATCTCACCAGTGAGTATCTCACCAGTCTATAGTGAGGTTTAAAAGGGACAAAATATAAAAGACTGCTAGCTCTGTAAACTAGTAAGAAGACTCAGGCCCTCCTATTTACACTCTTAGCCTCTAAGCCAAGACAGCAGAGGGTGATCTGAGGAACTGCTCATAAAAAAAGATGATGATAAGCATGGCAGGCTTCTGGTGCTGAGGAGAACCTGTAACACGAGCTCAAAGTTCACGCAATTTGCTTACTTGTTGTTGCCACAGATGCTTCCAGATTAACCAAAAAGCCTGCCTAAGGTGAAATGTATCCTTAGAGTCACCTTGAAAAATGGCTCATAGCTTAGGGAGGCAGCAGCAGCTGGGGGAGGGGCTGGGAGTGGGGAGCCATGGAACAGCCAGGGTGCCCAGTCCCCTAGACACGCAGGGCAGGGCCCAGATCTCCGCAGCTCATGCGTCTGGGTTGCCCTGGGGCCTATCCCTGCGGGTGGAGAATGTCACAGTCCTGCTGAGGCGCAGTCATGTCACACTCTACTGAGCGCTCCTCTGTGAAGGCAAAGGGTCCTGACTCAGCCACGCCTGGCGCCCAGGGGCTAGCTGAGTTTCTCTATATCTCTGTGAGCTCAGCCTCCGTTTACATGTAATACTCAGGACAGATTATTTCCTAAACCACGGCCATCTCTCCATTAGTTACAAAAGGGAATTGGACAGGTACAACCAACATAAATCCTTTTCTTGCCTCAGACTAGTCTGGAAAGGGGATGGTAGTGGTGGGAGAATCTAGAATAAGAGTCTGTTCCTTTGATTAATACTATACTACCATGTGATGGGGGGAGACAAAGAACAGTTCATGAAGTTGGAACAGAACTTAACCATTACATTTCAGACTGTAAAGATAAGAAGTGCTAACTCTGGAGTCCAAAGTTTCCCAGAGGGTGTGGTAAGAGAAGGGAATAACGTGCTGGGAGGCCCTCCCTTACCTCTCCCTTTCTGCCTGCAGTGTCCCCCCTCTTCACTCCCACTCACCCTGAATGGTGTGGCTGGGCCACAGCAGCAAAAGGTATCTAAATGTGTATCAGATCTTAGTGCCTCCCACTCCTCCCCCACAAAATGACAAAACTGTATTACTTCTAGATGTCTTCAGTTTACTTTTTTCCTCCCTGGGGATAAATGGCTCCTTCCAATCTTCCTAACCTCTGTACCTTCCCCTTTCTTTTGTGCCACCAGCAGCTGAGTACTTCAATAGGCACGAAGTTGTCTATCGGACTTTGAGATCCTTGACAGCCATAAGTTCCTTTACCCATTTCCTTTTCATCTCCAGCTCCAAAGCCCAAAGGACACAAACATCAAACTCTTGTTAAAATTTGCCTCCGACAGGGACTTCCCCGGTGGTACAGTGGTTAAGACTCCACGCTCCCAATGCAGGGCACCTGGGCTTGATCCCTGGTCAGGGAACTAGATCTCACATGCATGCCGCAACTAAGGAGCCCATGAGCCACAACTAAGGAGCCTGCCGCAACTAAGACCCGGTGCAACCAAATAAAATAAATAAATAAGTAAATAAATAAAATTCCTAAAAAAAAAAAAAAATTACCTCCTACATATCACAAAAATAACCCTCAGCTTTTCTCAGAAACCACTGAAGCCAGGGTAGGGTAGGTGTTTGAGGCCTCTTTGAATTGCTTTAATATTCCTTGTATTCTTTTCTCACTCCCCAGAACTGCTCACTACATCCTCTCGTTGTCCCATTTTTCCCCTATGCTACTGCTCAGGCTTCAGACAGCAGGGACACCAGCAGACACACTAAACCTTCTCCTCAACAGTCTCCAGCATCTCTTTTCTAGAACCTAGCAGCAGGATGACTGCAGCATGGATCTGAATGCAGGAGACAGCCCTTAAGTCCCAGCTCCACCAACCAACAGCGGATTGGCCTCGGGCAAGTCAATCATTCTTCCTGGTCCTCACGGGGTAGGTCTGGATGATCCCCAAATGCCCTCTGAGTTCCAAGGAATCTAGAATGTCTTCTAGGGAAAAGGAGAAGCCCAGAAGTATTTCTCCTGAAAACGTAAGTCAACAAAAGTTCTGACTAGAAAGAAGAAATGTTAAATCCATCCTCTTTTTTCCGCAGAGCAGTCCTTTCCCGCTGCATCTCCCCAGACCTATCCTAGAATCTATCTCCCTCTGCACTGCAGCAAACTCAGGAGACTCCAACTTTTCCATTTAGAGCTTAATCAATCCATCAGCACATTTGTATAGGCCATCCGTACACAGTGTTCCTAAAGTGCTTTCCAAAAATAACAAACATCTAACAAAAAACCCCCAGGATACAAGAGAACAAAACAAGACAGGCTTAAGACAGGACAGAAAAAAGGACAGAAAAGGCAGAGCGCCTGCTCACAGGCACTTGGCTCAGGCCATAAATTTCCAACAGTGAAGGCAGGAAACCACTTCTTCTCTAGACTGATGGGCTAAACTGGAACCAATCAGTTCGCCTCTTGATGCCTCTGTTTCCTCATCAGTAAAACGAAACAATTCAAGTACTTCTCTCTCAGAGAGCCTGGATCCATGGAAAGATTCTGGCAGGCTGTGCCAGAATCTCTGGTCTGCTTGGATATTATTAGTTAGGTGGCCTAGGGCAAGTTATTTTCAGTTCCCATCTACGAACTGGATAAATAACACCCACCTTACTGGGTTGTCAAAGTGGAAATGGGATCAACGTGAAGGATCAGGACAGTGTCTGGAACACTGGGCCCTCAAATCAGTGCTGTTGAAGGCCCCTTCCTGCTCTAACAGAATGTTACTGAGCCCCCACTAGACCCCCGAAAGATACTGTTTCAGCTGGGCTGAAAACACATGCCCCCGGACTAGGCTCGAAACACAGTTAGTTTAGATGAAAGAAGAGCCAAGAGGTTAAACAAATGAACCTCCAAAGGTCTCTCCCATGAAGTTCTGAAAATATATTTTTTTAAGGAACTTAACATTCCCTCCCCCAAAATTAAATAATCATGTATGTGACTATACTGAAGTGATATTTGTGTCTGGAGGGACCAAGGAGGTTTTCTAGCCTGAATATGCAACAGGAGAGGATAAGGGCACAGAGCTTACATGTCTGAGACACACACACACACACACACACACACACACACACACACACACACACACACACACTCATTACCTCATTATATAGGTGCCATTATGCCTATTTTACAGATAAATGGAATCAAAGGGGCCTAGAAGTCTTCCCTCCTCTTGCTTTCCTACTGCAAAGGACTCCCTGTTCTTTTTTCCAAATACAAGGTCAAGCTTATTTGCATCTCCTCTGAGAAAATTCTTCAATTGAGCCCACAAGCATGGAAGGCTCTTCTGAACCCATAGCATCACTGCCTGGAAGACTGGGAGAACCAATCATATCCTCCCCCAAGGCCCACTCACAGTTACTTAACTGTTCTATGCTACATTTACTGCAGGTAGTAAATTCCTGCAGAGCACCAACTCCACCTCTTTCTGTGCCCCAAAGTGCTCAACATTTATTTGTTCAGGAAGGGGAAAAAAAGATAAACCCCAAACCCATAATTTGTATAGGAAATACAAGATGGCAAAATAGCAGCAGATATAAAACAGGAGGGGAAAAGGGTATATAAATCCTGAAGTTTTGCCAGGTAGCAAAACAGATGTTTGGCAGAAGTGGCTGTAATTGGTTCCTAGACCCAGAGATACATCTATGTGCCATCACACCCCTCTGCTTGGTTCCTATCAGAGCTGAGTGGAGCAGGCTTCAATACCCACTTGGCAAATAAAGTCTGGGAAGCTGATTTGCTAAATCTGATTTCTTAGGGCTCAGTGTTTGCAGTGACTCTACTGCAATTCAGCAAATATTTACTGGCTGTCTTCAGTGCAAGACTTGGGTGATCACAGAGATGAAGTGGGGCATAGTTCTTACTCTCAAGGAATTCTCAATCTATGTGAGAGGAATTACATGTTTATCTACATAACACTGTGAAACTGTTACAAGGGTTTGTGTTTTTGTTTTTTGTTTTGTTTTTTAATTTTAAAAAATGCTATGAGAACACAGAGGAGATAAGAACCAAGGCTTCTGGTTGGGAGTAGGGGGAGGTGACAGAGAAAGCTTTGAGCTGGACCTTGAAGATCACACACAGATTTAGTGCGCTCCAGGGGCAGTTTTTACAGGCTCCGGACGCGCAGGCCCAGTGGCCATGGCTCACAGGCCCAGCCGCTCCGCGGCATGTGGGATCCTCCCGGATCGGGGCACGAACCCGTGTCCCCTGCAGCGGCAGGCGGACTCTCAACCGCTGCGCCACCAGGGAAGCCCCCGGGGGCAGTTTTGCACGCACAGTGCTAATTATAAAGAGAGAGAGAAAAACAAAAAAAAAGGATGGCAGAGGGAGAGAGGAAAAATAAAGTGATAATTTTGTCTGCCAGGAGTCACTGAATGCTGCTGTCTGGTAACAGGAAATAAATATCTGTCTATATACCTTCACTCAAGGGGATGTTTCAGTGCTAGATTTTGGTTTTCAAAGTATGTACTCATAGCTGTGTAGGAAACACCTCCTCCAGGTCAAAAATAGCAAACCCAAGAGAACTGGTTGAAGCAGCTGTGTTTACTTTTGACTGTCTCTGTGGATGCTTTCCAAAGGCTCCCAAGTGGAAGGGTATAAACAGGTCTGTGTCACTTCCTGGTTCTCAGGCCTTCTGCTACATTCCCAGTCAGTCTGGGAATGCTGCCTATTTAAAAATAAATTGTAAAAACTCACCCCAAACCCCAACTCTACTGTTTCCTCTGCTTCATTCAATTTCACTGTAATTAAAAGGGGCTGAGCGAGAGATGAGACAAAAATGACCACAGAGAATGAATTCTCAGGTGAAAACAAAAATATAGGCTTACTGAGTTCAAGGTCAGGGGATTTGGATTCTACTAATGTTCTGCCTCTAACTAGAAAACCGGACCTTGAAAAAGCAAGATGCTTCATCTCTCTGCACAATAGCTGCTTCAGCATCCTCTTAACCCCAATGCAGTTCTCCAATCTTTCTGCACCTCAGTTTCTTTATCTATAAAATAGTACTAATAACAGCTACCTCATAGGGCTATTGTAAGTATCATATGGGAAATATATATAAAGCACTTAGTATAGTGTCTGGCACTCAGTAAGTCATCAAAAATGGTGTTATAGTTATATGACCACCTATCATTACTGTCATCATCATCTGAAAACGGAAGGGCTGAGCTAGATGACCACTACTTGAAGAAATTCTCTGGCTCCAAAATCCTATGATTCTTTAAGTCACTTTCTCCTTTCCTTTTCTTTTTTTTTCTTTCTTTTCTTTTCTTTTTTTTTTTTTAGGGGGGTTAGATGGAAAGGAAGGGAGATCAACTTGGAGAAGCATGACAGTTACTGACACATCCTCAATGTTTATGTTAGAAACACCAGAATACAATTAAGGAAATCAATCAATGAGCTTGAAGGGGTCATGTTACCCTCCCCAAGGGAAAAGTCTATCTATGACTCACATTAAAGCCACAGCACATGGCAAGTTCACCCACAACTGCTGCCTCTACTCCCATGTTCATGAAGGACAACACCCTCCTGGGCCAGCACAGTCCAACTTCATCCACCTTATCTTTGACGGTGAGCAGATCCTTAGGGAGCCCGAAAAGACAGCATGTGGCTAATCCACCCATTTCTAATAATAACTAATCCCCCCACAAAGTATTCCTGTTTTAAACAAAAAAGTGCCTTCTCCTTAATATAATTTGAATGTGGTCAAAAATCAAATGCCCTTCCCCGAAAGTTACGAGTGTAATCAGAGATGTTTGGATTTATCAAAACCAAAGTGCTAAACTGTAGTTAAATTCAGATGAAATTAATAAGCGTTTTCTTTTATTCATTCCGTGTCCATAATGTGCCAAAGGCTGTAGAAGATGCCAGAAACTAATAGGATGGGATGAGTGAGCACAATAAAGGATGACACCTAGGTTTTTGGCCTGTGACTGTGTGAATGGTAGAAGCTACCACAGGAGGGAAAGAACACAGGTAGACAAGCAGGTTTTGGTGAAGAATATGATGAATGTAGTTCAGGTTATTTTTGGGTGGGTTGAATTGTAGGTACTTGAAGGATATCCAGGTAGAAAAGTCTAGCAGGCCAGTTAGAAATGAGTATGAAAGTCTGCAAAGTGCTCCGAACTTGGGGTATTGCCCTGGAGTGATTGGCCTGAAAGTGATGGCTGAAACCATGCAAAATAGACGATGAGCTCACCTAGGTGAGAGAGATGAGTGAGGAGAGAGTCAAGCCAGAATCCTGGGGAGGACGCTAACTTTTTAAAGCCGCCTATCAAGGAAGGAGAGACCATGAAAGACACTCCAAAAAGCACAAGGAAACCAGAAGCCTGTGCACCACAGCTGTCAAGGTAGGGACAGAGTGATTCAAGGAGGATGTGAGGGGGCACAGTGGCAGATGCAGCAAAGGTCCAGTAAATAAAAATTTAAAAATACCCACTGGATCTGGCCACTAGGATATCACTAGTGACCTCCTCAAGAGCACGTTTATTAGAGTGGTGAGGACAGATCATGTTGACTTTAACATGAATTCAAAGTGAGAAAGCAGACACAATAAGGGCAAAACAACTGGGGGTGGGTGGAACTGGAAAAGAAGGGAGAAGAAACACTGGACGATGGCTTCTGGCTCCAAATATATTATGAGTTGTACTTTCTTAGTTAACCCAAGGATTTCAGTTAGAGCTTCTGGAACTGCCCAGATAGCTCCGAGACACCCTGCCCCCAAACCCAATCGAGAGTCCCTCCGAATGAGCACCCAGACACACACACTATGGTTGCCAAAGCTGTGGAGACGCTGGGGATGAATGTTTAAGACCTGCCTGCTTCCTTAATGTTCAACAACAACAAAAGCCTCTCCACCCCATCACCCCTTTTCCAAAACTACTACCTCTTCTGTAGGATTCATGGGTGAGAAGAAACAGTCAACCTAATGGCAGGGCCAGAGAAGTGGACTTAGTGTCTCTCAGGCCTTAAGGTGCTCCATAAATACGGTCTCGGTTTCTGCCATTTCCCTCCTTTCTACTCAAATGTCAGCCGAGTATTTTCCCCTAAGGTTCAGGATTCCAGAAGCATGTTCTTCACCTCCATCTACTGAAGCTTAACAGCCCCAGTGAGGTACACATTTAGAACAAACAAGACACTGCCTTCTGGCTCCAAATTGTTCTCCATCTTGTATAAGTTCCAAGAAGCCTCCTAATTTATAACCAAACCATGACTCTTCCCGTCCTCCTCCTCACAAATTACCCAAACTTCCTGTAAGTTGTCAAGGTTGGACTGCAAGGCCCCAAGCAAAAATGAGAAGCAGGAACTTGCCTACTGTTCCTTCCCCTTTGATTAGTCCCACGCCCCAGCACCACCTCTGCCCTTACATGACCCTCTCATTGTACAGAGCCCCTCCACCAATGCCTGCATGCTCTAGGTCTAGCTCCAACCATATCTCCAGTTCCCTCCACGTGGGGTTCTAAGTCAGGACCGAAGAAGAAAGGAATCTGGTTAACTCACAAGAAGGAATAGTCCCTTAAATCTCCAAATACAGACTCAAAAGTTATCTCAAATTAGTCGAAGTTCAGGCAGAGGTATCAAATGAAGAACTTCATAAAGTCCAGGTATCATCTTAGAAGACATTAAGAGAGACTGTGATAAACACAGCAGATAAGAAAGAAACAGCAGACTATAGTACAAACCTACAGTAACCAAGACAGTATGGTACTAGCACAGAAACAGAAATATAGATCAATGGAACAGGATAGAAAGCCCAGAGATAAACCCACGCACATATGGTCATCTTATCTTTGATAAAGGAGGCAAGAGTATACAGTGGAGAAAAGACAGCCTCTTAAATAAGTGGTGATGGGAAAACTGGACAGCTACATGTAAAAGAATGAAATTAGAACACTTCCTAGCACTATACACAAAAATAAACTCAAAATAGATTAAAGACCTAAAGGTAAGGCCAGACACTATAAAACTCTTAGAGGAAAACATAGGAAGAATGCTCTGTGACATAAATCACAGCAAGATCCTTTTTGACCCACCTCCTAGAGAAATGGAAATAAAAACAAAAATAAACAAATGGGAACTAATGAAACTTAAAAGCTTTTGCACAACAAAGGAAACCATAAATAAGACCAAAAGACAACCCTCAGAATGGGAGAAAATATTTGAAACTGACAAAGGATTAATCTCCAAAATATACAAGCAGCTCAGGCAGCTCAGTGTCAAAAAAACAAACAACCCAATCCAAAAATGGGCAGAAGACCTAAATAGACATTTCTCCAAAGAAGACATACAGATTGCCAACAAACACATGAAAAGATGCTCAACATCATTAATCATTAGAGAAATGCAAATCAAAACTACAATGAGGTATCACCTCGCACCAGTCAGAATGGCCATCATCAAAAAATCTACAAACAATAAATGCTGGAGAGGGTGTGGAGAGAAGGGAACCGTCTTCCACTGTTGGTGGCAACGTAAATTGATGCAGCCACTATGGAGAACAGTAAGGAGGTTCCCTAAAAAACTAATAATAGAACTACCATACAACCCAGCAATCCCACTATTGGGCATATACCCTGAGAAAACCATAATTCAAAAAGAGTCAAGTACCACAATGTTCACTGCAGCACTATTTACAATGGCCAGGACATGGAAGCAACCTAAGTGTCCAGCGACAGATGAATGGATAAAGAAGATGTGATACATACATACAATGGAATATTAGTCAGCCATAAAAAGAAACGAAATTGAGTTATTTGTAGTGAGGTGGATGGACCTAGAATCTGTCATACAGAGTGAAGTAAGTCAGAAAGAAAAAAACAAAATACCATAACACATATATATGGAATTTAAAAAAAAAGATGGCTCTGAAGAACCTAGGGGCAGGACAGGAATAAAGACACAGATGCAGAGAATGGACTTGAGGACACAGGGAGGGGGAAGGGTAAGCTGGGATGAAGTGAGAGAGTAGCACTGACATATATACACTACTGAATGTAAACTAGATAGCTAGTGGGAAGCAGCCGCATAGCACAGGGAGATCAGCTCCGGTGCTTTGTGTCCACCTAGAGGGGTGGGATAAGGAGGGCGGGAGGGAGATGCAAGAGGGAGGGGATATGGGGATATACATATGCATATAGATAATTCACTTTGTTATACAGCAGAAACTAACACAACACTGTAAAGCAATTATACTCCAATAAAGATGTTAAAAAAGAAAAGAAACAGCATAACTTAATAAGGGAATTTGATATCTCCCTCATTCCCAACATGTTTCTTAAAAAGCTTACTGACTTTGTTCAACACATATAATGAGCACCTACTTACCCTAGATTCACACGAAAGGTACAAAGATGGGGGAAAGCTCATACCATTAAAGAGTTTATAGTCTACTGGGGGAGATAAGATACATACACAAATAACTATAATGAGGTAAAAAGTGAAAACACATTGGAGATATACAGCCAAAGTGTCAAGGACAAAACAGGGAAGTAAGCTGGAGCCAGAAGAGGGAAATGAAACGGTTCATTACAGAATCAATCACAATGTGAGTTTTAGTGTCATACAAAAGGGAGTTCAAATCCTGATTCTGCCTCTTGCTTCTTAGGGGTGCTAGGTGTACTGTTTTACCTGCTGTGAGCCTCTTGTTTCCTTATATATGAAATTGGGGTAGCAGACATTCAACAATAGACAGCACAGGGCAGTGACCCTTGAAAAAAGGGGAAGAAATGCAGTGAGTCCTACTAGTGCCCCAGCCAATCCCCTAAAGGAGTCTTCAGGTCACAGAGTAGGGAGAAAAAACCTGAAAGTGTTCAACAATTTCAATGAGTTGAAGAGACAGAGTTGGGAATTTGGGGATGCCAAGGTGGCTAGAATGTGCAGGGCAAAGTAATTGAAAGGAGGAAGCTGCAAAGAGAAAAAAGTGCAGAGATCTGCAGAGGCTGAGTATACTGATCTGTGCAGGTGTTTGAGGAAACTAGCAAGGCTGAGGAAAGAACCAAAGGAAAGAAATAGGCAGCATAACCCCCAGCACTCACACAGAGCCAGAAATTTACATGTTCCCACCGGCCAAAGTGGAAAAAATCTCCTAACCCACAGGGCATTGGAAGGAATCTTCAGAAGGGTTTGGCCGCAGCAGTGGGACCATCCTAGCCCTAGACTAAAGGCTGTTCTGCACCCACCCTAACAAACTGAAAAGTAAGCCTTGAAAGGATCAAACCAATTCTAAGTACTAACTGAATTGCTTCTGAAAACAAAGCTGAAGAGTTTTTAAAGGAGTGCAAAACGTTCCAGCACCACCAACACACAACTATGTCTGCGCCAACTATGTCTAGCTTCAAATCAAAAATTAACAGGCAGGGCTTCCCTAGTGGCACAGTGGTTGAGAATCCGCCTGCCAATGCAGGGGACACAGGTTCAAGTCCAGGTCTGGGAAGATACCACATGCCGCGGAGCAACTAAGCCTGTGCGTCACAACTACTGAGCCTGCGCTCTAGAGCCCGTGCTCCACAACGAGAAGCCACCACAATGAGAAGCCCGCACACCGCAACCAAGAGTAGCCCCTGCTCGCCGCAACTAGAGAAAGCCCACGCGCAACAAACCCAATGCAGCCAAAAATAAATAAATTAATTTAAAAAAAAATTAACAGGCATGCAAAGAGGCAGGAAATACAACCATGACACATGGTCACATGAGAAGAATAATCAAACAATAGAAATGGACAAGGAAATGACACAGATGATAGAGTTAGTGGACAAGGATATTCAAATCTCTATTACAAATATACTCTGTGTGTTCAAGAGAAAAAAGGAAGGCATGAGCATGATGAGGAAAGAAATGGAAGACAAAAAGAAGACTCAAATTGAACTTCTAGAGGGAAAAATACAAATATCTGAAATGAAAAATACACAGGATGGGATTAACAGATTAGACACTGAAGAAGAAAAAAATTAATGAACTTGAAAGCATAGCAATAGAAACTGTCCCAAGTGACATACACAGAACATCATTCAGAAGTGTTGACAATATCAAGCAGCCTAACATATATATAATTGGGGCATGGGGAGGGCATATGGGTAGGCGCAAAAAAATTTTTTTAACAATGGCTGAAATTTTTCTAAATTTGATGAAAACTATAAACCCACAGATTCAAGAAGCTCATCAAATCCCAAGAAGCAGCACAAAAAGGAAACACAAGGTACATTGTAATCAAAATGATGAAAATTAGCATTAAAGAGAACATATTAAAAGCAGCCATGAGGGGTTAGGAGGAGAGAGAATGCATTCAGAGGAACGAAGAATTGCAGCAAGTCTATTGTTATAAACAACACAACCCAGGAGGCAATGGAGCATCATGTTCAAAGCACTGGGAAAAAATCAGTCTGACACTGGTTAAGGAAAAGTTGACAAGAACTATGAAGTTCCCATCACGAACGCTTTTTGTGCTCTGCAGTAGTATTTTTCACGGAGGCCTTTGCTGAGCACAAGATGGAAGCTCAGCGGCCTTATAAACATTCGCAAGTACAGTATCCTATGAAGAGTCAAAAGGGGTAAAGACTCAGGTTCATACAGAGCCATGTTTTACCCATATTTTATACCTATGTACTCAGAACATTACAGACTATAGCTCTTATGTAGTCATATTCCTTAACACACTGGAAAAGAGACAAGAAAGGTCTATCAGAGGATTCATCCCATAGTAGAAGAAAATCAAAAAATAAAAAGTAAATCTCATGCAGGAATGAATTAGCCTCACCAGCATCAGGCCTGACGAGGCCTCCCTCTCCTCAAGTGTACACTTCTATTGGTTAATGTGTCTGACTGGCCTTTACAGATTTAGATAAAAGGTTTTTTTCAGAATGGAAGAATGCTCCTTGAGAAGTAGGTAAGAGTAACTCAAGAGCTGAATTAGAGTTACTCGATTCTTAGCTATGCAATCCAGCCCAGGGTAGCACAGTCTCCTCGTCATTAAGCACCTGGGCTGGCACCCCATTCTTCAGAGTCCAGCCTGGGGCTTTACCCTGGAGGGACCATTAAAATGGCAATTTATCTGTTCTGGTCTCCCCACTAAACTATAAGGTCCTGGGAAAGCTGGGGCCCCATCTGTTTTTTATGCTTTCTTTGTAACTCTGAGACCACCACACTCTCAAAAAAACCCAGTATAGGTGTCCAAGAGGGACCCTCCTTCCCAAAATACTTTACTGCCTGAACTAGCGGTTTTCAACTGGGGACACTTTTACACTCCACCCCAGTCCCAGGGTTTCTGGCAACATTTGGAGGCATTTTGACGGTCATAACTTGGGGGGTGCTACTGACATCTAGAGGGTAGAGGTCAGGGATGCCACTAGATATCCCACAATGCACAGGACAGCCCCCAGAACAAAGAATTTGGCCCCAAATGTCAACCGCGCTGCAGGTGAGAACCCTGGCCTGAGTGGATGAGCACTGAGCTGCAGCAGATGCCAGTAGATGTGCATGTCTTGCAAATTCCCTCACACCACTGGAAAGCCTCTTGTCCTATCACCTGTCCCCTGATCCTCCCGCTGTCCCTAATGCAGGCTTACAGGCCCTCGAGACAGGAGCTTAAGGGTTCAGCCTTCTGGGTTTTCACCCCATCTCTGCCACTAGCTGTTTGATACTGACTGGACATGTCACAAAACTATTCTGGGCCCATTTCCTCCTCTGTAAAACAGAGCGGCTGGAAAAGATGACTTAAGCGTTCTTCCAGCTCTATTTGAAATGCTAGCTTTGGCCTTATCATGAGCTAAAGAGAAAGGGGAAGGATCCAGCTTAGTCATGAGTATGCACACCCACCCTCTGAAGGACAAAGGTTCTTCCACTGTGGAAACAGAACCCGGCCAAGGGGAGGTCCAGAGAAGCCTGGAGCTCAGGTATGAGCGACCCAGAAAGGGCTCTGCAAACACTGGCTGCAAGTCCAGCCCAGGCCCTCAGGTTTAAAATATGAAAGTCCTTACTAGCCTCCCTCCTGCCTTTCCCGTGTCAATCTTTTCACCAGTGTTTGGAGAAGAAGCGGGAGGCTAGGGCCACTGAACGGTAGCACCGGCATCACCTGGGACCTTATTAGAGACGCTGAATCTCAGCCTTCATCCCTGATCTACTGAATTAGAATCTGCATTTTAATAAGATTCCCCAGGTGACTCCTATGCTAAAGTTTGACAAAGCGAGAGAGAGGCATGGACATATATACACTACCAAACGTAAGGTAGATAGCTAGTGGGAAGCAGCCGCACAGCACAGGGAGATCAGCTCGGTGCTTTGTGACCGCCTGGAGGGGTGGGATAGGGAGGGTGGGAGGGGAGACGCAAGAGCGAAGAGATGTGGGAACATATATATATATGTATAACTGATTCACTTTGTTATAAAGCAGAAACTAACACACCATTGTAAAGCAATTATACTCCAATAAAGATGTAAAAAATAAATAAAAATAAAATAAAATTACAAAAAGAAAAAAATAACTGAAAAATAAAGAAAGAAATAAAGTTTGAGAAGTCCTGGTTTAGGGTATGCTGCCCTTCTATTCTCTGCTTTGTCATCTCCTCACTTGTAAAGATGACTTTCAAGGCTCTGTCCACATTCTACCCTAACCCCACCTCCTTGCACACCCTGTGCACATGTACACACACGCGCGCGTACACACACACACACACACACCAGTTCAGAACTTCCAAATCCAGAGTCACAAGAGTCATGGGGACAGGTTCCTTTCTCCTTGCCTCTTTCCTACATCCACACAAGGGGAGAAAGAAGCTAGGCTCGAAGCACAGGCCAAATTAGAGCTTTTCTGAGAGTGATTCAGCCCACCCCTGCTGTTCAAAGATTCCCCAGGAGGCGGGATGGAAAAAGGGAAGGTGAACCCAAAGGTACAAACTCTGATGGGAAGAGATTCATCATTTGCATCTGAACAGAGACCAACAGGGGTCCAAAGTTTCATTTCTAAAGTTTTTCGTTTTTTTTTTTTTTGCTGCTGCTGCTGTCTTACCTTACAGAAAGATTCTTGGGGCACGGGCTAAAGGGCAAAGCACACACACAGAGTGAACAAAAACGCAGCAAGGGTTCTCCTGGGGGTGGGGGCAGCTGGAACAAAGCAAGACCATGCTGAAGGGTAGCACAACAGAGCGCTGGAACAGAGGACAGAATGTGGGGGGCAGGGGGGCTGGACTCTGCTCAGAAGTCAGTGTAGTGGAGGAGATTAGGCTGCTGCTCGCCCCTCACCCCACCCGCCGGTATAAGCAGCAGATGGCCCAGCCCCAGGCAGCTGGCAGAGACAGCCATCTGCACGTGCCTGCCCGCCCCTCCCCCACGGCTGAAGATGGGGCGGAGCAGCGCAAGGTCCAGGCCCAAACCCAGGTGGACACATCCTCTGGAAAGCGCACCCTGGGGGAGGGGTAGCAACGTCACCCAATGCTCTGCCACAGTGGGATGAGCCTCAAAAACAACTCTAGCATTATCCAAGGTTCTCCTGCACCCACCTTTGCTGCCTCTGGTCACCTTCCTTACCAGGAGCAGACTCATGGGTCTGTCTTGGGATCCGAACACAGTACAGCCTGAAGTCCAACCTCTCCGTGTTGAGGGAAAAACTGAGGCCTAGAGCGGAATTATGACTTGCCCTGGGGACACAGGGCTTGTTAGTGGCTGAACCAAAACTAAGTTCTCCCAACTCTCACTAATAAACAAGGTTCCCCAAATATCTCCCAATCAGAGTCTAACCACTGAGCCCCCTCAGAGTGCCAGCCCCAGCACTGTTCACTGTGCTCTGTTCATCCTGAGCCCCCAAGGAATGGCTGCTGCCCATTCGTAATTCTGCCAGACTAGGAAGTCCAGCAGCATTAGTCTCCAAGAAGAGTGTGTGTGTGTGTGTGTGTGTGTGTCTGTGTGTGTGTGTTTGGAAACGAAAAAGGGCTGTTCTCAGAGCTGAAGGGAATTATCAGCCAACACAGAAACGGAGGCGAGTCTGAGTTACTGCCAAACCAGACTGGCTTAATTAAGACCCTCCCACCCTCTTCCCCAGGAAACCCACCCTCTCCTCTGGCTGGTCACACTAACCTAGCTGTAAGAAGCAGTCATTTCAGGGAAGCCGAAGCCCTGTCAGTTGACCTAGCCCTGGGGGATGGGCCATCAGCCAGGCAGCCAGGCCACTGGAGCTTCGGCACACCAGCTGCCCTTACTGTCACCTCAGTATCCACCTTCAACAGCATTTGCTCCATAAAGGTCGCCCAGCCTCCAGCCCACTCTGGATCAGTGTGTGCGCACAGTGGAAGAAAACACTCATTAGCTTTTCAAATGCAACCCTCTACAGAACCTAAATAGAAAGCACAGTTATGCAACTGCAAAGCAGAATTCCTCTTCTTATAAAACAAAGATGCACGTCCACAACCAGCTATCTGATAAAAACTGGGTGGAAAGAGGCTAAGGAGCATTGAGGTTAACCTGATTTACTAACCTCATCTAGATGCCTGGCAAACGCCAGCTTCAAGGCCCTGAAGCACTGGTATAATGAAAGCATCCTAATGATCAGAAATCTTTCCTGCCCTAAACGCCCTCAGATGCTGCTTCTGACCCTACACTCCAGTGCTTTCACCATGGGCTCATCCTGCCCTTTAGGGCCAACACCAGCCCAGGACCCTGGACATGGATATTCAGGGCCAGAAAGTAGCCTGCCTGAAAAACTGACTTACTCAGGAGCTGAAAAGCAATGTTTGGTCCAGTACAACAAAGGGCCATAACGGGCACCTTGTACCCCAAACTCCTTCACAGCCGCCACAAGGAAGCTCTGGGTAGAGCGTGGGGTGTGCAGTAAGGGTAGGGAATGGGGACACCACTTCCTTTACTTCCGCCCAAACCACACCCCTTTAGAACCTGCCCTCCTGAAAGGCAAATGCAGTTCTGACTTCCAAACCTCACTGTTTGAGAGCTTCTGGTCTACTCTCTTCACTTTTTAAAACAGACGACTACTCCCCTAGGGAGAAAAAGCAGCTGTAAACACAGGAGAGGGCAGACAAAGAACCCTGCTAGGAGTTCCAAAGGAACAATTATACTACTGTAAAAAGGCTTCTCAGAAGAAGCAGCACAGCCCATTCCAAACAGAAAAACACAACTTCCTTCAAAGTACTTGTCTAAAGGGTAACCTTTGGGCAGATGATTTCCCT
>NW_006781042.1:432364-459182 GCF_000442215.2 Lipotes vexillifer
AAAACACAACTTCCTTCAAAGTCCTTGTCTAAAGGGTACCCTTTGGGCAGATGATTTCCCTACACTCCCCTATGCTGCCTCCTCTGCTCAACACTAAGACCTTGACATGTAAAGTGAGGTAGTGATTTTCTTCCTGGGAACCTTAAAAGGAGCAGTTCACAACTCAGTCTGCCTGCTACTGTCTACTGTTATCATCATCATCATAATCATTAAAGGGCTAAACTTCACTACCAAACTGCTACAAACATTTAAACAAGTTTAAGCCATTATGTTTTTAGGCAGACTGAAGCCACAGTAGTTACTAGTGGAGAGAGAATGGGGAGAGGGTAAAAATCTGAGACGCGCAGCCTGGCTTCTGCACCTCTTACTTCCCAAAAGGAAAGGCTCAGGATTCTGGGAAATCACCCACTGGCTTATTATACCGCTCCATCACAAGTAATGAGGCTGCCACCCCAAAACCCATTTGCCAAAAATAAAAGATCTAAAGAAGTGTTTCAGAGAAAGTTTGTGAGAAGAGTATTCAAGCTGGTTTTATTTTCATACAAGCTACAATTAAATGGCTTTGCCTCCGTAACCACACTTCCTACCTAGAATTCCAGGAAGTTTAGGTGTGCCCCTCAGATTTAGACTGGATTACAGGGAATTTAGCTGGCTGAAACTGGTCCCAGCCCATAAATGTTACCAACCTGTTTTCACAGTCCTAGTTGGATCTGAGAAATAAAGGGGTGTGGGGGAAGGAGGGCAGGGAGTCAGTGCTACACTTATAATTCTGCCCAAGTCAGAAGAGGAAGACACTGCTTTTAATTTCATGCAAGAGTCTATTATTAGAAGGAAAAATGCAACATAAGCCATAAGCCCCATCAGTGACAAAGCAAAGAAAAAAACATATTTACAGAATATATTTAAATCCCTAAACTTCCCAGAGGAATCAATACAAATGCTATTAATACAAATAAATCAAATCATGTCTGCTCACCGTTGCCCCTAATGGTCTGTTCCCTTAAGCTACAAGCTTCCCTGTGGCCAGGTACCTTTCACACCCTACTTTTGAGAGGATTCGTCACGCGTGCAGCTGGCCTCACCACAATTCCCCAAGAAACACTGGCCAACTTCTAGGATGAACATAATTTCCACGTGAACCGGGTTTTCAAGAGAATCTCAGAGTGAGACAAGCTCCTGGGGGACAAGCCTGACCCTTTCTGACATTTCCATTTTCTCTCAGGTCTTGGGTTTCCAGAGCCCTAAGATTCCTTGATGGTCTTCCAGCCTCCAGCCCATGCTCTGCTCCAGGCCATCCAAAATCCTGCTAGGAACCCCACTCCCAAGCACTGTCAGATCACCTTTCACCTTTGCCCACTCCGTGAATCATCATTTCCTGACGGTCCTCTATACAAAGCTTGCAAAATGTACAGAAAGCACAGGCCCCGGCCCACCAGGAACTTCCAGTGGAGCTGGAGAAGCTGCCTACCCTGACAGCAAACAATCAAGGCACACAATAAGGCAAGAGTATCTATTTCAGTAGTCTATGTGGGTGCAATAAAACACTAAGTCGGGACTTTCCTGGTGGCCCAGTGGTTAAGACTCCACACTTCCACTGCAGGGGGCATGGGTTCGATCCCTGGTCTGGAAACTAAGATCGTCCCACATGCTGCGCAGTGCGGCCAAAAAAAAACACAACCACTAAATCATGAGGTATGAATTTTAGAAAATAAGGAAGAACAGCAACTACTTGAGAGTTATGGACGGAATAATGGAAAGAAAAAAAGATACAGAAATGATCTGAACCAAGACCATTAAAGAGGGCTGTAAAAAGGAAGGAAGGGAGATCTGACCTGAAAGCCTTGAGTGCTGAGTAAGTATGGAGATAGAAAGAGAGAATTTCTGGGGCTGGAAGGTTTAAGTACACATGATAAATTAGGAAAGTAGGAGTAGAGAAAGAAGTCAAGAATCAGGGAAGAACAGAAAAAAAAATCCACCTGAGATCATTCAGGGCAAGGGACAATTCTTACGGTTTTCCTGGTATCTATCACATAGCAGACTCTGGTTATTCCACAAAGTATTAAGTATTCAACCGAATACTTAACAATAAGGCCAGATTGTACAGCTATGAAAAACAGGCAGAGAAATTCAGCTTTGGATCAGTAGGTAGTGGGGAGCCAATGAATGTTCTCGAGCAGGAAACATGACCTAATCCAATTCAACGGGCATTTACTAAAGGCCTACTATGTGAGAGGCGCCAGAATACTCGGTCCTCGCCCTCAAGGAGCACCGCCACCATGGGAAGGGATGGTAATATGACCTCCCACACACATAGGGCTGCATTCTCTTACCTAGTCTCACTTGAGATAAGAACAATGTTAACCGGACATGAACCTGGCAAGAGAGACTAAAGTAGCCTGGGAGGCCAGACAGGATGATAAGGTCTGGGCCAGAGTGGTGGTGACAGAAACCTACAGAAGAAAGAAATGGCAGGAGCTGGTTACTGACTAGACAGGAGGCGCTCGTAAGAGGAGAGTCACGATGACACAAAGTCAGAGAGCAGGACGACTCGGATTTCAGTTCCCAGATGGTGACATACCTTCAGCCCATGCTTTGGCCCACTGACCGCCTAATGCTAAGGTCAGTCGGCTCCACCATTCTGCCCATTTCTGGGAATGAGGGTTACACACTCCATCCTTCCCATCCACACACAGTTCTTTATGCTAGTTGTGATTTCCTGTAATTCCCATTTGCAAGGGGGTAAAGGAGATCGATGAGGAGTTGACAATTCCTTTGTCCATCACAACAGTAATAAATACATCTCAACAGTCCTGCCCTAAAGTTTTACTGGCAGCTCTTATTCTGTGAAGAGGAGAAAAGGGGGAAGAAGCATTACATTTTAAAAGCCTTGAGGCAGTGTTCTCCTTACCCAGTGAGTTTTCCTCCCAGGCAGAGCCTCCCCAGCGACATTTAGCAAGGCAGAGGCAAGAGATGGAAAAGTATCAACCTTGGGAGCCAGTACCAGTTCCTACAGAGAAAAGAGGCCCAAGATCCCACCCCACCTGGCTACGTGAAAAATGAGCACACAATCAGGACGGCAGAATCAGCATGAAGCAGGCCCAAAACACTTGGAGTACACAGAATCAATGGAAACAAGTAGCCGGCCTTCCACAGTAACTGCTCTCTAGGGGAGAGGACACATGAGGACTGGCCAAGTGCTCATCCCAAAGTAGAGCTGCCCAGTGCAAGGCTCTGAGCCACAGGAAGGCCAGCTTGGCTCCCAAAAAGGTGGCCCCTCCTCAGAACCCTGACACCCTGCCAGCCACCGCCATCCCTGATCATCCTAGACCAAAGCAGCACAATAACAGGTGAACAGTGGTGACCTCTGGAAGGAAAAATCACGGCTGATTTTCTCCCTCCATATTGCAAGTAACCTGTTTTTCCTATTCTTTCTTCAAGAAACAAGCAGAACTTGTGGTTTCTTAAATTTTTTGGAAACAAGTAAGTTGATGGCGGAAATGAATTTGACATGTGTATCATTACAAAGGGAAAGTGCAACTTAGCCCTCTTTCCTAACCATTAAACAAGAATAAGAGGAAAAAAAGAGTGCAGACTGAATGAAGAACAGTTATTGGTTAAAACAACTTGGTGGATTCTCTGACATTTTCTAAACAAGTGCTTCCCTCCCACCTGTGACATATCCTGACTGCCTGAGAACAGTCACCCACACCATTCACACAGGGGCTCGGAGAACTACAACTGGGATGCTGAGAATATGTTATCACAAAGCTTTTTCCCAATGCTTGGTTTAGGCTTCCTATGGTTGGCAAAAGGCCTTTCATAAGCCGGTGGCTTGGCTGTGTCAGTGGGAGAGGGATGTTTTGTTACCCTGCAGGACTCTACTCTGTAACTGGGGTGGTCATACTCCCAGTAACATGAAACCTCAGGATAATAAAAATAACAACAATAATAACAACACTGTTATTATTACCTGGAGCCTGACTGTCTAATCACTGCATAGGAATCTAAGCATTTTCCATCTAATATCTGATTTAATCTTCACAAGAACCTTAAAAGGTAGGTACTACTACTATCTCCATTTCTGGACAGTGGTTAAATAACTTGTCCAAGGTCACAGAGATAGCAAGGTTACAAACTAAGCAGTCTGACCCCAAAGCATATAATCTTGCTAGAGGTTCAAGTCAATTCGTGTTAGATAATGTAATTCATTTTAAATATTAGAATTATCCTGGATATATTATGGAATAAGAGGCAAAACTTCCATTCACTATAAAAAGAAAACAGGAAGCTTTGAAGATTGTTCATACTGCTGCTTGCAGCTCTACACCCTCTTGAGTGGGCTTGGACTTGGCTTTCCAGCTCTACTTCAGAACCTAAGCAGAGGCGAGTATTTTAACATGCTGACCAACTCTAGGGCCCCAACAAGGGAAGGATTCCTCAGGTATAGGGTGGATCAGGTGGTTCTAAAGCACACATTGAGAAACACTGCTTTGGGGTATTCTAGGAAACTTTTTTTTTTTTTAATTGATTGATTTATTTTTTTTGGCTGCGTTGGGTCTTCGTTGCTACACGTGGGCTTTCTCTACTTGTGGTGAGCGGGGGCTACTCTTCGTTGTGGTGCGCAGGCTTCTCATTGTGATGGCTTCCCTTGTTGCAGAGCATGGGCTCTAGGCGCACAGGCTTCAGTAGTTGTGGCACATGGGCTTCAGCAGTTGTGGCTCACGGGCTCTAGAGCACAGGCTCAGTAGTTGTGGCACATGGGCTTAGTTGCTCTGCGGCACGTGGGAATCTCTCCGGACCAGGGCTTGAATCCGTGTCCCCTGCATTAGCAGGCGGATTCTTAAACCGCTGCACCACCAGGGAAGCCCCTCTAGCAAACTTCTGAAGCCACTGCAGGATTTGAGAACTAGGTCATTAGATGTTGATGGCTAATTCCCCCGAACCGCTAATGAGACAGATAATCACTTTCAGTCATAGGCACCGCATGTGAAGAAAGCTGTTGATAGAATGGAGTGGAGGGAAGCAGGAATTCAGAGACCTCAATTCCCAAAGCTCTCTTTACAGACCTGCATCATCTGAGGAAGCCACGTGCCCCTAATCTTCCGCACCTGAAATAACCTGGCTAGAAGCTGCCCCCCAAAATGAGACTGATTCCTCTGAAAAATAACTGCCAAAGATGCAGTTAACATTGCATATTAATGACCAAATTCAGATATCCTTAATAGAAACTTCAACACCAAAAGGCTGAGTGGGAAAGAGTTATTTTTTTTTAAATGTGTGATTTTTCGAAGTCCCAACACAAAGCTTGTTGCCTAGGTCTTTGCACTCATTTGTAAATTGATTTTTCGAATCCCAACACAAAGCTTGTTGCCTAGGTCTTTGCACTCATTTGTAAATTGAATAAAGATGCACTCGCTTTAAGGTTTTGCCTCTCTGTGTTTTAGTCAGAGTTAGTAAGTGTCCATCCACATATGTGAGCTCACCAATTCTGTCCTTCCTCTTTGCCTTAAATTATCTATGTCAATTGCATTACTATCCAAGAAAGATGGCTCCAAGTTCGGAAACGGTTTTGGAAATTTGATTAAGTTGTACAGAAATGCTAGTGCTTTCTTGGGCACCAGTGACCTTTCCCTGATCCTTTCTGGTCTCTGAGGGTAAGTCCTGGCTGCTGCCTTCCCTTGAAGTGGGACCCCCTCTAGTCTCTGATTTCCTCAGGGTCTTCACAGAGGCCACACAGTCCAGCCAAGACTTCAGATTGTCTGCTTCTACTGCTACATACCAGCTGTGCCATCCTAGAAAGTGTTTTTTATCTTCTTTTGGCATCAATTCTCACAACTGTAAAATGGGTATAATATAAGCAACCTACTCTGAAGTTGCTGCGAAGATTAAACAAACTAATACATATAAATCACTTGGAACAATGCCTGGCACACAGAAAGCACTCAATACGTGTTATCTTTTATTATGACTCCACCTTGCAATACTAAGAAAGTTTTGCATGAATCTAGAGTTTTATATTTTTGAAGCAGTCTCAATTCATTATTACTACAATCAGCCCTCACAATAACTGTTTAAGTGAGACAGGACTTAAAGCTTATGGATGTTTCCTGCTATAAGGAAAAGGAACTGACCTGGCCTGTTCCTCATGAGCTGTTTGCTCATTAGTTCCAGTCACTGGGTCAGAGACCGATCTCCGTCATCTTTGGATACCACTCCCCACACACATGCCAGCAGGCGTCAGTAAATCAAGGCTGAACTGCACTGAAGGTTTACAGCAAGGGCTAGCCGTGCTATAAACGGAGCAACCCCAGCCTTAAGGCAAGGAGCGGGGGAACAAATCAGAGTCCCTATTCTAGGGAATTCCTGGCTACCCTGAACACAGAGACAAGAGGGCTAATTTCCTAGTCCTGACTCCCACCTCATCCCCGAGAGGAAAAGGAGCAGCTGCAGGAGAGGGAGCAGCCAGAGATCACTTAGAGAGAAATAGCAGAACTGTCCCTGCACAACCTCGGAGGCAGCAGGGAATCAGGAAAATATAACACGGCGTTACCCAGCCCCTCCTGCCGGGCCAAATGGGGATCCATAAATGCGGTGTTTCAAAGGCGAATAATGCTGCCTTCACCAACTGAAATGGGAGTTGCTTTTGAGTAGAGTACAGGCCAGTCTATAAACACCAGGGATTAAAAGGCTTACTGTGGGGCCCGACTGCCACCGGCCTAAAGACAAGAGTCTATCTGGCCCTCCAGACCCCAAACAAACTCCACGGCACTTCCTTCAGGGAAGAGCTGCCACCATCCAATGGTACACCCCCTCAAAGTAACCCTTTTTTTTCTTCTTTTTTTCCACTTCAGATCACTTTGCTAAGCAACCTCCCCTTTCTGCATCCTGCACCCAGCACCACTCACTCCCCAGCGGCCCCCCAGCAGCTCCCCACCTGACCCTGTCCTCTGCTCTCCAGGCATTTGTTTTCTGCCTCCCTCACCACCTCATCCTCCACACCAACAACTTCCTAATGCACATGTATTTTATCTGCCATGAAAACGACACAGGCTTCTGAATCCTCCCAACCTTGGTTCGGGCTGCACACAGTTACTTACAGTGCTTAACTTTTCAGAGCTTGGTTTTCTGATCCATGAAGTGGAGACAGGCCCTCCTAGGTACAACACCTAGCACAGGGCCTGGCACAGAGCGTGCACTCAATACTTCCTGCCTTGTCCCACTCCCCACAGGATTTTTCTTCTTCCTTCTTTCCTGGGCTCTGTGACCGTGATACAGTCACTCTTTCTAGGTATCACACCTGCTACATCCAAAGGTCTCAACTCAAAGGAGTGACTCAAATGAGGAACATTTTAGTCCCTGATGTTATCTGTGTAGCAGGCACATTCTGGGCACATGGTCCCATCAGCAACCTTCAAATTACACTAAAGAGGGCTTCCCTGGTGGCGCAGTGGTTGAGAGTCCGCCTGCCGATGCAGTGGACACGGGTTCGTGCACCGGTCTGGGAGGATCCCACATGCGGCGGAGCGGCTGGGCCCGTGAGCCATGGCCGCTGGGCTTGCGCGTCCAGAGCCTGTGCTCCGCAATGGGAGAGGCCACAACAGTGAGAGGCCCGTGTACCGCAAAAAAAAAATTACACTAAAGAGAGGACTGGTCACCTTCTATCTCCCCACCACAAATGACCCATTTAATGAGAAAAGTAACCAGAGGGGATGGGAGGACACGGAGTTGAGAGTCACTTCTGGCAGAAGCAGGAGATAAATAAAGGCCTCTGTAAGGTAAGGGTAGCATTTCCACATGCAACTAAAAACCCCAAAAGGAAAATTCCCATAATTCCACATTTACATGTAAAATTTTAAAATCAATTCTGACAGCAAGAACATCTGCCAGTTTTGCTAGAAACACCATCTGGTTCATTTCTGATAAGCCCCAGGCACAACTTCGCACAGGCCAGGAACTGCCTACAGTTTGGTTCCCAAGAGGTGGCATCCTCCATGACAGCTCCAAGGCAGTGTGCCACCCCTCCCTCCCTGGGGCCCGAAGGCTGCTACTGCTAGTTCATGATTAGACTTGAAATAAGCCCGGAGCTTGACTCTTTTGTAAGTACCTCCTCCAAAACTTCCAGGCATCACCCTTATAACCAGAATTAATTTAAGCAAGCCTGTCTTCAAAAACCCAATAAATACTACAGAAACATGACAAACAGCAGGAACAACTTGTGTTTCAGAGGGGCTTTCATAAACCAGGTGGGAGGGCAGCTTCTCCACTGAAGAGTCTTATTTTTCAATTAGCTAAGAGCAAGAGGGTCCCCTCCACGAGGTCTTTAAGCTCCTCCAAGTACCTTCCTTTTGCCAAGCCAAGAGGAAACACTTTGATGCACTTCATGGAGGTCTTCAGGCCACCATAAATAAGGAAAAGAAAGCAGCCTGGGAGTCAGAGCAGACTTGTCTCACGGTGCAATGACTTGGTTTGTGGTGCCTCAACAGCAGGCCTATTCTTCAGATCCTGACGGGGAATTAAGCATAAAATGTGAACCCAACACGTACAGCAAGGATATACCCCAAAGAAAAATGGACTACAAGGTTCACCAGCCACCACTAAACACAAATGGAAAAAGGTATATTTGAAACACATGAAAACAGGATAAAAACTATCATGTGCAAGAGCCTGTACAAATATGCACACCCCTGGGACTTCCCTGGTGGTCCAGTGGTTAACAATCCACCTTCCAAAGCAGGGGATGCGGATTCGATCCTGGTCAGGGAACTAAGATCCCACATGCCGTGGGGCAACTAAGCCCGCCTGCTGCAACTACTGAGCCCATGCACTCCGGAGCCCACACGCCACAACTAGAGAGCCCGCGTGCTGCAACTACTGAGCGTGCGCACTCTGGAGTCTGCGCACCACAACTAGAGAGAAGCCCACATGCCGCCACAAAAGATCTCACATGCCACAACAAAGATCCTGCGTGCCACAACTAAGACCCGATGCAGCCAAATAAATAAATAAATAAATATTCAAATAGGAACACTCCTTCTTCTAGTCCACTAAGCAAACCTGGGTTGGTAAAGCTTTAAACACTGTATTGCCCGTATTGTTCACCAATTTTTGGTATTTCATGACCCTTGTGAAGATGGAGCAAGGCAAATGTGGTAAAGAGAGAACTGAGAAGGCAAGGGTGAGAAGCATGCAGTACAAACCGAAGGTGAGAAACTGGGGCATAATCAGCTCTGGCCTCACAACTGGGTTTGGGGATGAGAATCTCTCACTCTCTGAAAACAATGCTGGGAAAATCACTCAGCGTTTTTTCCTCTCAAAATGTGAATACACAGAACAGGAGCCCACAGCGAAGCTCAAAACTGATTTCCCACCAAGTGTGGCTTCAACTCACCCATTCAGCCGCACAGACAGGCAGCTAGCTGAGGAGCAGGTACGAAGCCACCAGCAGTACCAAAGTGGTGTGGAAACAGGCCTACCCCAGAGAAGCTAAGCATCCTTGTGCTGGCCTTCCAGGACAGAAGGAGGAGGGCTGGGAGGCTGTCGGCGTGGACTCCAGCAGCAGGGCAGTTTAACAGAGAAGGCCAGGCTGGAAGAGCTGAGAAAACTGAACCCACAACAAAGGCAGTGGTCAGGAGTCCACCACCTGACAAGCCAGGAGGATGTGAAAGAAAAGCAAGAGGAAACAAGCCCCTCCCTTTTGTCAATCTGGATGCGGTCCATCTGCCTTAGAAAGTAGAGGAAGGATGTGGCCCTAAACTGGCCTCTCCCCTTCTCGGACAAACTGACCCTCAATAAGCTCCGCTGTCCAGACCAGCAGCATGTTTCACATCCGGCACCTGGCCGGTGCTTCGTGTCTGCCCATCGGTGAGAGCTCCCTGGTTTGCTACCTGGGCCAACAGGCCACACAAGCATCAGCATCACCATTTCTGCTGCTAACTCGGACCTTGGCCTTAAGACAGGACACTTGTCCTAAACTACTCTGTGCCTCACATTCTGTAACTTTAACGTGGGCGTCACCCCCACCTCACTTCCAGGGTAACTGAGAGGATAATAGCCAATAACAGATAATATTTACTGAGCACTTACTATGGGCCAGGTACTAGGCTAGCTGCTTTCCATGTCTCCTCCAAACCCCCCTATGTAGTAGATACTGATGTTAACCCCCATTTTCAGTTTAAGAACTGGGGCTTAACAAAGAAACTTATCCAAAGTACACAAGCCAGACAGAAAATCTAACACTACAAAAAGCAAGGGTCAAATACTAATTGATACCACTTCTTCCCCAAATAAACTGCCATGAGTATCTTTTACTTGACAGACACTGAACCTAGTGTTTTAACTATCCCATTTTATTCGATTTTCGTAACAATCCCATGAGGGGTTACTTTTCAACATAATTTTAATTATTTAAGTTATACATGCCAACAGTGAAGATTCAAATGAAACAAAAAGGAAGTTTAAGAAGTTATAGTTTCCTGTTACCCTTTATCACCCCAGAATTCCCGCCCCAGGTAATCATTAATGTTCTGGTAGCTACCCCTCTAGAGACAGGTAGTGGTAATATTATCATCTCCATTTTACAAGGGATAAAACTGAGAGGTTCAATTTGCTCAAGGCCATACAGCTGGGGAAGTGGCTGGGCTGGGACGGGAAGCAGGGCCCGCTCTCCTCCACTGCCTCCCGCTCGGTACCCACTCCTCGAAACAATCGTCCATTTTCATTCACCATAGGAAAGGCGGAAGCTCTGCCTGGCCCACAGCCAGTCTCACTTCTCCACTTTCCCAACCAAATGGAAAAAGCAGACAGGCTGTCCGAGCACACCCTGCCCCAGGAACACTGGCACTGCTTTATGTTTTTCAAATCTAAGCTGTCCTGGATTGAGACAGGACCTTCACCTCCAACCTCCTCACTGCCCAGACAGGCTCATCTTCTGCCTCTGAAAGTAAGGGCAGGACAATGGGGAAGAGGAGGTCAAGCCAGGCCTACAGGAGACCTTGGATCTCCCTCTCAGCAAAAAAAGCACACTCTTCAGGGAGCTCTTAGGAGTACTGAAGCGTAGACAGTCCGCCTTTGGAAACAGCTGCGGGGGGCATCTCAGGAAGGCCCGGACCCACAGCTGGTGCCTAGAGTCAGAACACACCTGCAGAAAGACAGAACAAGACTGCAACAATGCTGATACAGACTGCAGAGCCCTCAAAATCCCCATCACAGGGCCCTGAGAACCCAAGGAACTTAGAATTTCTGCTCTGGCTCACCCCCAAATGGACCTCTAATAACCTGAAAACTGCATGGGTTTCTAGATACCAGGGTTTTGCCCCTTTGGTCTCCCTGCTCCTCCAAAAAATAAAAGTAAAAACCTCCTCAGACTATATGGCAATGCTTTTTCCTTAGTTAGGAGATGAAATTTGCCCTTTCTAATTACACACACTTTCACATCTCTGTCCCATCAGTACACAAAAACATACCGACCTTTAGAGTACCTATGCTGAGATGGGGGTAGGGACGAGAAAAGGGGTTGTTACATTGCTTTCTACCCACAAGTTAAAATTTATCAAGTCTGCAATTCCAAGAGCTTTCCTATTCCCCAGCAGGATACCAATGTTTGATTCAGCCTCAGCCCTGGCTGACTCAGCATCCCTATTTACAAGCACAGTGGATGCTAAATGTCCACTGGTTACCAAAGGCCTTGGCTTTCCCATTTGTAAAATGGGACTGAAACCTTCCTCACAGTAATTATCTGATTTCTTATGTGAAAGCACTTTGTAAAATAAATCAATCTTTATTGCTATTAATACGAATGCCCAACCTACATAAGTAAATGAAGAGGAAACTTAAACCACCCCTTCCCTCCTCAAGGGGTTTGACATCTATGAGGGGAAAAGATTAACCAAAACACTGGAGAACAATTCAAAACCTTGGTTATACTGTGCTGCAAAGAATCCCTGTGGGGAGATGATTAATACGGGAAAGAGCACCCAATACTTGTTCAATTAATAAATGAGTTCAGATGCACTGCTTAACAAACATCTACTTGTTACCATCCACAGAAAGTTGTACCAACACCAAAGGCTCTGGAATCTGTTCATTCACTGTCACTCACACACACATCCCAAGAAAAACCATCAGCGTTTGCAGAGAGCAGCCCTTCTTTCAAAGATGTGATTTTTTAAAAAAATTTATTTATTTATTTATTTATTTTTGGCTGTGTTGGGTCTTCATTTCTGTGCGTGGGCTTTCTCTAGTTGTGGCGAGCGGGGTTCACTCTTCATCGCAGTGCGCGGGCCTCTCACTGTCGCAGCCCCTCATTGCAGAGCACAGGCTCCAGATGCGCAGGCTCAGTAGTTGTGGCTCACGGGCCTAGTTGCTCCGTGGCATGTGGGATCTTCCCAGACCAGGGCTCGAACCCACGTCCCCTGCATCAGCAGGCAGATTCCCAACCACTGCACCACCAGGGAAGCCCCAAAGATGTGATTTTTCAAAAGCATTCACAGACCTTCAAATGAGATGACCCACACAACTATATTCTGTAATTCCAGGAGCAAAAGAACTGCCCCCAGAAGAGCTCAGTTCTGGAGAACAAACAGAAACAAGCCATCCTGTGTTAACTACTTCCTTGCCTGCAAGCAGATTCACAGTGGATAACATATATACATATGTAAAAAAGGCCAAACCAGTAGATGCACACATGTAAATTGGCTTTAGGGTATGACTGATGCCTCCTGAGGCTTTTAAAAGAATGACAGAGTTTTCCAGAAACAAAGACCTGCACTTGAAAATTAGAAGGGGTGACTGTCTGGTGTCGGATCAAAATTCCTAAGGGTTCCTATAGATTGTTTTTGACTGGCCTTTTGCTAAAACATTTTGGACAACAGCCAATACCCTCTCTTTGCTTCTCCTCCTCCCACCTCCACGGTTCCCGAGCTGTCTTCTTTTCCTGCCACCAGTCAGAGTAAACTTGGTAAACGTTAACAGCTTTTTATCACCTTGTTTATATTTGTTTTTCACTCAAACCAAGCCTCCCTCCAAATGTTTCTTTTTAGAATTTCATCAATAATACCACTCTTACATTCCTTGTCATCAAGGCTTATGGACTCAAGGTCACCTTGCCCTCTCACCCTTTTTACTTTAATCCTCTATACCTGGTCAATCCTTCTCAACCAGCTGAGCATAAAGAAGTGGACAAGACAGTCACTGGGGCTTCCCTGGTGGTGCAGTGGTTGAGAGTCCGCCTGCCGATGCAGGGGACACGGGTTCGTGTCCCGGTCCGGGAAGATCACACATGCCGCGGAGCTGCTGGGCCCGTGAGCCACGGCTGCTGAGCCTGCGCGTCCGGAGCCTGCGCTCCGCAGCGGGAGAGGCCAAAACAGTGAGAGGCCCGCGTACCATAAAAACAAAACAAAACAAAACAAAAAAAAACAGTCACTGACCTCAGGGAACTTCCAGTCTCAGCCTAGAACCTGAGCCTACGCGGAGATGGCTTACCCACAGAGGTAAAACATAACGGGGATGTGCTTTTATTGGGACCCGTATTTCTGTCAGTAGTGTACTAGGTCCTTTACTGCCTCCAGCAAGTTATAAAGCCAGACATATCAGGAAGAGACACAAATTAACATATCTAAAATCGAGGCTTGAAGGAAATGGAGAAAAAAAAAGATTCCCTAAGGAATTCACACCACTGATCCTACCTATTTCCCTTCTCCCAATTTCTCACTGTTGAATTCACACCTGCTTTTCTCTCTAAACTAACAACAACAAAAAAAAAACACTTCAGGGTCAGAAAACATTCCCACATTAAAAACTGGTTAGTTAAGTAAAGCTGGAAAAACAGAATCCTCACACCAAACTCCTAGACCGAGCTTGCTCTACAGAGAAAGGCAATTTGCTCTCTTGCTAGGGAGACCAGGAGGAATTCTCCAAGGGTATTTTTCAAGTCCTCCTCCCTTCCAGGGTGGTTGCTGGTTTGGAGCACAAATGTCCCTGAAAAAGCCAGAGCCACTCCTTCAGAGCAGCCAAGCTGAAAGCCTACTTTACACAACAGATTCCTCGACGCTACTGTCAAATTAAATAAGCCGTGGGTATTCCCCCAGACTGTTAACTTCATGAGGGCAAGTGCTGTGTGCATTTTGTTCTTGTTCACAACTGCATACCTAGCACTTAACCACCACGGGCATTCACTAAATACCTGCCACACAAACGACTTGACTTCCTTCCTTCCTCTTGGTTTCTGCAGCAACCCTCTACCCACCTCCCACCAGCCTGACATCACAGCCCAACCAGATTTTCAGCTCACAAATTATGAGAACTTGAAGGTGCATGTAAAGGGGAAAATAAGATGGACCAATGAAACCTTATGCAACCCAGAGCCTGTTTTTCTTGCCATCCTGCTGTGTAACAAGCAAAATTCCCACAGGACTGAAACGAGGCGGTAGATGGCCTTCCCATGGCAGAGTGTCTACCTGGGAGTGGATGAGAATCAAGGATTGATACAAGTGTCCACCAGCCAACATACCATTTGTTAATTCTCTAAAAATGTTCTGAGCATGCCAACTGAAAGAACACCACCCACTGAACACCAAACTGCTCACTGGTTTTCTGGGATGGAGAAAGCTAGCATATATGACACCTCAACCCAAGAAGTCTATTTCCTTCCTGGCTGGTTAGAGACACAGTTAGAGACATGTGTTCACACTGCATTTGGACGGATGGCTGACCCACATGAAATAAACCTGAGGATATCAGAACCACAGTTGTGAAGGGTTTCAGTCTGCTAGGAGGGAGGGGCCATCAGCCGTCCTAGACAGCACATTCTCAAATACTGGGCGGTCCTACTACATCTAGGCTGCCACCAGCACCTACCTGCCACTGTTCCACCTGGGTGAGCAAGACCCAAAGGGGAAAATGACTCAGGAACCACATCCCATTGGCCTGGAGTCAGGTGGTGTTTTCTAAATTGTAAGGAAGCACAGTACAGAGATAAAAGAGTTAAGCAGGCCCAGCCTAAGCACAACTCCCATTTTAAGAACAGTTCTTCTTAAGAACTGAATTGAAAGACACATTCCCTTTTGTAATTTCACTATTAGACTCAAAACCACAATCACAGAAGAGATAGGAGTTTGTTCCTAACAATATCAACCACATACCCTTTTGGGCTCCAATCCCCTTTCCTGGAACAGGCCCAGAGAAGAGAAGTTGATCACACTGGGATAGAAAAAGTACCAGACTAGGAATCTGCAGCCCTGGCTTCTCCCCTGGCCCTGTCATCACTCAGGAAAATGAGCTCTGAGCAACCATTTCCCATTTTTCTATTCTATAAAGTGAGGCTGTAAAATGAGACCATCCTCGGAGTCCCATCCTCCCAACTCTAGCATTTCATGAGCTCTCTCTGGTCACATGCTTGGCTTGCTGTGCAAGAAGTTTTGGTAACATCTGGATACTACAGTCAAGCATTCAAATCTTCAGATAAGAGTCCTGTCTCCTTGCTCAGCCTTTTGAGACTCCTAGTACTTGGGACCAGAATTTGTATTAACAGGTAGAGCCACTCCAAATCTAAAACTTTTGGCAGTGAACAGTGGCAGGGAAGTTATGGCTGCATTCATACACATTTACACACACACATGAGGGAACTTTCTGGAAAAACTGGTCCTTGGACTTGGCTCCAGGTGAAGGAACCTGAAACAGGTACAGGGGAAGATGATTCAACTTCCTAGTTTTTGTCTGGCTTGTTGGACAAAGGGCATGTGCCCTGTGTCCCATGTGTTTCTGAGGCAGAACCATCTTGACTCTCTGATCCTTAGGTGGCCTACACATGCACACTTTCAAGAGCTTCTGGGAGGGATCTAGGAGGAGGAAAAGCAAGACCAGCTATTGGTCATGAATGCTAGGAATTCCAATTAGAACAAGAGTGAAAGGAGGCACTGCACTATTTCAGTACTGAGGCTGCTATGATGTAAAACCACCCAGGGGTAGATTAATCTGTAGAGGAAATGACACTCCCAGCAGCACCATCTGTTCCTCTTTGTGTCTGGCCTGATCTATATTTTAAACCTCGGGTGCAACTAAGGTCCACCAGTAAGAACCCATAAGAGCCGTTCTAAAGAACATTCTTTCTCAGGCCTGCGTTTAAACCACACTCACAGCCCCTCTCCCTCCCCCACTCACGGGCTGGCTCTCTATTCAGCAAGCATGCCACTCCCCAGTCTAGCAGCAGCCTCCAAGCAGGTGCACAGAACCCTCGCATAGAATTTTTCATAAGGAAAGGGAAAACTTCTGAGAACTATAAATTACATTGATAAGCAAGGCTCTGTGGGGTTCATGGTAACACTCTCTCCAAAAGACACAATGATGCAATTTACAACTGAGGCTTCATGCTGAAACCACGCCCCCCCCCTTTTTGAAGCAGCAGTACATGTGCACTGAATCTAGGCACTAACGCATCTGTCAACTCACTACTGTTTAAAGTTTCGCACCAAAGATTTGGAAACAATGCTACTGGAGAGTTCAAACCTCTTAAACACTATATATATATACACACACACACATATACACATATATATATGTATATATATACACACACATACATACATACACACACACGTGTATATATATACATATATATACCTATATATATATACACACATATATATAGGTATATATATGTATATGTGTATGTAGCACCTTTTCTTAATTCAGGGCAATACCCTCAACAACACAGGACCAAGAGATTTCGCTATACCGTTCTTGCCCAAACTACATAACCAAGTAGAACGTTAACTCCAAAGTAGAAATATGGATGCAGCTTTTAAAATATCTCCCTGAGAAATGAGAACATATTGTCTACATGAAACCCATGGGTTCATGGCAGCATTATCCATAATAACCAAAAAACACAAACAACCCAAATGATCATCAGCTGATGAATGGATAAACAAAATACAGAAGTATATCTAAACAACAGATTATTCAGCAATAAAGCAGAATGAAGTAGCGATATATGCTGCAACATGGATAAACCTCAGCAACACCATGCTACGTTAAAGAAGCCAATCATTAAAGACCGCATATTGTATGATTCTATTCAAACGAAATGTCCAAACAGGTAAACTATAGAGAGCGGATGAGTGGTGCCCCTGGGCTAGGAGGGTTATAGAGGAATAGGGACTGACTACTAATGGAGTTTCTTTCGGGGGTGATGAAAATGTTCTAAGATTAGATTAGATAAGATTATGGTGATTGCTGGACAACTCTGTAAATATACTAAAATCAACTGCTTGTACACTTTAAATGGATGACCTTTATGATATATAAATTACTTCTTAAAGCTGTTTTTAAAAAATGTCATATGACAAAATAATATCACCCCTCCAAGAAAAAAAAATCTCCTTGAGAAAACTTAGAAATAATCTAGATGTATGAGGGTATTTAAATCACAGCTGATGTATTTGATGGAATTTTATAAAGCCACTAAAAATAATTATAAAGGCTATGTGTTATTATAGGAAAATGTTTATGCTATAACATTAAATGAAAAAAAAAACGAAATACAAAACTGAATGTTACAAGGACTACCAACTAAAAGAAAAAGTAGAATACGTGGAAATGATGTTTGTGTTAGGTTGGTAGAATCATAGTGGTTTCCCCCCCCCCTCCATTTTCCAAGCTTTCCGTAATCTTGTCCCAGTGTATCGACGATTAAAAACAAAACAAAAAAAACCCTCAGTCTTCCCTCAGTTTGCCTTGACTACAACTTAAAATGCAAAATAAGCAAAACCACCTTGTTCTCTTTCTCAAGTTCCCTTTTTTAAACTTCCATCGACTTAGTTTATTGAGATCAACTGAGAACAACTCAAAAAAGGAAGAATGGGATAAACACTCCTCCTCTCCTATTCCCAGAAGCTAGTTTCGTTTTCCTGGCTTTGTCAGAAACCAAAGCCAAGTCTAGCCAAAATTTCAGCAAGGAGAGTCTACACACAGGGCAACTCATGTTCTGTTCTTAAACTTCTGTGGGTGAAGGCAAGTCACTGCTGGCAGGAGGCTGGATTTGGAAAGATCAGACTTCCCCCTCCTTAAAAAAGGATAGAAAGAAAGGGGAAGCTGGGGAAAAGCCCCTATTTGTGTCTGTCCTCTGAGGTTTTGTGTCCAATCTCCAACTACAGGAGGAAAGAATCCTGAGTCATTTAATCTTTCACCACCGAAGATCCTCTTCTGAGTAATAAATAATTGTCAGTCACCACCTCTGCCATCTGCAAACCCACTGAGAACCTATTACTATCATCAGGAATCCCAGGCTACCTGTCCCCAAATCAAGCAACGGGGCTCTGCCAAAAAAAAAATAATAATAATAATGGTACGTGTGTGTGGGAGGGGAGAATACATTTAAGGGCACACTGCTCTCAGGTAATTTTAAGGATCCACCAACACTGGCGGCAGTAACAGGGAGCTACATCTGTTTCTGCTTGAGAAAAATGCTTCAATAATATCCTGTCTCTGGAGTACTGCATGAATTCTTGGCACGCGGCTTCAGATGCTTCAAGTGTGGCTATTTTCCTTTTTTGAGATATAAGAGCCAGGGAGGGAGAATACATCACAGGCAACACGAGAGTCTGTGAAACCCGTTCAGTTCTCACCACAGTCGCTGCATTTTCTGCTATTGCATTTTCTGCTCCGTGAGTCTCTCACGGAGACTCAACTGTCCCCTAGCCCTGACAGCAGCACAGGTGGCCTTTCACAGCTGAAGTGACCCAACATGGCACCACCGAGAGGCCTACCTACCAACAGAGTGGAGACTTCCACACTCAGGTAAGAACCAGAGGATGAGAGAGCAAATAGAGGAATCCTGCTGGTTTCTAGGCCAAAGAACTAAAAGGGAAAGAAAAAGGACAGCATCACAGACACAGGTGAGCACAAGAAAAAGGAAACATCCACAGGTGCCCGACAGGCTCTGCCACTAAAACCTAACCCTTGTAAGAGATGCCTCTTTCCCCAGTACCTCTACTATTTCAGATAAAGGTTTCACACGGATACACTGGAACTTACAGCCATCTAAGGGAGCAACAGCTGCTGCCTTGAAACCTAGCCGGGGCAGGAGTGAACACATCTTGATGCTCAAGGACGTCACCCCCATGCTGTCCTGAAACTGTCATTAGTCTCAGATGCACAGCTGTTAGCACCTTCAAATACTCATCACACACACACACCCCAGCCCCAACCCTGAGCTGCATCCTTCATTCCCACCAATGGGGAAACAGCCCTACCACATTACAGGTATCATTTCTCACTGCTCTAGTTTCCTGCAGTGTGGCAACATAACTTAAAAACACTAATTTTTTAAAAACCATTCCCATTAAGTGAAGCCTCACCACGGTGGGATATGTGGGTGGCCCCTACACTGAAGCCATCTTGAGGAGAAACCAGGGCAAAGAGTCTCTATTATCATACAAGCAGGTGTCCTAATCCTCAACACTCAAGTCTGCACCACAGCAATATTTGCTTTCAAAGTTAAAAAAAAAAAAAAAAAAAGGCACTGGGCTTCTTCCTCTCCTTGTTCCTTCCCATCTTTCTCCTACTGCCTGAGGGAATGCACTCTACACAAGACTTCCCTACTGTCCAGGTGGATGAAAGAGGGAAAATGAATCCTGCTCGGCAGCTTTCACTAGGAGATCACACGTCAAATTTAGGAGCTCAGTAAAACGCTTCATGCATGGCAATTACACAACTGGGCCTAGTGGGTCTGCAGACATTCAGGCCTCCAAGTAGGCATTTCAGGCCTGTAAGCAGAAATCACATCCCTGCTGCTGCCTCTTGGTGAATCGTCCCTGAGTAAATGGGGAACTAGAGGGGAGACAAGCACATGTGCTCTCTGGCCTTCCTTCTCTGCCTGCAAGAGGCTCTGCTAAAGACATTCTTCCCAGTTCACTTGTTTTGGTACGGAAACGAGGAAGATTACGTGGCTCACTAATTTTAAAAAAATACTGTAGTTCTCTGAGCCCACAGACAGATACCAGTAGTTACCTGGGTATCAGAAGAGCTAAGAATGCGGAAAGAGAGTACTAGGAAAGATTTAAAACATAAGGCAAGTTTTTTTCTGGAGGATGTAAAAGCATAGAGGAAGTGAAACAACGCTGAGTAGCAATAAAGTTGAAATAAGTTCTTACTTTTAAGAAGCCAGATAAATTATTCCCTTTGGACGGTGCATATGTGTGTGTATGGAGGGGGAGGGTAGCTATAGGAATTGCTGCCCTGGGAACGGCAAGGAGGAAACCCCCTGCCAGGAGATGCACCATTACATAAGAGCACAAGTTCAGTCACCACATAATGGAGACCTGCCAGGAAACCAGACAAAGTGCTGAGGTCTCTTCATCTGCCAGTCTGCATCTGTAACATCTCATTCTACCTTTCTTCCTCTTCTTTCTATCTGCCCACATTCTGGGCTTTGAGAAGGCAAGCCTCAGCAAATAAGTTGAACTACCATTTGACAATGGGTTTGCTCTCCGGGTTTAAGCACTGCAGTGCAGAGGCAGGTCCTACTCTGAGCACTCAGGGACCTGTCCCCGTCTAGCTGTAGGTAAGGTTTGGTTTCATATGCCATTTCTACTACAGTACCCAAAAGACCACCCTGTGGACAGGGAGTTCTATTTATCAGGACTGGTATCAGTATTGTTCTCTATTTAACGCTCTAGTCAGGACTTCCTTAAGCAGCAAATGGCCACCAATGAAAATTAACAACATAAGCCAAAATAAATTGACTTAAAAACCATGAACTCTGTAAGAAATGGCAGGGTTCTGTCCTATTCACTGCAGTAACCCCAATACCTAGCACAGTGCCCGGCATATATTCTGTATCACAAATACTTGTGAGTACTAAATTAAAAAGAAGAATGAATGAACACACAAATGTTGTGCAAACATACCATGGATGTACCAAGGTACATTTCTCCATGTACCTTGGAGAAAGAAATAAGGATGTGCATGATTTGAGAAAGCCTGAGGAAATAGTGCTTTGGAAAGAGTCTAGAAAGACCCCAGTTTCAATTTTACCAAATGGTAAGCAAACTAGAAATTAACAGTATAATCTAGTAGTTCAGGGTGAGGGCTCTACTGTGAGATACCTTTGTGACCTTGGGCAAGTTATTTGTTAGGCTTTGCTCTCATCTGAAAGAATGAAAATAATGACAAAATCTACCACAAAAGTTTGCTGTTTATTAAATGAGATCAAGAAAGTAAAGTTCTTGGCACAAAACTCAGTTCACAGTAAGTCCTCAAGAACTTTCCCCTGTTATTGCTATTATTTTTTCATTATTAAATATCTCCTCTACTGAGGGGAAGGCAGATGTACTCCCCATGCCCCAAACTCTGAAAATTTTCATTTCTCGTTGAATATGCATCTAGCTAAAAATGGAAAACCCAGAAAATTCAAAACTCAATGCCAAGCACATATCTCTACTAGCCTCACTAGATGGTGACAATTTGGGTGTGGAACTCCCAAAACAGAAAAGGTGTATGTATGCATTCACCCCATTCATACATATTTTTTAAATCAGAGCAATGAAAAGAACAGAAGTGAATTAACCAGTGTAAAGGATGGAAAGACACTCTTGTCACCTCCGCAGACCCAGAAAGGGTGTAAAATACCTACGGTTTAATTGAACTGGGTAGTTTCACTGCACCTCTGTACAGAGCACACACAAGCCCAGTTAGCAAGAGCAATAAAGCCCAGCGAGCCGCCTGCCACCAGGGGACAGCAGCATCAGGCCTCACTGCTGACCCTCCCTCGAACCAGCTGGAGATTTGCTCTCGACGCCTCTTTTCTCCTGGGTCTTTTGGTCCCCAAATCCACCTCCCCCTCCTGACCTCCTTACAGGTAACTTTTCCCACTTCAACAGCCCCACAGTCACAACGCTGTGGGAGGGTCAGACCGACACCAGTATTTGTCTCTAAAAACCAGAAGTGAAAAAAGAAAGTCTACATACATAAACAGGAAGTGGCTTCGGTGCGTCTCAGCCCGGATACTAAGAAAAGTTTTTGAGATTAAAGACCAGACGAGGCGCAGGGGCTCCAGAAAGCTCCGGTGCTCGCACACGCGGGCTCCAAGGTGCCCTCGGAAGTCCACCATCGCTAAGCCAACCCTGCCTCAGCGCAGGACCCGCAGCTTTAGTTGGCTTGACGGGAAAACAGTAACAGTAATAAAGACAGCCAGCCTGTGACTACCTCCCAGCGACCTGCAAAATGTGGTCTCCACCCTGAATTCCGAGCCGGAGCGCGACCCAGCACGCCCAGCGAGGCCCGGGCGGAGCGCCCCGATCCCGGCCACCAAGCTCCCGGCCTGCAAGCCGGCCGGCCGGTCTTCCTCCCGACCTCGGCACAGCTCCCCCACGCCGCCCTCCCGGCCCACGCCGGCACCGGGCTCGCAGCCGGGCGTCGGGGTGACAGCCGGGCCGGCGCAGGAAGCGCGGAGAGCAGCCGACGCGGGGCGGCCGTCCGGGCTCCCCAACGTCCCTCCCGGGCGGTGCGCCGCTCCAGCGCCCCTGACAGCCGGCCGAGGGCGCCAGTGACACAATGCCCGGCCCCGCCGCCCCCCGGTCGCGGTGACAACTCACCCGGGGAACAGCGCGGCGACCTCCGGGAGGCGGACGCTCGCAGCTTCCGCGGCGCCGGGATCCTCTCCGCCGCCTGCGCGCGCCCGCAGCCCTCTTGGGTCTAGGCGAGACCCCGTGTGCCCTTGTCTGGCTGGCGCTGGCCGGCGCTGCGGGAGGAGGAGGCGGGAGGCAGGGGACGAGGATGTCGCCGGCTTAGGAGAATGGAACGCGGCGGCCGTAGCAGAGTCAACGGCAGCAGTACGCGCGTCACCGGCCCAGCTGTACCGCGCGGGCGGGGGACGCCCGCGGAGGGGGAGGGGAAGGGGCGGGCGAGGGGCGGGGCCAGGCGCGCACGCAACCAGCGCCGGCGTCGCGCTGCCGCGACCGCCCCGCTGGGAAGCCCCGCCGGTCGACGGCTGGCAGCACGCAAGCGCCGCCGGTCGGCCCGCACGCCCCGCGGGAGGCGAGACTGGGTGGGCGGGGGGTGTTCTTAAAGGCACCGTCACGCCATCGCTGCTAGAGGGGACCGTGCGGTGGTACAGATTCAGACTGAGATGACTTTGCGCTGCACTCTCCAGTTCTTTTACTATTATTATTGTATTATTTTTTGGATTATTCGGATATTATTTGGATTACTATTATTTGCAAAGAATTGGTTTGCTCACCGGTCGACAAGGCGCTTTCATTCCTGTTGCCTTCTTAGCTCAGGAATCCCTCGCCAGGCCTGTCGCTAAGCGGTACTTCTCCCTATTAAGCGGTACTCCTCAAACTATGTTGCAAAGCCTACCAACCTCAAAATTGTCCCGGGGGTGCAAGTGTAAAAATGCAGATTTAGGGTCCCACGTCCCACCATTCTGATTCGAAAAAGCTATGATTGGACTCTGGAATCTATCCTAAAAAGCATTCCTAAGGGATTCCTCAGCACACTAAAAGCACGCGACGGATCTCAAGGTTCAGAAAACTGTAGTTCAGAGTGCGGACTGGCAGAGTCTGGGCTAGAACCCCGCCACACGCCTAACTTTATTTCCCATCCTGAGCCTTGCCTCCTGGGGCTATTTTCCAATATATGCTAGTTTGTGGACTTTATAGCTACAGCATCTATAAGTGATCCCACTGTGGCCCTAGGAGATACGTCCTCTGTATGTGTTTACAGGGCTTGTGACCACTTAATGACAACGGTTTTGACTTTGTGGCCCAGGGCCTTGAACAGCGCCTGTCTCAGAGGAGATCAATTAATGCTGAGGCGTTCCGACTTGAGAATCAGTGCCAGAGTCTGCGCTCGGACCCAGAGACTTAAGCCTCTGCTGCAGATTGGGTAAGGCAGGCTCTCCTTTCTGATGCCCTTTGGACACCCTCTCAGGGCCTCTCACCTAGACTAGTTCTAGCAGGTTCTCTGGAAGAGTGCTGTGAATTGAATTGAATTTTTGGTTGAATTTTTGAGGTAGCTCAAACAAAGCAAGCAGGGTGTCAAGCCGACCCCAGCCCCGCCCGACCCCACCACCATGCACACACACCCATCCCAAGAGAACCCTCCCATTCTGGGCCCCACAGAACCTATGGCTGCTGCTTCCTCTTCCATAAGCCTGTCTTTGTTCTGCCTTCTTTCCTCCTTGAGTTCTGTTAAAGAGAAAACCCACAGGCCCAAAATGGCATCACTTGTGCTAAAGCCCGTGATACCAAACCTAGATTTAATACCTAACCTAATTGCAGTTTTGACCTTCACCATAAATGTAATCTTAACCAGTTTGGAATCTTCTGGTTAGCACCAATGAGGTGCTATCACACAATAATCTGTCACATGGACCCTCTCCATTCCCCAGAGGAAGAAGAGGCAATCTGCATAATAGAACCCTTGGCAGTTCTCTTCCCCCCCCACCAAAAAAAAAAAGAAGACCTTCGGGCCTAAAAATTATCCTTTCTTTTCTTTTAATAATAGCTCCCTTGCCCCAGTCTTCTTCCTATAAAATCCTTCTATTTCGTACAACTCCTCTGAGCACCCTTCTAGTTGCTAGATGGGATGCTCCCTGATTCCTGAATCATTGAATAAAGACAATTAGATCTTCAAATTTACTTGGTTGAATTTTGTTTTCTACCATCTCCTAGGTCCAGACTCACTGCAGAAGATGGACACCTTCCCTTCCTGCTCATTTCCTCCTCTACTGGGGCCTCACTGCCCAGACCACTGAGGAGGTTGAAAGCAAACATTAGATCTGCCTGGATCTGCAACAGAGTTCAGCAACCTGCTGTCGGCTGCAGGAACACACACCCCAGGCGGACCCAAGGGCCAGGAAAGCAACAAGGGGGTTGGAAGCAAAAGAAGGACTAGGGAGGAGTCAAAGAAGACAGATGAGAGAAGAAGCAAAGAAAAGCGGGCAAATCATCCTAGAAGGCAGCTTGGCACGATGGAAGATGGGTTAGGCCAGGCATTGGAGCCCCTAGTTTTGCACTGCAGTCAGTTTGGCCACTAACTGATCGGTGACTTCACGCAAGACCCTCTACCTCACATTGTAAAATGGCTTCTGAGACCCTATGCAAATCTGTTACTATCTAAAAATCTTATCCTGGACATCCCAGTGTCCACAGAACAAAATCAAACTTGGAGCATGTCTTGGACTGTGTCTTGTGCACCCTACAGTCTGGCCCAGATCCTCTCCATCCCTCCACACATCCCATGCTCCGACCTCCCCACACCACCTGCACGCCTCTAACAAGCCACCTACTTTCACACTTCAGAGCCCATGCCCACACTGTTTCCTCTGCCTGGAATGCCCTCCCCAGTCACCTTTTGCAACCTTTCTAGAGCTTCCCTTCTGCTCTTCTGTGGCATTTTGGATGATCCTCAGTTTAGCACATATTTCCTTCTGCTTTATATTGCCAGGATCAGGGGTGAATCTCTTTTCTCCTTTTGTAAATGCTGGCTCCCCAGCCTCTCCTCTCCCGCCACGTCCCCTCCTGCCAGGTTCCACTGGCCTCCTCTATAGAGCTGAGCAAAAGCCCCTGTTACATTCTGCCTGTGGGCCTTGCTCGTCTCACCTGCAAAATGGGGATGGTACTCCCTGGCAGAGGTTAAATATTTTTAGGCCATTAAAGAGATAATTCCCAAGATGAGAGTTAAGAATAATTTAAATTTAGAGATTCTCAAGTGGGAGGAACAGTTGATTTTTTTTTTAATTTAAAAAATTGTTTTAAAATTTGTCAATATTTTTGAAAATTTAACAGCTTTACTGAGATACAATTCACATACCATACTACTCACAGTTTAAATATATAATTGTATATTTGAAATGTACAACTCAATGGTTTTCAGTATATTTACAGAGCTGTACAATCATTACCACAATCAATTTTAGCACATTTTCATGATCCCCAAAAGAAACTGTATACTCATTAGCAATCACTCCCCATTTCCTCCCACTTCAACCCCTGCCCTAGGCAACCAATAATCTACTTTCTGTTTCCATAGATTGGCTTATACTGGACATTTTGTATATGGAATCCTACAAGATGTGGTCTTCATAATTGATTTTTTTGTATCTTACACCTAGCATAATAAATTTTAAGGCCAGAGCTAATTTTTTAATTTTCACTTATTTATATAGCCCCTGCCTTGTACTAAAAGGGCTTAAGATGGCTCTTCAAGCTAATATTCCTAGGTCTATCCAGATTTCCAGTACAAATCTTTATACTCTAAATCTAGGTACTGGAAAATGGCTTGGTGGCTAGACCCAGGTTGATGATGAGTAGAGTGATCAATCATGTCAGTTTGCCTGGGGCAAAGGGCATTCCAGGGACATGGACTTCCAGTGCTAAAACTAGTACAGTCCTGGGCAAACCAGGAAGAACCGGTCACTCCCATGGAATGAGTCAGAGGGCACGGTATTCCTTCTCCCTCTCCCAGGAATCTAGGAGCTTGTGCCTCTACCACTTAGAGGGCAGAAAAGAGGAGCAGGGCTCCCTGAAAGCAAAAGCGAGAAAAGGTTCAGAATTTGTACCTTGACCCTTGAACAGGGTGGGGTTAGGGGAACCAACCTCTCTGCAGTCAGAAATCCGCTTGTAATCCACCTTTATGCAGTTCCTCTGTATCCACGGTTTGACATCCCTGTGTTCAACCAATGGGGATCATATAGTACTGTAATATTTACTGGAAAAAATCCACATGTAAGTAGACCCAAGCAGTGCAAACCCGTGTTGTTCGAGGGTCAACTATACTTGGTATCTCTGTTGTTATCACTATTACATATAACAGCAGG
>NW_006781042.1:459605-467947 GCF_000442215.2 Lipotes vexillifer
GGAATGACAGCTATTTATTGTGCACTTACTGTGTACCAGATACTTGGTAGGGACTTTATACATGTAACCACTAATTTTGACAACACCCCCAAGTTAAATATTGTCAACACCACTTTACACGTGAGGAAACAGTCTCTGAGAGATTTCTATGACATCAGAAACTACATAGCATTGCAAAACCAGAATCCACTCTTGTCTGTTCCAAAAGTTACACTTTTTCGGGACTTCCCTGGTGGTCCAGTGGGTAAGACTTTGCGCTCCCAATGCAGGGGGCCCAGGTTTGATACCTGGTCAGGGAACTAGATCCCGCATGTCACAACTAAGAGTTTGCATGCTGCAACTAAGGAGTCCGCATGCTGCAACTAAAGATCCTGCATGCTGCAACGAAGATCCTGCGTGCTGCAACTAAGACCCGGTGCAGCCTAAATAAATAAATAAATAGTAAAAGAAAAAAAATAAATAACCAGACCTCATAAGAAAAAAGAAATGTGAAGCCCTAATTTGTTAATTTGTTGGGCAGATACTACTACGTCCCGGGTTTAAAAAAAAAAAAGTCACACTTTTTCAAATAAATCATATGCCTTCTCCTGTCCCCAATTTTTAAAAAGAGCAAATGATGACCCAAATGGTCTTTACATATTTCTTGATCTTTTTGAAAGGACTTTCTTGCACAGCAGCTCATTTTATCCACACATCCTCCCCATAAAGTGAGACATTATTATCCTCCAGTTTTACCTATAAGGAAGTTGAGGCATCCAGCAGACTTCTGGCTTGCCTAACCTGAGGCGGGAATTAGCCTGGGGTTTCTTGTTTTGATTAAAGATTCCTTGGGCAGCCTTCAAAGTAAACCCATCTGACCCCAGGGGAGGTGGAGGTATTCAAGCCACCTTCCTCACACCAAGTCAGAATCCAAGGTGGGTGGGCTAGGCAAGCCTGGGCACACAGAGTTGAAGAGCAGTTCCCACTGCGGGGGAGGAAGACCCTGAGCTCAGGTGGTTGTGCGTCAACCGTGGCACCTCTCCGCAAGCGTGTCAGGAACCTGTGAGAGTCAGGCTTGGTGGCCCAGTCCCTGTTGGCCACCGATCTCCAGGGGCTTTGCAGAGGTCAGAGGTCAGAGCGGGGCTTCCCAGAGCGGCAACTGTGATTCCCTGCTCACCCCAACCCTGAGCCCAGCCCTGGAAAAAGTATACCTGAGGCTGCCTGGTCAGCAGGTGTGTGTAAGGGGATGAGCCAACCCCTCCTGTTGTTCTGAAGCACTGACAAGTCTTTGATGACATCTGTATCTCTGACACAGACCAGGTAAGCAGGGTAAAAGTATCAGCCCTGTTTTACACTCAAGATAAGCCAAGGCAGCAAAGAGAGCATCTACCTGCTGTGTCTTCAGGTGGGAACTGCCCAGATGCTGCCTGCACAGGTGCCAGCCAGCCTGATTTCCTGCTTCTTCTCCCTGGCCTTGGCCCGAGGGCTGGGCAGCAGCTCTAGGGGGCTGTCAGCAGGGAAGGAGGAAGGCCCTGGGGGCAGTGGTGTCCTGAGGTCCTTCCAGACACAAGTGGCCCTCCACCCTTGCTGCTCCTGGTCACTTGACACCCATTCCCTTTCTTTCTCAAGTCTGTCCTGACCATTCATTTTCAAGTGATTTAATGGTGGGAAGGCAGATGGTGTGATTGGCTCTGCTACCTCTAACAGCAAGTGGATGAGGATGGAGTGGCCCTTTCCCTTCAGATGCGGCCTGGGAGGCAGAGGCAGGGCTGTGAAGATCTGGTGCCACTGCCGATTTACTAAGTACCCCATACTGTCTGCCAGGCACCGTGCTAATGGCTTTACCTACATGATCTCATTTAATCCCTGCAGTAACCTATGAAGTTAGTATTAATACTGTTATCCGCATTTTGTAGAAGGAACCTGAGGTACTGAGAGGTTAAAGATAAGGCCAAGGCTACAGTTAAGTAGCAGGGCCAGGCCTGCTTACCTCTTACGGAATGCAACTGCAACTGCACTGCAAAAAACAAATGTGATTTTTTTTTTTTTGGTGGGGGTAGTTTTTTTTGGCCTCGCCATGAGGGATCTTATTTCCCTGACCAGGGATCGAACCCATGCTCCCTGCATTGGGAGCACAGAGTCTTAACCACTGGACTGCCAGGGAAGTCCCCCAAATGTGATTTTTTTAAAGGGAGACCAGAGCCAGTTACCTGCAGTGTTGTGCTGGAGCCTGCTCATGCTGTCTCTCAAGAACCAACTGTAAAATTCCCAAGATTTTTGTGCCCCAGTTGTTAAACATGGCCTTTATTAAAAATTAAATTATATATGTAAAACGAAATAAATTTTAGCTTTGGGAGAATGTAAATTGGTACGGCCATTATGGAAAGCAGTATGGAGATTTCTCAAAAAACTGAAAATAGTTTTGACCCAGCAATCCCACTCCTAGGTATTTATCTGAAAAAAAAAAAAAAAAAAGAAAATACTAATTCAAAAAGATACATGCACCCCAATGTTCAGAGCAGCGTTATTTACAACAGCCAAGATATGGAAGCAACCTAAGTATTCCTCAACAGTTGAATGTATAAAGAAGATATGGTACTTTTTTTCTAGAGGTGGATTTATTTTTTATTGAGGTATAATTGACATATAACTTTATATTAGTTTCAAGTGTACAACATAATGATTTGATATTTGTATACACTGCACAATGATCATCACAATAAGTCTAATTACCATTTGTGACCATACAAAGTTACAAAAATTTTTTTCTCGTGATGAGAACTTTTAAGATTTACTCTCTTAAAACTTTAAAATATGCAATACAATATTATTAACTACAGTCACCATGCTATACATTATATTCCCATGACATACTTATTTTATAACTAGAAGTTTGTTCCTCTTGACCCTCTAAGAAGATGTGGTATTTAAATACAATGGATTCCTTCTCAGACATAGAAAAGAATGAAATTTTTCCATTTGCAACAATGTGGATAGACTTGGAGGGTATTATGCTTAGTGAAAAAAGTCAGACAAATACTGTATGATATCACTTATATATGGAAGCTAAAAAATAAAGCTAACTAGTGACTATAACAAAAAAAGAAACAGACTCACAGATATAGAGAACAAATTAGAGATTACCAGTGGGGAGAGGGAAGGAGAGACAGGCAATATAGGCATAGGGGATTAAGAGATACAAACTACTATGTATAAAATAGATAGGCTACAAGGATATATTGTAGAGCACAGGGATTATAGCCAATATTTTATAATAACTATAAATAGAGTATAATCTTTAAAAATTGTGAATCATTTTGTGGTACACCTGAAATTTATATAATATTGTAATACATCAACTATACTTCAATAAAAATAAATAAATGAATAATGGCATTAACATTACACTAAAAAAATTATAAGTTTTAAAGTAATAAATACCCAAACTTATCAGTTCCTAATTGTACTACATTGTGCTTTTACCTATGCTTTCAAGTCTATTTACATCTATTATGTACGTATGGTGGAAATACTGTACAATATTATATCACTTAGAATCTCTTCCCAATTCCAGGTTCAACAACATCTCATTAAAACCTTGAAATTAGACATGGTGGAAGTACTTACACCACAGAAATTAGCAAACACTACAAATCAACCCTCACTCCCAGAACAAGTTGTTAAACGTTTACCAGCATGCGTGCCTGCAGAAGCTGCCATGTAGGAACAGTGAACCCAGCATAGGTGGCCTAGGGTTAGATACACTCAACAGTAAAGCCAGGAGGTGAATGAGGGCAGAGAATATGTGGGGTACCCCTAAGAGACAGCCAGACCCTAGAGATTCTCCATTTACCAGGGAATGTGTGTGAAAAAGATTTGATGCCCCCAAAGTATGTCAGTTCCATCACCTCCCCTGAGGTGCACTATGAATATTTCTTTTAATTTCTCCTGGTAATAGAAAGTAACACAATCATAGTAGGGGACTTTAACACCCCACTTTCACCAATGGACAGATCATCCAAAATGAAAATAAATAAAGAAACACAAGCTTTAAATGATACATTAAACAAGATGGACTTAATTCATATTTATACCACATTCCATCCAAAAAAAAACAGAATACACTTTCTTCTCAAGTGCTGATGGAACATTCTCCAGGATAGATCATATCTTGGGTCACAAATCAAGCCTTGGTAAATTTAAGAAAATTGAAATCATATCAAGTATCTTTTCCTACCACAATGCTATGAGACTAGATATCAATTACAGGAAAAAATCTGTAAAAAATACAAACACATGGAGGCTAAACAATACACTACTAAGTAACCAAGAGATCACTGAAGAAATCAAAGAGGAAATCAAAAAATACCTGGAAACAAACAACAATGAAAACACAATGACCCAAAATCCATGGGATGCAGCAAAAGCAGTTCTAAGAGGGAAGTTTATAGCAATACAATCCTACCTCAAGAAACAAGAAACAACTCAAATAAACAACCCAGCCCTACACCTAAAGCAGTAAGAGAAAGAAGAACAAAAAAAACCCAAAGTTAGCAGAAGGAAAGAAATCATAAACATCAGATCAAAACTAAATGAAAAAGAAATGAAGTAAATGATAGCAAAGATCAATAAAACTAATAGCGGGTTCTTTGAGAAGATAAACGAAATTGATAAACAATTAGCCAGACTCATCAGGAAAAAAAGGGAGAAGACTCAAATCAGTAGAATTAGAAAAGAAAAAGGAGAAGTAACAACTGATACTGAAGAAACACAAAGAATCATGAGAAATTACTACAAGTGGGCTTCCCTGGTGGCGCAGTGGTTGAGAGTCCGCCTGCCGATGCAGGGGACATGGGTTCGTGCCCCTGTCTGGGAAGATCCCATGTGCCGCGGAGCGGCTGGGCCCGTGAGCCATGGCCCCTGAGCCTGCGCGTCCGGAGCCTGTGCTCCACAACGGGAGAGGCCACAACAGTGAGAGGCCCGCATACTGCAAAAAAAAAAAAAAAAAAAGAAATTACTACAAGCAAAACTGTGCCAGTAAAATGGACAACCTGGAAGAAATGGACAAATTCTTAGAAAAGCACAACCTTCTGAGACTGAACCAGGAAAAAACAGAAAATATAAACAGACCAATCACAAGCACTGAAATTGGAACTGTGATTAAAAATCTTCCGACAGGGACTTCCCTGGTGGCACAGTGGTTAAGAATCTGCCTGCCAGGGCTTCCCTGGTGGCGCAGTGCTTGAGAGTCCGCCTGCCGATGCAGGAGACGCGGGTTCGTGCCCCGTTTCGGGAAGATCCCACATGCCGCGGAGCGGCTGGGCCCGTGAGCCATGGCCACTGAGCCTGCGCGTCCGGAGCCTGTGCTCCGCAAATGGGAGAGGCCACAACAGTGAGAGGCCCGCATAACGCAAGAAAAAAAACTGCAGAAATACAAAAAATCATGAGGGATTACTACAAGCAACTCTATGCCAATAAAATGGACAATCTGGAAGAAATGGACAAATTCTTAGAAATGCACAAACTGCCAAGACTGAATCAGGAAGAAATAGAAAATATGAACAGACCAATCACAAACACTGAAATTGAAACTGTGATTAAAAATCTTCCAACAAACAAAAGCCCAGGACCAGATGGCTTCACAGGCGAATTCTATCAAACATTTAGAGAAGAGCTAACACCTATTCTTCTCAAACTCTTCCAAAATATAGCAGAGGGAGGAACACTCCCAAACTCATTCTACGAGGCCACCATCACCTTGATACCAAAACCAGACAAGGATGTCACAAAGAAAGAAAACTACAGGCCAATATCACTGATGAACATAGATGCAAAAATCCTCAACAAAATACTAGCAAACAGAATCCAACAGCACATTAAAAGGATCATACACCATGATCAAGTGGGGTTTATTCCAGGAATGCAAGGATTCTTCAATATACGCAAATCTATCAATGTGATTAACCATATTAACAAATTGAAGGAGAAAAACCATATGATCATCTCAATAGATGCAGAGAAAGCTTTTGACAAAATTCAACACCCATTTATGATAAAAACCCTGCAGAAAGTAGGTGTAGAGGGAACTTTCCTCAATATAATAAAGGCCGTATATGACAAGCCCACAGCCAACATCATCCTCAATGGCGAAAAACTGAAAGCATTTCCACTAAGGTCAGGAACAAGACAAGGTTGCCCACTCTCACCACTCTTATTCAACATAGTTTTGGAAGTTTTAGCCACAGCAATCAGAGAAGAAAAGGAAATAAAAGGAATCCAAATCGGAAAAGAAGAAGTAAAGCTGTCACTGTTTGCAGCTGACATGATGCTATACATAAAGAATCCTAAAGATGCTACTAGAAAACTACTAGAGCTAATCAGTGAATTTGGTAAAGTTGCAGGATACAAAATTAATGCACAGAAATCTCTTGCATTCTTATACACTAATGATGAAAAATCTGAAAGAGAAATTCAGGAAACACTCCCATTTACCATTGCAACAAAAAGAATAAAATACCTAGGAATAAACCAACCTAAGGAGACAAAAGACCTGTATGCAGAAAATTATAAGACACTGATGAAAGAAATTAAAGATGATACAAACAGATGGAGAGATATACAATGTTCTTGGATTGGAAGAATCAACACTGTGAAAATGACTATACTACCTAAAGCAATCTACAGATTCAATGCAATCCCTATCAAACTATCAACGGCATTTTTCACAGAACTAGAACAAAGAATTTCACAATTTGTATGGAAACAAAAAAGACCCCGAATGGCCAAAGCAATCCTGAGAAAGAAAAACAGAGCTGGAGGAATCAGGCTGCCTGACTTCAGACTATACTACAAAGCTACAGTAATCAAGACAGTATGGTACTGGCACAAAAACAGAAATATAGATCAATGGAACAGGATAGAAAGCCCAGAGATAAACCGACGCACATATGGTCACCATATCTTTGAAAAAGGAGGCAATAATATACAATGGAGAAAAGACTGCCTCTTCAATAAGTGGTGCTGGGAAAACTGGACAGCTACATGTAAAAGAATGAAATTGGAACACTCCCTAACACCATGCACAAAAATAAACTCAAAATAGATTAAAGACCTAAATGTAAGACTGGACACTATAAAACTCTCAGACGAAAACATAGGAAGAACACTCTATGACATAAATCACAGCAAGATCCTTTTTGACTCACCTCCTAGAGAAATGGAAATAAAAACAAAAATAAACAAATGGGACCTAATGAAACTTAAAAGCTTTTATACAGCAAAGGAAACCATAAACAAGACGAAAAGACAACTCTCAGAATGGGAGAAAATATTTGCAATGAAGCAACTGACAAAGGATTAATCTCCAAAATATACAAACAGCTCAGGCAGCTCAGTGTCAAAAAAACAAACAACCCAATCCAAAAATGGGCAAAAGACCTAAATAGACATTTCTCCAAGGAAGATATACAGATTGCCAGCAAACACATGAAAGAATGCTCAACATCACTAATCATTAGAGAAATGCAAATCAAAACTACAATGAGGTATCACCTCACACCAGTCAGAATGGCCATCATCAAAAAATCTAGAAACAATAAATGCTGGAGAGGGTGTGGAGAAAAGGGAACACTCTTGCACTGCTGGTGGGAATGTGAATTGGTTCAGCCACTATGGAGAACAGTATGGAGGTTCCTTAAAAAACTACAAATAGAACTACCATATGACCCAGCAATCCCACTACTAGGTATATACCCTGAGGAAACCAGAATTCAGAAAGAGTCATGTACCAAAATGTTCATTGCAGCTCTATTTACAATAGCCCGGAGATGGAAACAACCTAAGTGCCCGCCGTCGGATGAATGGATAAAGAAGATGTGGCACATATATACAATGGAATATTACTCAGCCATAAAAAGAAACGAAATTGAGCTATTTGTAATGAGGTGGATAGATCTAGAGTCTGTCATACAGAGTGAAGTAAGTCAGAAAGAGAAGGACAAATACCGTATGCTAACACATATATATGGAATTTAAGAAAAAAAAAATGTTATGAAGAACCTAGGGGTAAAACAGGAATAAAGACAGAGACCTACTGGAGAACAGACTTGAGGATATGGGGAGGGGGAAGGGTGAGGTGTGTTAGGGCGAGAGAGAGACATGGACATATATATACTAACAAACGTAAGGTAGATAGCCAGTGGGAAGCAGCCGCATGGCACAGGGAAACCGGCTCGGTTCTTTGTGGCTGTCTGGAGGGGTGGGATAGGGAGGGTGGGAGGGAGGGAGACAAAGAGGGAAGAGATATGGGAACATATATATATGTATAACTGACTCACTCTGTTATAAAGCAGAAACTAACACAC
>NW_006781042.1:468137-486646 GCF_000442215.2 Lipotes vexillifer
CAAAAAGAGTCATGTACCACAATGTTCATTGCAGCTCTATTTACAATAGCCAGGACATGGAAGCAACCTAAGTGTCCATCGACAGATGAATGGATAAAGATGTGGCACATATATACAATGGAATATTACTCAGCCATAAAAAGAAACGAAATTGAGTTATTTGTAGTGAGGTGGATGGACCTAGAGTCTGTCATACAGAGTGAAGTAAGTCAGAAAGAGAAAAACAAATACCATATGCTAACACATATATATGGAATCTAAAAACAAAGAAACAATGGTCATGAAGAACCTAGGGGCAGGATGGGAATAAAGATGCAGACCTAGTAGAGAATGGACTTGAGGACACGGGAGGGGAACGGTAAGCTGGGATGAAGTGAGAGAGTGGCATGTACATATATACACTACCAAATGTAAAATAGATAGCTAGTGGGAAGCAGCCGCATAGCACAGGGAGATCAGCTCGGTGCTTTATGACCAGCTAGAGGGGTGGGATAGGGAGCGTGGGAGGGAGGGAGATGCAAGAGGGAAGAGATATGGGGATATATGTATATGTATAGCTGATTCACTTTGTTATAAAGCAGAAACTAACACACCATTGTAAAGCAATTATACTCCAATAAAGATATTAAAAAAAAAAAGAGAGTCATGTACCACAATGTTCATTGCAGCTCTATTTACAATAGCCAGGACATGGAAGCAACCTAAGTGTCCATTGACAGATGAATGGATAAAGAAGATGTGGCACATATATACAATGGAATATTACTCAGCCATAAAAAGAAACACGACTGAGTTATCTGTAGTGACGTGGATGGACCTAGAGTCTGTCATACAGAGTGAAGTAAGTCAGAAACAGGAAAACAAATACTGTATGCTAACACATATATATGGAGTCTTAAAAAAAAAATGGTTATGAAGAACCTAGGGGAGAACCTACCAAATGTAAAATCGATAGCTAGGGGGAAGCAGCCGCATAGCACAGGGAGATCAGCTCAGTGCTTTGTGACCACCTAGAGGGGTGGGATAGGGAGGGTGGGAGAGGGAGACGCAAGAGGGAAGAGATATGGGGATATATGTATATGTATAGCTGATTCACTATGTTATAAAGCAGAAACTAACACACCATTGTAAAGCAATTATATTCCAATAAAGATGTTTAAAAAAAAAAGAATATTACAGAACCATTATTTGCAATAGCCGAAAACTGGAACAACCCAAAAGTCCACCTACAGCAGAAGGCATAAACACGTGTGGTATGTTCATACAATGAAATACTATGCAGTGACAAGAATGAACAAACTTCCAAGTCACACAACATGTGGCTGAATCTCACGAACATGATCTTGACTGAAAGAAGCCAGACACAAAAGAAGTATACACTAGGGATTCCCTGGTGGCGCAGTGGTTGAGAGTCCGCTTGCCGATGCAGGGGACGCGGGTTCGTGCCCCGATCTGGGAGGATCCCACGTGTCGCGGAACGGCTGGGCCCGTGAGCCATGGCCGCTGAGCCTGAGCGTTCGGAGCCTGTCTCCGCAGCGGGAGAGGCCACAGCAGTGAGAGGCCCGCGTACTGTAAAAAAAAGAAGTATACACTGCATGATTCTATTTACATAAAGTTCAAAGATAAATAGGCAAAATGAATGTAAGGTGTTAGAAGTCAGGATGGTAGTTACCTTTAGGGGGGCATTGTGAGTAGAAGAGAGTATGAGGGGACTTCCGGGGTGCTGAGAACGTTCTGTTTCTTGACCTGAGTCCTGGTTACACAAGTGCTCGTTTTGCAAAAGTTCATAAGGTATATTCTTATGATTTGTTCACTTCTTTGAAGTATGTAGTTAGTTAATAAAAAATTTACTTAAAAAAGCCAAAAACATCAATCAGTCCAATGCTTGCACCTAGAATCACCATAACTTTGGTAACTATAAACACAGATGGATGTAGGTATGTAGTTGTAGTGACTCAAATGCCTTGAGCGTTGTTGCTGCCTGTTGCATGATTTTTCTGAAATGGTGAGCTCTTGGTAAAGTGCTGAAAAATAAAGCACACTCTTCCTGCAATTGTTGTGATTGTTGTATTTCTGATTGTTATACAAAGGAGCTTTTTTTTCCTGCATAAACATCCAGCAGGGCATACAAGAAGCTGTGGAACACAAGGTGGTTCTTTGATGTGCAGGGCTGTCCTGTCCATTGCAGACCTACTGGCACCCCCCCCACCCTGCCGTCTATGAAATGGGTATGATGGCAGTATCTAGCTTGTAAGACTGTTGTAAAGACTAAATAAGTTCTTTTCAATAAAGTGCTTGGAAGAGAGCCTGGCACACAGTGAGCACAAAGTGAGTGTTTAAATATTATTTTTGTTCTTCTGACCACTCCCACCCATTAAATGCCAATGGTGCTGTTAATCATCACAACAACCAAAAATACCCTCACAGGTGTCTAAACAACCCCTAGGAGGTGACACTGCCCAGAATGAACCATGGCTTTAAACCCACCGGATGACCAGGGCTCACAAGAAGTAGCAGCAGCATCCACTGATTCATTCATTCATTCATTCATTCACTCACCAAATATGTGTTAAGGACTACTTTCTTCCAGGTCCCACCCTCAAGCTGCCACCAGGCTGAGTGGGAAGACCAAGATGTCCACAAATAATGACAACGCAGGATGGTAAGTGTTTACATAGACCAGCAAATTGTCTATCGGAGATTCTAGCCTCCTGTAGAGGGGTGTGGTCAGCCTTCAGTTTGTTTTAATTTTTTATTTAGTTACCAGTATTTGAAAAGGAGAAGATTTCACATAAAAAGCAAGACTTCCTGCTTCTCTTTAAAAATCCAGAGCTTTGTACATGCTGGGCCTGCATTTGTTTGTCTGGTCGGGGGCTCTGCGTATACCACAGTCTCCAGCTGGCCCTCATTTACCTTCCCTGTCTTGAAGACCCTGGAGCTTGGGGCCACTGTCACAGATCTGTCTGCTGGTAGCTATGGGGACACTGAGGAAAACAGAAAGCCTCCAGGATGAGCAGGTGAGTGAGCCTTGAACCCTCAGCGGGAGGCAAATAAAGAGAGAAAGGACCTGTCACTGGAGGAGGAAACGGTGCTCTGAAAGCAGGGGCATGCCTGCAGACCAGTCGCTAAGACACGGAGGCATGTGGCAGAGCCCTCGGGCCCTCTGCAGCAGAGGGAAGCCTGGGACCAGCTGGAGTCAGGCCAGCACTTGGAAGTTCCGAGGTCTGAGACCAGCCTGCTGTCTTTCTCTGCGTACTTGTTTGACAGAGGTACGAGGTCAAAATCCGAGTGAGTGCCTGGGCTGAGGTGCTGCCAGACACTGCTCACGGTGTCCTTGCACCTGGGCCTACCCGTCACACGCCTGGGGTTGGGGCTTGGGAGATGAACAAGAAGCATGAAGAAAGTGGCAGGAACAGTGTGGTCCTTAGGGTCTCTGCAGGGCTGGCCTAACCTGGCATGACTGAAGGGTCAGAGACAGCTCCTCCCACATGTCTAAAATACACCGTTAGAAATTCACATCCCCTAGCTCGGCGCTTCTCAAACTTTTCTGTGCACACCAGTCACCTGGGGGAGCTTGTGAAAATGCAGATTCTGATTCAGCAGGTCTGAGGTGGAGCCTGAGAGTTTGCCTTTCAAACAACCCACCAGGGATGCTGTTCTGCTGGTCCAGAATCACACTTGGAGACTGGATAGGGGTTTCTCAACAGCCCCACTATTGATATTGTGGGCCAGGTAACTCCTTGCTACCTGTCCTGAACATTGAGCAGTATCCCTGGCCTGCACCCACTAGATGCCAGTACCAGCCCCCTAGTTGTGATGACAAAAAATGTCTCCAGATACTGCCGCATGTCCCCTGCGTGAGGGACAAAATCGCCCTTGGTTGAGAACCACTGCTCTGGAGTCTGGAGAAACTCTTAAAATGTAAGAGTTGGGCTTCCCTGTTGGCGCAGTGGTTGAGAGTCTGCCTGTCGATGCAGGGGACACGGGTTCGTGCCCCGGTCCGGGAAGATCCCACATGCCACGGAGCGGCTGGGCCCGTGAGCCATGGCCGCTGAGCCTGCGCGTCCAGAGCCTGTGCTCCGCAACGGGAGAGGCCACAACAGTGAGAGGCCCGCGTACCGCAAAAAAAAAAAAAAAAATTGTAAGAGTTTATGTCTATGGGCTTTGCTAGAATTTAGAGAGCCTTCAAAGTACTGAGCAGGGCAGACTGCATAATCTGTGGGTCCAGTACAAAATTAAAATGTGGGAGCCCCTGTTCAAAGAGCAGGAAAAATGTGCCACTAAAGGTACTAGAATATAAAGGTTTTGCCTTTGAAATATTTTTATTACTTGTAGAATCTACGAGGGGTAATAGAGATACATGAGTAACACCATAAACTCACAAATTGTAAAAATGTAGTTTTGGTAACTTATTTTACATAATTCAGTATATAATAATACTTCATTAGTGTTAGATCTTGATTGATTATAAAAATTTTCTGGGTTGCTTTTCTGCAAATTCATTTATTACGTCATAAAAATGTATAATTTTAGCAACTTTATTTTCAGTCAGTATAATGGAGAGTGATGTTAGTTGCTCTTGGCAAATGTGAGATTGCAATATTTTCAATAATTTTTTTATTTTGAGAAGGAGCTTTCTGCTGATGCAACGGTTATTGAAGCTATTAAGAGTATTTTATGGGCTGTGAATACATTTCTGATAAATTGTTTCAAAATATAAATTTTAGTAGATTTAGAGCTGAAGATTCTCATGGAAAAATTTTTCTAGGCAGATTTAATTCTCCATACAAATCAGTTTCATGCAAGTCTGAATTTGATTTTAAATGTAAACTTACACAATGGCCTTTTAATGTTTCTTCTGACACTTCCTGTATCTTGAGGTCATATAAGAAACTGAAAGTGGCTTCATCTTTTGTATATAATTTAAAACACCTATTTCTTCATTCTTTCATTGTATCTTCAATTACAAGAAACATTAATTTTGAAATTGTCTTGCTTGTTAATGATTGGTTTAATCCAAGCTTCATATGAATACAGTGTTTTTTTCATTGAATGAGACAATTCGATTTAAATCTAATCCTTCTTTCTAAGCCTGTGAATACTTGCTTTGCAATTTTTCAGTAGTCTTTAAAGATTCTAAACTCCTTGAAGAATTCTAATAATTCCCTGATATGCCCTATTACAATGTCTATATATATGTTTTTATTTTGTAATAATTTACTGACAAAGTTTACTGCCTGAAGGCCAGGAATTCCTGTCTGGGAGCTCAGATCCAAGAGTTAATTTTTGTACGGACACTGCAAGGCTGGGCTCCAGGAACACAAGTAGGCCTCCCAGTGGGGTATCTAGTGCTGCCTTCCTGTAGAGCCCCTCCCTGCTCCTGTGGTTGCTGCTGCCACCACTGCCACTGCCACCAATCTGGGCCCAGGTCTGGCCCAGCAACGTTGGAGCCCAGTGGTGCCCCAGACTGTGCCAGGCATGCATGTGCACGTGGAGCCACTAAGCCCCATTGTTCTGTGTTCCTGTTGCCTACCCAATCTGTTGTCTTGTCTCATGTGTGCTCCATTGATCCACTGGATTTCACTTACAAAACACTTATCTATTTCAAAGGATAAATTATTAAGAATTTCAAGATGGAGACAGAAGAAGGGCATTAACCAAGGCAGATTTTGGGAGTTCCCTGGTGGCCTAGTGGTTAGGATTCCAGGCTTTCACTACTGGGGCCTGCGTTCAGTCCCTGGCTGGGGAACTGAGATCCTGAGAGCTGCACGGCATGGCCAAAAAACAAAATCCAAGGCAGATTTAATGCTCTTTTGGAGCATAGGACCTGGTATAACCACACAGGTAGCACACCCAGGAAGCCTACCCCACAAAGGGTAGTGATAGGTAGTGAATGAAAGGGGGCTTAGTGAGAGCAGTTACCAGCAGAATCCATGGCCTCTCAGAGGCAGCAGGAGGGCATATGGAAAGGAGAGCTAGAAGACTCTGAGGGCAAATGAGATGTTTTGTTTTGTGTCTTTTTAATTTATTTTATTTTTGGCTTAGTTGGGTCTTTGTTGCTGCATGCAGGCTTTCTCTAGTTGCTGTGAGCCGGGGCTACTCTTCATTGTGGTGTGCGGGCTTCTCATTGTGGTGGCTTCTCTTGGTGTGGAGCACGGGCTCTAGGCGCGTGGGCTTCAGAAGTTGTGGCACATGGGCTCAGTAGTTGTGGCTCGCAGGCTCTAGAGCGCAGGCTCAGTAGTTGTGGCACACGGGCTTAGTTGCTCCTCAGCGTGTGGGATCTTCCCGGACAAGGACTCGAACCCGTGTCCCGTGCACTGGCAGGCGGATTCTTAACCACTGCACCACCAGGGAAGTCCTGAGATGTTGATTTTAGAATCTACACATAAGCATCCCCTGCACAGCTCCATGGAAGCAGGCTGCTCTGGTGGGAACAGGAGTCCCTGGGAGAAAGCATGTCCATGGGGACTGCTGGTTCCCACAGTTACTCAGGGAGAGACCCTCCAGGTTCAAGGCCCCCTTCCTCTGCCCTCTGACTTCCTGCACTTTCTCTATTTGCTGCTCTCACACCATTCCTTTTCCCGACTTCACTCCAACTTTTCTCCAGCTCTTCCTTCTCTGTCCTGCTCTCCTTTGCAAATGTGTCTGGGGGCAGGCCTAGATCTTCCTTGGCAGTAAGAAATAGTTCCAGAGAAATATTAATTTCAGAAAGATGAAAACCTTTTCCCTAAGGCTGAAAATAAATGGAAAAAATATGACAAAGGGAAACCAGCCTCAAAATATAAATACCTTTTAAGGCTTCGGTGAAATCCAAGCAGCCAGCCTCTCAACAGCTTGCAGGGAATGTCACCACAGCTTCTGTAGTAACCGCCCCAGAACAAGCAGGGGTCTTGGGCTGAGAAGAACAATCACAGCAGAGAGAATTTCCTCAGCTAACAGAACGTCCCAGCGCCGGCAATGCCAGTGACACTTCGGGACTGCCACTGCTAATAAATTACACGTGTGCTCAAGGTCTCAGTAAGAGAGCGTGTTCACAATCACAAACCTGTGAGGCAGAAATCAATACCCTGCCTTAGCGATGGGAAATGGGGAATCAGAGAAGTCAAGTAACAAGTTCAAAGTCACCCAGCCAGTAGTTGTCAGAAGCAGGATTCAAACTATGGTCTACCTGACTCCAAGTCCAATGCACACGGTTGAATAATACGTCCTTGTCCCAAAGCTGTCCTTAAGCAGATTAGCACAGTTAGCAAAGTGTATCTTTCACCACATCTTTTTAGGCCTCCTGGTCTCACCTTTTGGGTCGTCGTTGACCTGACTCAGCCACCCACTTCTTCCGACTGGCAGTGGTAGAATTTCAGGCATGATAACATGCCCATGGAGAGAGATGTCCTCCGGTTGGCATACCTCTCTGGTCCCTCAGTCACTTATTCCAAAGGGCAAGATCAGCTTTGTCTGAGGCTCTGGGCTCCGTGTACAAAACACATGGTTTACGGATATGGTGCCTACATTATTCCTACTGTTTCTTAAAGCCTGACTCCTTTGCTGAAAGCAAAATTCAGGCATTAAGTTGTTCCCATTTTCCAAATGGGGAGGCTGAGTGTAAAGCTGAAAGAAGGAGGAATATCCATGGAGTACCGTGTGGGCATGGTATCGGGGAGGTGCTCATAGGAATGCCTGTTCTGTGCCCTTTCTTTCTGTCTGAAATGAATCACTGCAATTCCAGCCTCTTGAGGCACTGAGCGGGGCTCTCCTGGGGACCCTGACAGCTGACCCTCCCTTGGCCTGTCCATCGGAACAGTGTCTCCAGGGCTTTGCTCAACAGTTTTGTGAGCCAGCCAAATTCCTATCCACGCCTACCTCCTGCTCAGCTCTCTGAATGCTGGCGATCCACAGGCAACATCTGCTCCAGAGGCTTAATCCAGCTTTTGGAAGGTTTCCCTTCCGAAATCTCTGGCCTGGCACCACTCCCAGCCCCAGTCATCAAAGAGCTGCTGCATTGCTGTGGCTTTTCCAGCAATGGCTTTGTATGGTCGAGGGAGCAGCTTTGATCTCCATGGAGCTGGGAAGGGCTGGGGATGGAGGAAGGAGGCCAGAGACGAGAAGGCAGGAAGGCCTGCACACACTTGCTCAGGACCTTCCACCCAGCACCTGCAGGCTCTGTACAACCCCGAGGAGTCAACAGATGTGACTTACACTTTCACAATTCAACTTTGATACTAACCTTCAGGCATAAACAGTTGTCAGTTCTAGCAGTATATCGTGGAATTTGGAGTTAAGAAGGATGTCTCTGAATGCACGGTTTTATCTTTCGGAGTTAAGAAGCATCTATGAATGCACTTTTTCATCCAGTTATGGGACATTTCAATATTTTGTAATCATATTAACAAAGATACTCTGTCTACAGTACTGCTCTCTGGGTTCCCCAGCTTCACAGATTATTCTAAAGTATTGCTCTGTAATATGGCTTGGAAGAGGACAAGGCTTTTGTGACAAGTGACGACATAGATACTCAAAAACAAGAAGTAATTGGACAGAAGTCACAGGAATTTTGCAGAGAAAACCACATCATGAACAATCCAATGACCTCAAACAATTAACTAACGCAGGGTCCCAACATCCCCATGGTCTCTCTGGTCTCAGAGCCCTGCAGAAGGTCCTCTAGACCCCTCTACCCGGCCCCAGCACCAAGAGCCTTCCTGTCCTTTCCCAGTGGGCCCCTCGGTAGCCTTTGTGGAAGCAATGAGTGTTGACTTTGTGAACCATGTCTTAGGCTTCCCCCAACCATAGCAGTCCTGCAGCATGCCTCAGGCTCCACCCTCTGACTCTAGCCTTCCAGACGTGCAGTCCTCCCCAGAACCACTCAGAGCCAAGGCTCTCGCAACCCCCAACCCTCACCCCACCCTAACCCTCATAAGACTGACCCTCTCAGGACTTGTTGGGTTCAGGAACAGGATTAGATGAAAGCCCATCACCACTGACTGATCATTTTCTGCAAGTCCTCCAGGGGGCCAAGGGCCCCTCCTGGGCTCTTATACTCCCACCCTAGAGACCTCATCCCTCTCTCCCTGAAGCTACCATCATTGGTTGGAAAATTGAACACAAATAAGATTCCTGAGTGCTTCTTTCCCATGGCAGGAACTCAGGCTCAAATGGAATCTGAGGGGACACCAGCTCACTCCTTCCTTTTGGGCTGCCCTTAACATCATCAGAACAACTCCATGGGTACCACATCTCTTCTTTTGTGCTCTTATGGACTTTCTTGACACTTATAAGCCTTCAGACTTTTTATTAGGCCATTACTTCAGTTAGTATTACCTTTGAAAGGTACCAAACTGTGGCTTAAACACACTCAAGATGGCTGCTGTAGCTCCAGCCATCCCATCCATATTCAGGCAGTAAGAAGACGGGCTAGGACATATACCTGGAGAAAACTATAATTTGAAAAGATAAATGCACCTCAATGTTCATAGCAGCACTTTTTACAATACCCAAGACATGGAAGCAACCTAAGTGTCCATCAACAGATGAATGGATAAAGAAGATGTGGTACATATACACAGTGGAATATTACTCAGCCATAAAAAAGAATGAAATAATGCCATTTGCAGCAACATGGATGGACAGAGAGATTATCATACTAAGTAAGTCAGAAAGAGAAAGACAAATACCATATGATATCACTTATATATGTGGAATCTAAAAAAATGACTCAAATGAACTTATTAATGAAACAGAAACAGATCCACAGACATGAAAAACACACTTATGGTTACCAAAGGGGAAAGCGGTAGGGGAGGGATAAATTAGGAGTTTGGGATTAGCAGATACAAACTACTATATATAAAATAAACAAGGTCCTACTGTATAACACTGGGAACTATGAACCCTATAATAAACCATAATGGAAAAGAATATGAAAAAGAATAGATACATATATGCATAATTGAATCACTTTGCTGTATACCAGAAACTAACACAACATTGTAGATCAACTATTCTTCAATAAATAAATAAATAAGGCGGGCCAGGAGAAAAGAGGTGTTTTCCTGGAAGCCCCACCCAACCACTTCCAATTACATCTCATTGCCCACGTTTTTTTTTTTTTGCGGTACGCAGGCCTCTCACTGTTGTGGCCTCTCCCGTGGCAGAGCACAGGCTCTGGACGCGCAGGCTCAGCGGCCACGGCTCACGGGCCCAGCTGCTCCACGGCACGTGGGATCTTCCCGGACCAGGGCACGAACCCGTGTCCCCTGCATCGGCAGGCAGACTCTCAACCACTGCGCCACCAGGGAAGCCCATCATTGCCCACTTTTTATTTGCAAGGAAAACTGGAAAGTGGTACTTCAGCTGGGCACATTTCTATTCTTAATAAAATCAATCTGGGCTCTATATTAAGCAAGACGATAAGAATGGATATTGGGTAAGCAATTAGCAATACCTGCCCTGCTATTTTTAGACTTTATCTTTCTTGTCACTGTTGGGCTAGATGTGTTTTGGAAGTCAGAATTCCTTGGATTTTATAAAGGTGATACGGAGCTTATACTGCGTGTTATATAATACCCCCACTGGGGGTCTGGTACAGCACTATGTAGCCCACACGTTAACTTTTCCATAGTGAAATGTTTGAGTCACATTCAGTGTGATAAATAAAACTATAAATGGCCTCACATCAGCCCAGGTCAGATTTCATCACCTAACCAGTTTTTATAGCCAAACTTAGGGGAAAATTCAAATTTTAGAATTTCTGGGATTTTGCAGTTATGAATGAGGAATTGTGGCTCTGTATCCTTATTTTACTTAGGGAGAGAGCAAGGCTCTTCTTTCTTAGAGAAGTTAAGTAACTCACTCAAGGTCACACAGCTGTAAGTGCGATAGCCAAAACTGGAATATGGGTTTTCTAAATCTAAGGTGAGCACATAGGGAAAAGAGGCCTATGGGAAGCTGACATTTTATGGTGATGCCCGGAGCCACGTTGAAACGACACAGGAGTGCCTGCTTAGATCGAGGTCTGCTTCGGGGAGGTTATATTTAAAGTGAAGATTTATAAACACATTTTAAGCGCGCTGTGGATGAGCTTAATTTAAAAAGAAACCACATGTTACATACTCCAAACAGTCCAAATGACAAGACTTCTAATTTATTTCTTATAAAGTTCAAAGAGCCTACTCTTTACTATTATTTATATAAAATAATACATTTTTTATGTTACATGTACATGGTACAAAATTCAAAAGGTACCAAGGTGAGAAGTAAAACCGGTCTCCCACCACTTCTTTGCAGAGACAATTGCAGTGACTTTTGTGTATCTTTCCAGAGATAGCTCCCGATTTAGAAATTACCAAATATTATCAGTGGTTGCCTCTGAATCATGGGATTAGAAGTGATTCCTGTTCCTTGTTTGTTATACTTTTATACTGTTGAGATTTTGTGCCAATTATTTAACCCCATGGAGCCTCAGTTTCATCCTTGGTAAAAGAGATGTAATACTGTCTGTACAGTGCATGTTTCAATATAATGCGCTTATCCCAGAGTCCAGCCCAGAGCAGGCACCCAAGCTCTTTTCCTTCAGGTTTTGGATCAGCCAGCCTCAGACCCTAAGTGCATCGGTGTGTGCTGGCTGCTGACCACATTTTTCCCCTGGGTACCTCACCTCTGTGGAGAGATGAAGAAAATGGGTGAGATTTCAGGGCGGGCAGGGCACAAAACCTTTCCAGGGTTCTTGTCCACCTCCTCCCGCCCTCTTTCCCCTTTATCTCCAGGCAAAGCACTCTTGAGCTCACAACTCTGCTCCAAGACAGGAGGCCTAGGAGCCTTCCAGGCAGATCCAAGGGTCTTGCCTTTGTAGGGTTAAGGCAGCCAAAAACTGTGTCACCACTCTCCTATAAATGAGAGGGACAGGATTGGCTAGATAATTTGCAGGGCCCAGAGCAAAGATAAAAATCTGGGGGCCCTTGGTCAAAAATTAAGAATTTCAGGGGCATCCCTGGTGGCGCAGTGATTGAGAGTCTGCCTGCCGATGCAGGGGACACGGATTCATGCTCTGGTCCGGGAAGATTCCACATGCCGCGGAGCGGCTGGGCCCGTGGGCCGTGGCCGCTGAGCCTGCGTGTCCGGAGCCTGTGCTCTGCAACGGGGGGGACCACAAGAGTGAGAGGCCCGCGTACCGCAAAAAAAAAAAAAAAAAAAAAAAAATTAAGAATTTCAAGTTGAAGGGCAGAGTTATACTAAATGTGGGACCCTAGGAGACTGCACAGACCTCATGCCCAGGAAGCTGGCCCTGGATGGGACCGAGATAGGCTCTGTCCCCCCCAGGAATGTCCTCTGTAGGCCACTCTCCCTGCCACTTGGGGAAGGCATTCACCAGCATTGCTTCCTCTCCATTCTACACCTGAGAGGATTTGCAAGAAGACTCAGACCTCAGAAGAGATACTCAGGTTTCTGATGGAGGTCGCGTCCACCTACCTAGACAGCCAGCCACACGCCACACAGAGCTTTGCCGTTTTGCTGTTCTGCAGTTTGATCTCTTTGCCATCTTGAAGGTCTCAAGCTGACGTTGCTCAACATAGTCTATACATGTGTTTGAACATGAGTGCCTTTAGGTAGAGCAAGCCCGTTCTCACACAGCCACAGGCCCTCCGCTCTGCACTGCAAGCACCTGCTCTAAGGATTCAATTATCTGGATGGTATCCCATCTTTTTTTTTTTTTTAAACGGAAGGCTTTACACCTCATGAGTCGTTTTCAGTCAGATCTTCTCTGGGAGGCATGAGGAAGGTATTCTCCCACAACTGGTTCCCTCTCCAGGACTGTTAGTCTTTGAACATCTTTGCAGAGATAGCATGGCTTTGAGCTGATCTGGATTTTAATCCTGGTTCCACTAATTAGCCGGGGTTATAGGACTTCTCTCCTGTAAACCAGAGCTCATTTCTGCTGATTCACTGATATGCATCAAACATCTTTAAAACACCCATATCCCTAGTTAAATTATTGTCTATCCTTAACAAGAAATACTATGCAACTATTAATATGAACGAGGAAGCTCTCTATGTAATGATAGGAAACATCTCTAATTTATACTATGTAAAAAGGGCAAGAAGTGTTTGTAGTATACCAATTTTAGTTTTCTAAAAAAATGTGGGTTATACAGACATATATCTGATGTTACACTCATCATCTCTGGAAACATGCACAAGAAAGCAATTTTGGTGCCACTGAGTGGAAAACTGGGAGACAGGAGTCTCAGGTAGACCTCCTTCTCACTGTATATTCTTATACCATCTGAATATTTTTTTTACCACTTGTACATCTTCCTGTCTAAAAATAAAAAATTTAATACAATAAAAAGTAAAAAAACCCAAAAAGTCCACATCCTTTATCCCAGTAATTCCACTTCTGTAACTCTATCCAAAAGAACTAATTGAAAATATAGATCAAATGATTGGCACAATCACTGGCACATTTATAAATAGTGAAACATTAGAGATAAACGATGTCTAACAGGGGAGCATTTAAATAAACGATGGGAACAGGTACATGTAAAAGTATGAGATTAGATCACTCCCTAACACTCTACACAAAAATAAGCTCAAAATGGATTAAAGACCTAAATGTAAGGCCAGACACTATCAAACTCTTAGAGGCAAACATAGGCAGAACACTCTATGACATAAATCACAGCAAGATCCTTTTTGACCCACCTCCTAGAGAAATGGAAATAAAAACAAAAATAAACAAATGGGACCTAATGAAACTTCAAAGCTTTTCCACAGCAAAGGAAACCATGAACAAGATGAAAAGACAACCCTCAGAATGGGAGAAAATATTTGCAAATGAATCAATGGACAAAGGATTAATCTCTAAAATTTACAAGCAGCTCATGCAGCTCAATAACAAAAAAACAAACAACCCAATCCCAAAATGGGCAGAAGACCTAAATAGACATTTCTCCAAAGAAGATATACAGACTGCCAACAAACACATGAAAGAATGCTCAACATCATTAATCATTAGAGAAATGCAAATCAAAACTACAATGAGATATCATCTCACACCAGTCAAAATGGCCATCATCAAAAAATCTAGAAACAATAAATGCTGGAGAGGGTGTGGAGAAAAGGGAACAACACTCTTGCACTGCTGGTGGGAATGTATATTGATATAGCCACTATGGAGAACAGTATGGTGGTTCCTTAAAAAACTACAAATAGAACTACCATATGACCCAGCAATCCCACTACTGGGCATATACCCTGAGAAAACTATAATTCAAAAAGAGTTATGAAAAAAAAAAAAAAGAGTCATGTACCAAAATGTTTACTGCAGCTCTATTTACAATAGCCCAGAGATGGAAACAACCTAAGTGTCCATCATCGGATGAATGGATAAAGAAGATGTGGCACATATGTACAATGGAATATTACTCAGCTATAAAAAGAAACGAAATTGAGCTATTTGTAATGAGGTGGATGGACCCAGAGTCTGTCACACAGAGTGAAGTAAGTCAGAAAGAGAAAGACAAATACCGTATGCTAACACATATATATGGAATTTAAGAAAAAAAAATGTCATGAAGAACCTAGGGGTAAGACAGGAATAAAGACACAGACCTACTAGAGAATGGACTTGAGGATATGGGGAGGGGGAAGGGTAAGCTGTGACAAAGCAAGAGAGTGGCATGGACATATATACACTACCAAACTTAAAATAGATAGCTAGTGGGAAGCAGCCACATAGCACAGGGAGATCAGCTCCGTGCTTTGTGACCACCTGGAGGGGTGGGAGGGAGGGAGACGCAAGAGGGAAGAGATATGGGAACATATGTATATGTATAACTGATTCACTTTGTTATAAAGCAGAAACTAACACACCATTGTAAAGCAATTATACGCCAATAAAGATGTAAAAAAGAAAAAAAGATGGTAAAAATAAGTGATGGAATTTTATTCAGACAGTAGACGTTTACATAAAACATCTGATGCCAGTGTATAGTGTTTATGACATAAGGTTAAACAAAAGAAGGGTGGTGTTTATTTATCAAACATTATGTAACTTTGGTATGTGCTGGCACTCTTTTTAGTGTTTACGAGTAATTAGCTAGTTTACACCTCAAACAACTCTATGTGGTAAATACTAATATTATCCTCACCTTACAAATGAGGTAACAGGGATAAGAGGTGGAGTGCTTTGCTCACGGTCAGACATCAGATGAGGGGCAGAGCCAGGATTCAAGCCCGGGCCGAGGGCCCCAGAGTCCACCCTCTGACCACTCCGCTTCACTGCTCTCTAGACGTGTATACACACACAAACATGCACACACAGACACACACACACGTGCATCAACAAAATTGTGTGTCTGCACAGTATGCTCTCACTACATCTTGTAAAGCCTAGAAAAAGTGTTACAAGGAGTTATGGCAAATGTTATCGATGATTACCTCTGGATAATGGAATTAAAAGTGTTTTTTTATCCTTCTTTATACTTTTCTTCTACTTTAAGGAATGTCTGCACAGATTCATTTTATCAGCAGAAAAGAAAAGAGAAAAAGAAATCGGATTCCCTTAAAACTCCTTCCCACGGACCCCAGGTTTTTCTGGAAACAGCTCTTATGCCGCCCCAGACATCTCCACCTGGGATAAATGGTTTTTCTGGCCCATCCCGCTCACCTCCCCAGTGTGGCCATCATCGAGGTAAGACAATCTAGTTTGTCTGTTAGGGTCCAGGCAGGGTCTGACCAGCGCCAAGAGCAGAGGGCCCATCCCCCGATTAGATTATGTTGACTCTACCAGATCAGCTGAGACTCCAGCCTCTCTCATGCCAGCCCAGTTTAGGCAGTCTCCTGGACTTAGGCAGCTGCCGTGCTGAGTCCAGGTACAAGACTCTACGTGTATCCTAATCAATTTCTTGAAACTCAGTCCAGAATCACAGCTCCCTTGGTACCCAGTAAAGTCTGGTGCTCTGTTTCTCAAAGGTGCCGAACCCGCTCCGCCTTGGGGTCTTCCCCCAGGTCCTCCCACCATGGTTCCTTTTTGCACAGATGTCACTTCCTCAGAGACACCCGCCCTGACTATTCAACCCGAAGTGGGCCTCTCCTTTTATCCCACTTTATTTTTTATAGCACTTCTGTGAAATCATCTTTTTAATTTGTTTACTTCTTTATGCCCATTCTCTCCACTAGGATGTAAGCTCCAAGAGAGTGGGATCTTGTCTGCTTTACCTCACATACTGCACGTGGAAGGACCTCAATAAATATATGTTGAATGGATGGATGGATGGATGAACAAATGAATGAATGCAGTTTGTCAGTGCTGATGTGAACTTTAAAGGGTTTTCCAAGCCCATCTCAGCACTTGCTAGCTGTGTGACCTTGGGCCTTTTGCTTAGCCCCTCTAAAGCTGCTTCCTCATCTGTCTACTGGGGACTGTAATAACCCCCACTTCTCCAGGACTACGGCCATTAACTAAAAAGTAAAAATTATGCGACAGGGTGAAAAGTTCCTGGCATATCAATCTAGTTACAGTTACTTTTATTATTTCTCTGCCCAGATTAGTGTCATCTTTGGTCACCCCGTCTACAATCAAGTTGTGGATAAAACCCTTGAACAGCATTCGGGAGGGCACTGCCACTAGAGATGACAGCAGAAGGCTGGAGTCTGACCGGGAACACGCTTCCCCATCCCATCCACAAAGGGTGTCCAGGACCTTGCCTTTGATTGCCAGTGGTACCCTGATCTGCCAACCTAGTCAAGAAAAGGAAATGAAAGCACCCTGGTTCTGTTCTTGGTGATCCTTCTTTTCCTTTTGAGGCTCACAGACCATTTGTTGGCTGACCTCACCCAGGGCTGATGTCAAGTTCACTTTTTGCCCTGGGCTGGGCCGGGTCGTGTTGCCTGGCAACAGAACACCTGCGTGTCCTAGCCTGATTCCCTGGGCTGCCCAGGGCTCTGGCCTCTGGCTGTACCAAAGCAAGGAAGACAGGCTCGGGGGGTTGCTGGGTTGCTCCAGGGGGTGGGGTGGGGGGGAAGCTAAAGGGTGCAGTGATGGAGAGAAGGAGAGAAAAAAGGGAAGCCACTTATGATTTCCCAAAACACTGGGCAGAAAGTGCCTGAGATGCTCAGTATTTGGAATCTGTTCTTTAACAACAGTTCCTCTGTATGCCTCCTTGAGTAGACGGCAAGTGCTCCTTGAGTGGACATGTTCTCAGCTGTCATCTTAGGGAGGCATCAGCTGTCATCATGTTCTCAGCTGTCATCTTAGGGAGGCATCAGCTGTCATCATCTTAGGAGTCTTCCTTGGGGAGGAGACTAGTTCCTGCAGCCACTTGCGAAGAGGGCTACAGGGGCTGAGCTAGGAGGTTTGAGAGGTGAGGGTCAAGCAGAGCTGTGTGACAGGGAGCTCGGGGTTGGGGGTATCCACCTGGAGTGCCCCACAAGTGGGCGGGGAGAGTGCATGAGCTAGGGGTGGAAGGATGGAAAGGTTCTCTTCTCCCTACACACTTGGGCCTGGCTCACTCCCATTCATCTTTTTCTCTTTTAATTTTTTAAAATTTATTTTTTATTGAAGCATAGTTGAATTACAATGTTGTGTTAATTACTGCTATACAGCAAAGTGACTCAGTTAGACATGTATATATTTGTATATTCTTTTCTGTTATGGTTTATCACAGGATATTGAATTTAGTTCCCTGTGCTATACAGTAGGTCCATGTTGTTTAACCATTCTGTATACACCAGATTGCATCTGCTAATCCCAAACTCCCACTCCTGCCCTCTCCCACCCTCCTCTCCCTTGGCAACCACCAGTTTATTCTCCATGTCCCTGATTTTGTTTCTGTTTCATAGATAGGTTCATTTGTGTCATATTTTAGATTCCACATATAAGTGATATCATATGGTATTTGTCTCTTTCTGACTTACTTCACTTAGTATGATAATCTCTAGCTGCATCCATGTTGCTGCAAATGGCATTATCTTGTTCTGTTTTATGGCTGAGTAGTATTCCATTCATCTTTTATGTCTCTGTTTCAACGTCACTTTCTCAGGGAAGCCTTCCCTTCCTCCAGACTAGGGTAGATCCCCCTGCTCTTCCCTCTCATAGCCCACACTCTTTATTCACAGCCCTTATCCCTCGTTGCAATGTGCACCTGTGTCTCCCTCCACTCCAGCCACGAACACCGTAAGCTCTGTGAGGGCAGCGGCCACCTCTGCCTGTTCACTGCCAGTCCCAGCACCTCACCCCGTGCCTGCACACGGAAGGCACTCAAGAGCATGGAGTATCAGATGAAGGAGTAAACGAATGGAAGAAGGGACAAACAGAACAGGAGGGCACTTGCAGAGGCCCCGCTGCCCTGGTCATTTGCCTCAGCTTGGCTGGCCTGCCTGGTCAGATACAGAGGGCTTGGGAACACAGGCAGGCTGACGTTCTGTTTCCTATGCCCAGGCAGGGGAAGCCAGTGTTTCCCAAAGATTCGTGTTGTCACTGCTCCACCTGCATAATGAATAACAGCCACTCTTTC
>NW_006781042.1:486656-496188 GCF_000442215.2 Lipotes vexillifer
TCATTTCCCTGGGATCAACATAAAACCCACAGGAAGGAAACTAGCATTCATTGCACACCTACTATGTGCCAAGCCACTGGGTATCTTACTTGACTCTCAAAACAGCTCTGCAAAGCAAACAATTTCTGTTTTAACCGAGGCTCAGAGATGTTCAATAATTTGCCATGTTCATTCAAAAAGATCTGAAATTTGGACAGTTGTGTGCGTGGCCCTGAAGCCCATACCAAGCCTCGGTGGAGGATGGTGTCATGGTGAGCCTTAGCCCCGAGTGCTGCTGGGACTGCCCGTGGCTGCCTCTCCCTGCTTGCCTCTCAAAGACCAAGGCGATGATGGGGAAAGCCTCCCCAAAAAGGAGGAAAGAGGGGGCAGAGTATGAACAGAGAAATGAGACCAAGTATGCATCATGTCCATTTATTCCTCAAACCTTTTGAGTATCGCTGTCAGGCACAGGGGTTTGGGGACAAAATGTGATAAAATACAGACCCCCTCCTCACAGAGGTCATTATCTAGTGGGTAAACCAAATAAGAAAATCAGACATTACACTTTAGCAAAATTGATGTTATTAGATCACTCATTCTAATTTTTAAAATACTTGAAGTTCTCTACAATAAAATGTTTAAAAATACATATTGTAGCTCCATTCAAATGCAGTGCTCAGGGTGTGGAGAAAGCCCGGTAGAGGGGTGTCCAACCCAGACTGAAGGGCCAATCAGGGAAGGTGTCATTGAGGAGAGGACATCTGAGCTGAGTTTTGCTAGACAAGAAGGAATTCGTGAGGCGGAGGGGCAAGAAACAAGTATTGCTGGCAAAGGGCACATGCAGAGAGACGCCGAAGCATGAAATGGCACGGCCTGCTGAGAGAATTGTAGGTACCAGTCAATTCCTATGGCCAAAATGAGGAATACATTTTCTTCAAGTTCCCTTGTAGAACTGTCCCTCAAGTGCATTTGACACCCCTCGGGTTTTAGGGGTTTGGTGTGGTGTTTCTGGTCCTGGTTTCTCACTTTAGAGAACAGCACCAGAACCACCAGCAGGGACTTCCCTGGCGGCACGGTGGTTAAGAATCCGCCTGCCAATGCAGGGGACACGGGTTGGATTCCTGGTCTGGGAAGATGCCACATGCCACGGAGCAACTAAGCCGGGGCGCCACAACTACTGAGCCTGTGTGCCGCAACTACTGAAGCCCGCGCGCCTAGAGCCCGCACCGCACTGAAAAGCCCGCACACCACAACGAAGAGGAGCCCCAGCTCACCACAACTAGAGACAGCCCGCCCGCAGCAACGAAGACCCAACACAGCCAAAAAAAAAAAAAAAAAAAAATCACCAGCAGATGAACAGAGGAGGGGCACCACCTGGTGGCCAGAGTGTGGAGCGTTCCCTCCTCAAAACTTGCCTTCAGTAAACAAAACAATCCTGCCTGCCATCAGCTCTAATAAAGAGCTGAGCATCAGGGAAATCCTCTGATCTCCAGGAACAAAAGGCAAAATAAGTAGAGGGCAATGTTTCCAAATGGAGCCGAGGAACTGAAATCCAAGTTAGAGGCATAAAGGAAATTAGCCAAAAGAAAGCTTGGATTCGCTTGTCATTTCATCCAAATTTAGTAACCATATAGTGATATATTTGTGGAGTGTTTTTTTTTTTTAATATTTTCTGCTCTTCTGGCCTTTAAACTTATTTTTTAAATTAAAGACAATTTTTTTTGGCTGCACCGCTCATCATGGGGGATCTTAGTTCCCAGCCGGGGACTGAACCCGCATCCCCTGCGTTAGAAGTGCAGAGTCCCAACCACTGGACAACTAGGGAAGTCCCTATTTGTGGAGTGTTTACCATGTGCCAGCGACATGGGTACACTGTGCTATGCACTGAACATATTTCCTCTCATTTAATTCTCAGCAACAACCTTATAAGGGAGATACTACTATACCTATTTTATAGTGAACAAAGGGCAGTTCAGAGAGGTTGACTAACTCTCCCAGGATCACACAGCCAGGACAGACAAGCTGGGAGTTGAACCCAGGTTTGTGGACCCAGAAGCTCATGCTCTCAACCACTGCGTTAGACGCCTGAGGGATATGGCCATTAGACAGGTCCAAAGAAGAACTCATCATATTGGCCCCAAACATCTTCCTCTTCCTCCTGCATTCCCCATCCCAGCAAATGGCACTACCCTCTGCCCATCCAGTTGCCTAAGCCAGCATCCTGAGAGTTTTGACCCCACACCTAATCACTCTCCGATTTATGATGCTCATAAATATCTTTAACATTTTTCTATTCTGTCTTCACCACTGCTCCTTAGTCCAGGCCAGGGCCATCTCTTGCCTGATTTTATGTTCTCCCAGCAGTCTCTCTCCTTCCCAGCAGTCTATAATCATCTCTCCCATTATAGACTCCATGAGCTCCATAGGGCTCCACCACTATAATCCCAGTGCACAGCACACAGTAGGGAACTCAGTCAATATTTGAATGACTGAAGATAGCCTGGAATCATTATTTCCATTTCACCAATGTTAGGGGCTGAATTGTGTCCCCTCAAAACTCATATATTGCAGTCCTAACCCCCAGGACTTCAGAATGTGACTGGAAATTGGACCTTTAAAGAGGTAATTAAGTTAAAGTGGGGTCATTAGGGTGGGCCCTAATCCAGTATGACTGGAGTCCTCATAAGAAGAGATTAGTCCACAGAAAACACAGACAGAGGACACAGCAAAAAGGCGGTCGTCTACAAGCTGAGGAGAGAGACCTCAGAAGAAACCAAATCTGCTGACACCCTGATCTTGGTCTTCTAGCCTCCAGAGTGTGAGACAATAAAGTTCTGTTGTTTAAGCCATCCAGTCTGTGGGATTTTGTATAGCAGCCCAAGCAAACTAATATAGTCAAGAAAGGAAATCATTCTCAGAGAGGTAGAAGGACTTAGCCAACACTGGATGGTAAGTAGTAATAAATAATTAGTAATACACTCAATAGTAATCTGTTAATCACATTCTGTCTTGTGATCACTCTTTTATGCTGTTTACCAACTCATAACTGACTGATCTCTTGTATTATTTAACTTCTTGAATATTTGGGTACTGTTACTTCAAATGGCACCCAGGACCAGGACGGTCTTACCCTTCTCAGTATTCCCAGACTTCCTAGCTCAGCTTGGTGCTTTTTTTTTTTTTTTTGCGGTACGCGGACCTCTCACTGTTGTGGCCTCTTCCGTTGTGGAGCACAGGCTCCGGACGCGCAGGCTCAGCGGCCATGGCTCACGGGCCCAGCCGCTCCGCGGCACGTGGGATCTTCCCGGACCGGGGCACGAACCTGTGTCCCCTGCATCGGCAGGCGGACTCTCAACCACTGCGCCACCAGGGAAGCCCACTTGGTGCCTTTAACAATAACTTTTCAATGCATTCTTTGTTCTGTGTGATTGATTGCCACATTTGGATGGGCAACAAGGAGCCTGGTGGAAGATTCCTGATCCTCAAGAGAAACATGCAAAAAAGGGGCCACCATTTCCAGTAATGGAATATGACACATCTCTGAATCTCCAAATACAAACATCAGGATGACTGTCTAAGACATTGTGGAAGGCAGTGATGCACAATGTTTGGTGTTAGAATTTCCGTCTTTTAAAAAAGAAGTGTGTGTGTGTGTGTGTGTGTGTGTGTGTGTGTTGCCAGATAGTGGGGGGAAAGGCCTGTGGAAACAGGAGCTATACCTCCAGAGTAGCGCCTCTGAAAACAGAAGGGGGCCTAAAGCACTGTGCAGGCAGGTGGCTTCATGCCAGACACTGATGACCCAGCAAGAGAGGCAGAGACTGAAGACAAGTCTGGCTCCTGAGCAGTAGCCCCTCTCTTGAGTAGACCTATAAACATCTCATAGTCAAAATGCCCAGGGGGCCCCTAGGGCCTGGCCATACTCAGGAATGAGGACACTTCTCCAGTATCATACAAAATGGAATGAGTATGGCCCTTCCAGAAGTGAGAGAAAACCCCACTAGATTAATTGTAAGACTCCCTCTAGATTTCCTTGCTGACGCACCTCCATGGTTTAGTGCAGGTTGGGGTCTCCTGTCCCACAGGACAGTCCTCAAACATGAACATCACCTGCTTAAGATACTTAACTCTAAAGATTCATCCAAGTGGCCTAATAGCTCAAAATATCTTGACAAGGCCAGTTTCATGGGACATACAGTGGGCAAAGTAGCACCAATTAGACCCCGTTCCCTCTCGTTGATGCGTTCAGCAGGAGGGCCCACAATGTACCAGGCCCTAAGCAGTTGTGAGCAGCAACAGACATGGACCTGTCCTCCCATAAGTTATAAGTCCCTGCCACCTACACACCAAGCTGTGTAACTGAGCTGGTGGGCTTTGGGTGATTATTTATCTACAGGAAATTTTTTTCCTTCTTACTTTTTAATTTCCCACTCTGATGAACATACATTATTTCAATAAAGTATGAAAGAGAGCACTTTATGTTTAATAAATATTACCTGTACCTGGGGGCTTGTTTCACAAATTTCTTAAGGCCTTAGTCTCAAGCATTGGAAACAGTTACACTTTACACTGTGTATTACCCTGTGTCTAATCAGGAGACAGAAACCACGCAGTAATTTAAACAGAGGAAGCTTAATATAAAAAGTTACTAAGCTCTGAAAAGGGAGTAAACAAAAAGATATAAAGAGAATGCTCAAAGGTTCCCTAAGGCTGAGGGAGAGTCCTCAAGGAAGGACAACTTGGAAGGGGAGCCCCTGCCTCATTGGAGAGGGTGTGGTTACAGCCCACTGGGTTGCAGAGAAGTCTGGGGCAGAGCTGCTTTGCAGTTATTGGGCGAACACGAAACAATCGTCATGGGCACAGGTGTACAGAGGCTGGTGACAGGGAGTAGAGGGACAGTACAGGCTCAAGGCTCAGAGCACATGGTGTCCGCCTCAGGAAGGTATGGGAAAGTGGTCAGCAGGCCTGGGCCAGGGCTGCGAGGTTGCCAAGGGACTGCTCTGAGTATAGAGCTGGAGTAGGGGGGCCACAGGATAGTCCCACACACCTGCACCACTCACTCTGGAGCAGGAGGAAGAAAAAGCAAAAAGCACAGCACACAGGAACCAAGAAGAGAAGCCTCCTTCCTCCGGCCAGGACCCTGCAGCTCGCTCTGCTGGCAAACCTTAGCACTGTGCTCACTGTCAAGTAGAAAATGCTTATAGACCAGAGCAAGTACTGATGGGTGAATCTGGAGGTATAAGGCAATAAATTCATAGCTGGCACAAGCTGTTATCAGTAATTAGAATAAGGGTTGCCAAGCTTTTTCTATAAAAAGCCTAATAGTAAATATTTTAAGCTTTCGGAGTCATATGATCTGTCAAAACTGTTCAATTCTGTCATTGTTGCATGAAAAACAGCATAGACAATAAGTCAACAAATAAGCCTGGCTTGTTCCAATAAAACTTGATTTACAAAAATACCCAGTGGTTTTGACCCACAGATCATCATTTACCAACTCCTGATTTAGATTGAATCATCTCTGTTCTGTGAATGGGATTACATTGAAAGGAAGGGGGATGAATGCACAGAGCTGAGGTGGGTGGTGGAGACTAAGAAAAAGGAATTTAAATGGAGATAATGTCTATGTTGTATTTTTTTGGTCCAAATTAGATGAGTGCTATGTAGAGTGTTTGTTTCTCCCCCCACCCCACCCCCGCCAAATTCATATGTTGAAACCCTAACCCCCAATGTGATGATGTTTGGAGATGGGGCCTGTGGGAGGCAATTAGGTCATGAGAACAGAGCCCTCATGATGGGATTAGTGTCCTTATAGGAAAAGACAGGAGAGAGCTTGCCCTCCACCGTGTGAAGATTCACCAAGATGGTCGTCTGGAAACCAGGAAGTGGGTCCTTACCAGACACTGGATCTGCCAGTATCTTGATCTTCCTAGTCTCCAGAATTGTGAGAAATAAATGTCTGTTTTTTAAACCACTCAGTCTATGGTAATTTGTTATAGCAGCCCAAACTAACTAAGACAGTGAGCTATCATATTAAAGGATCTAATGGCGTACTTAATAAATTATTATCTCTAAGGGTCTTTGCAAGACAAAATAACAGTCCATATTGTGCCTTCTTTTCAGGAAGCTGAGACTCAGAGAGGTTAAGACACTTGCCTCAAATCATAGAGCCTGGCTGAGCCAGATTTTGAACGATTAATCTGTCTGACTCTTAAACGCACCATGTCCACTACCCCACTCATAAGGGACAGGTGGGTGTTCCCAAACTGGGCTGCTTTAATAAAGTTGGATTTAACACCCTTGATCTTTGGCAGGCTGGGATTCCCGATCTGGAGGAAATCAATGCTTAACCTGTGTGAAGCCCATGTCCTGAAATGTCCAAGGTACGTAGAGATGAGAGGTGAGAGATATCTGACTGTTCAATGGCACCCCATGGATTGCCAAGTCAGTTTTGCTGAATTGGCTGGCTAGGTCACTGTCCTATTTTAGGGCCCCCTTCCCACGACCACTGCTTCCATGACCCTCCCAGATGAAGAATCGTTTCTTAATCAAGGATGGAACATTTGTTGGCCTTTCCCTTAAAATCTTGCAGACACTACAAGTGTCCTTATTCTGATCACCCCTATTAGATGAGCTTTATCAAAATAAATAGTAACAATTTTATCACTGTTTACTGAAATGTGTTGGTCTAGGTACTTCGCATATAGTCTTTCCAGTCCTGACAACAACCCTGAAAGGTACCTAATACTGTCTCTATTTAAGGACAAAGATGCCATTTACATAGCAGACGTTATTAATCCTTGAGGTAGGCAATTTAGTGGGATCTTCTGTAAAGAAGGGAAAACCGAAGTAAAGAGGTTTGTAGAGGTTGACTTGCCCACTCCACTTATCTCCATCTGAATCCACATCTCTCCAGATGTTCAATTTGGTGTAGAAATATAATACATGGGACCCACCTCAGGATTAGACAGAGCCAGGTCCAAATCCCAGCCCCATTTCTTACTGGCCATCTGACCAATTGCTCCTTTTCTCTATTGAGAGCAATTCATGGTATTTTTGCATGTCTTGTAAAGGCTTTTATTCTGGACTACTTTTCAAGGATGGTTGTGCAGCAAACATCCTTGGAAGACAGAGATAGAGTCTCCCTCCACGTCAGGAGGAAAATTTGTTTTCTCCCAGGATAATAAAGATAATGCCTCCCTCTGGGGCAAAGTTTAAACAGGTTTGCTAGCAGTCCCCTTTAAAAGGGTAGGATCTACTAAGCCTAGGGTCACTCAGCTGTGACACAACCCATTATATGTAAAATATCTATCTCAGCCCACCTCTCCATTGCCCCACGGGACTTGGAGAGCAAGGGGGACCAACAAGAACATAAACCTCATGCTGCCTGCTGTGCCATGAGTAACAAAGTCCTTTGTTTCTGACCCATGAGTTTCACGTCTTCTGCTGGCATCAATGAACCGGTGGCAGGCTAACTTGTTAGCATGTAAGCAGGATAAAATTTCAAGCCCTTCACAGTCTTTAACACTTTCATCCAAATGTCAAAAGAGTCAGTAACTCTCACTTTCTCATCTCCCACTGCACCGCAGCCTCCTGTGGTTTGGCATCAGCTCCTAGGACAATACTGAAACTATTTTTGCCGACGTCACAAAAGACCCTCTCACTGCCAGTTTCAGTGGGTATTTGATTCTGGCAAAATCTTTCTGGACCTCTGCAGCCTTAACACTAGGGGTACACCCTCCTTCTGAAGTGCTCTACCATTAGCTTCCACGAGACCACACTTGCCTGCCTGTCCTTATTCATCCTTTTCATGGGCTCCTCTTCCTTTAGCAGCCCCATCAATGCCCTGCCCACCTCCCTATTGCTCCGCCTGCCCTCCCTGGATGATCTCACTCAGACTCCTGGTTTTAGGAACCTCAAATATGGTGATGATGTGCTAAACTCTAGCTCCAGTCCAGACCTGTGACACAACTTACCCAGCCACCTGCTGAGGGGCTCCACCTCAAACTCAAGTGATCCTAAAAGGAACCCATCCTTCCTTGGCCCTCCACACCAACCAATCCTCCTTCTTGGACCCACACTCTCAGTTTGTGGTACATCCAGCCACCTCATCACTCCAGGAAGTCATCCTTGCCCCTTTACCACTCCTCACACCCCAGAGCCAAGCTCCCTTTGAGTATTGCTTCTTCTGCTCTCTATTTCAGGAATCTGCTCACCCTTACCTCCCACCAGACCCTGGCCTCCTACTGCTGTTCCCCCTCAGGTCCCAATCCTTCCTGCCTTGGGTTACTGTAGTGTCCAGCTAACTGGGTTTCCTGCCCCGCTTTGGCCCTCCTATAGCCCTCACCCCATGGTTGCCAGAGTTATGTTCCTAAAGTATAAGCCAAATCATGTCATTTCCCTGCTTTAGGCCTTTCACTTGCTCCTCGCTGCCTATCTGACAATGTCAAGTTTATTAAGGACAGAGTTCACAGTGCTCTCTAAATGTTATGTCCCATCCACGCTCCAACCCCCTCCCTTAAATATTCCTTCCGTATGTCTGCTGTGGCCACTACCACTCAAACTGGAAGAGGTGGGGAGGAGGTATCTCAAAATAGCACTCATTAACTGGTACTGACTGGTTTTAATTTGTATTGTCTAGAACCAGGAAGTCCTAAAATGTTGCATTAAACAGTAGGCACACATCTTCTGCTTGCCTCAAACCTATGTGAATGTGTTTGGTTGGTTTTTCTTAAAAAAATAAAGTAATGGTTTGGATCAGGAGCCAGAGTTCTACCAAATTATTGCTATCAAGTTTGTTTGCTTCTCAGGGTCGCCTTGAGAAGGAATGAGCTATTCCTTCATTCTACCTAGTTAAGGTGCTGCTAGAACAGGGTTTGTTGATGAGAGAGAATATATATACATCTCCCCCCCCCCCACAACTTCTCCTTTGCCCTATAAGCAAGCAAATCAACACCCTCGAGCGTCCACCAGGAGGCGCCGGTGGGGGGGCCGTCGAAAGACCTGCGGTACCTTCACGATTGGAGAGGCGGCGGTGGATGCAGCAGCGATGGAAGCCGGCTTGCTTCCTTTTTTAAGAATCAGTGTGAGGGAAGGGAGCAGAGCTGCGTTATTTTAGGGAGACCTTGTCGCACTCCCCCTCCCGCGGGTAGGTAGCGTCTGGGGTGTGCGCGGGCCCCATGGAGAGACGCTGGCGTTGGCTGCGGTGGCAGCTGGGGCTCCTATCGCGACTGCGGCCGGCAGTAATCCGACCCCGCCGACGCAGGGACTGAAGAGGCGCAAGCGAAAGCGGCAAAGCTGCGAACAAAAGCCCGCCGCGCGGGACGTGCGGTAAGCTAACCGGCCAGGGGGACCCGGGAGCGGACGGGCTTGCTGAGCTCCAATAGCCCAGCTGGATACTGTGGGGGCACTCGGAGGACATCTGGGGGCAGGTGTCCGAGCCTAGACTGAGGTGGATGGCGCTTTTAGCATGGACTTAGAGAGGATTAGGTGCATCCGGGAGGACCCAAGCTCCTTCACTATCCCTGGCAAACACCCGGTGGCGGCGGGGGGGGGG
>NW_006781042.1:496198-498663 GCF_000442215.2 Lipotes vexillifer
GGGGGGGGGGGGGGGGGGACGCAGGAAGGCGGGCACAGCTCCTAACAAGCCCTGTCCAAGAGGCAAGAGCAAGAATCGATCACCCGTCCCAGGGAGGTCTTTTCGGACTGAGGTATTTCTCTGCGCCCTTGCGTCACCCCTGGGCCCCGCGCCTGGGTCTCCTTTGGCAAATGGAAATCAACCATAAACTTCTCCCCTAGGCAAATGGGGTCTTCACAGCAGTGCACTCTGGGGATGAACAGACCTCTTCCTTTTTGTTCCTGCAAAGCGGCATCCCCGGTCGCCTGCCTAAGCTACAAACAAATACGCTAATCCTCCCGGGAATCCTCCAGCGCCTCTCTGGTCGGCTACTGCCTGCTCCTCGATCTTTTCATTTTAACTCGCAACAGGGAGGAGATGCATCTAACGGGCCAGACGCCCAGGGGAGCCTGGCCACAGGCCTCCGCCCAGCACTCCGGCGCTGAGGGAGACTGAGGCTGCTCTCTGTGCACCCTCCCGCCCGCTGGGGTTTCAGGGCATCGGTATTATGATTTACATTCCATCGGGCCTCTGAGCCTAATCCCAAAGCGGATTAAGTTGTGTGTGTGTGGGGGGGGCGGTGAATATGAACGGGGAGGGGGAAACTGCTTTCAAATGTATTCTTCGATGTCCTCCCTTGTCATCCGCAGAGCCTCCACAAAGGGACAGGGCTCAGCCATGGTGGATCCCGTGCCTGAAGAGGAGAAGGCGGGAGCCGAGCCGGGAGGCTCCGGAGGGGACGAAGCCGCCGCGTCCGTGCCCCCTGACTCCCAGGGCGCCCCGCAGCCCGCGGCGACCTCGGCCTCGGCCTCCGCCGCGGCGCCCCGTAAGGCTGAAGTCCCGTGCGCAGCAGAAGGCGAGCGGCGGGAGCGGTCCCCGCTGTTGCACCTCGACCTCTTCAACTTCGACTGTCCGGAGGCCGAGGGCAGCCGCTACGTGCTGACCAGTCCCCGCTCGCTAGAGGCCTGCGCGCGCTGCGCCGTTAAACCTGTGGAGCTGCTGCCACGGGCCCTGGCGGACCTGGTGCGCGAGGCCCCCGGCCGCTCTATGCGAGTGGCCACTGGCCTGTACGAGGCTTACGAGGCGGAGCGGAGCGCCAAGCTGCAGCAGTGCCGGGCAGAGCGCGAGCGCATCGTGCGCGAGGAGAAGCGGCGCCTCTTCACGCCTTTGGGCCCCGCGGCCGCCGCGACCTCGGCCCCTAGTGCGGGCAGCAGCAGCAGCTGCAGCAGCGCCAGCCTCCCGGCCTCGCCCGCACCGCGCGCCGCCCGCAAGGCCTCCTCCAGCCCGGCCCCGGCCCGGCCCCAACCTACGTCCGCGCGGTCGCGGGCAGGAAGGAAGAGCCACTCACTAGACTCCCTGTCCCGCCGGCGGGAGGGCGCCCTGAGCTCCGAGTCAGGCGCGTCGTCGTCGTCCTACAGCGGTGAGAGCCTGCGGGAGCTGCACTGGCCGCCGCGGGCCTCGGCCAGGAACAGCTGCCCGGCGGGGTCGGCGTCCTCTGCTCCCAACCCTCTGGGCCGCCCATCCGCCCTGGCCCTGGTTCCCCTCACCGGCCGCAGCTTCAGCCTCGGCGACCTGAGCCACTCGCCACAGATGGCTCAGCACGTGGAACGCATCGTGCGCCAAGTGCGCGCCGAGCGCGGTCTGCGCGCGGTGCCGGAGCGCGACCGGAAGATCGCGGCGCTGATGCTGGCGCGGCACCAGGAGGAGCGCCTGTTGCTGGAGCAGCGCGCCGCGGCCCACGGCCAGTGGGAGCAGCAGCGCGTCCGCGCCGAGCAGCGGCGGGAGCGCGAGGAGCGCGAGAAGCAGCGCGCCCTGGAGCAGGGCCGCCGAGCCTGGGCCGCGCAGGTGGAGGAGCGGCGCGGCCGCCGGGGCCGCGAGGAGCGCGAGGAGGCGCGGCGGCGGCAGCGGCAGTGCGAGCGCAGCGAGGAGCGGCGGCGGGAGCTGGCCGAGCGCCAGGGACTGCTGCGGCGGGAGCGGGCGGAGCGCACGGCCCGGGAGGACCGACTCCGCAAGCTGCAGCAGGAACAGAACCTGAAGCAGCGGGAGGAGGGGCTGCAGGAAGTGCGCGAGCGGGCCGAGCAGGTGCGCAGGGAGCGCGCTCAGCGCGCGGCCCGCGTCAAGCAGAGTCAGGAGGGCCAGTTGCAGCGAGAGAGGCGGGAGCTAAGCCGGGCGGAGCGGGCGCGCCACGAGGCGTTGCTGCAAGGCCGGGCCCGGCTGGAGCGCCAGGAGCGCGAGGGCCTGCGGAGCTCCCTGGAGGCCAGCTTGGGCCGCGCGCAGGAGAACTACGAGCAGTTGGTGGAGCAGCGCACCCGGGAGCTGCGCGAGCGGGCCCGGCGGGAGGAGCTACAGGGCCGGCGGGCCAAGGAGGCGGCCGAGCGCAAAGACCGGGAGCATCAGGCACACCTGGAGGCTCTGGCCCGGGTGGGCGAGCGGCGGCCGCAGGCCGC
>NW_006781042.1:498739-502917 GCF_000442215.2 Lipotes vexillifer
GCCCGGGTGGGCGAGCGGCGGCTGCAGCACGCGGCGCAGGCGGCCGAGGAGGCGGTGCAGCAGAAGGCGCGGCGCGTGGGCCAGAGCCGGATGGAGAAGGAGCGGGCCCAGCGGGCCAACAAGGAGAAGGTGGAGAGGGACGAAGACTGCCGCCGGCGGGAGCTGCTCCAAGCCATCGGTCGCAAGCTGGAGCGCAGCGAGCAGCTGTCTCGGGACCGGCGCAGCGCGCTGGAGAGCGCCCGCTCCACAGCCCGGGCCTCCTTCCACGTGCGCGAGAAGGTACGCCAGGAGACCAACACGCGCTCCTTCGATCGCATGGTTCGCGAGGCCCAGCTGCACGCCAGCCTGGACCGTAAATGACCGCCGCCGTGCGCTGGCCGGAGTGTCACGCTCAGCCCCGCGGGGCCTCTTTGGGCCATTTTTACCGGACCGTGGGAGTCCCCAGTCTGGGCGCGGCAGCGCAGCCTCGCCAGGCTTCTGACCAGTGAGGCAATGAGAGGACCGACGTGTGAGACCTTTCAGTCCGCCGCCTTTGTTTTTAAAAACTGACTTCGTTTGGAAATGACACAGCACAGTCTTTGACCACATCCAACCTTGGTGGCTCCCGCATCACACCGGTCCGTGCCAAGGTTCCCATTGTGTCTGTTGAGTTGGAAAAGAAAAGAGCTGGGAGAAAGGGGCTGGGTCGAGGCTGGGGGAGGGGAGGGCAAGGAGACAGTGCAGAGGTGACTGCCCCCTCCTGCAGTAGTCACCCCAGGCATCTTTCACATACTGGTGTCTGAGGCGACTGCGGGAACTGCAGTGGAGGAGGCATCTCCTTGGCTCCCCTCCGTCCTTTAACATATGGCAAGTTGCACAAAGCTCGGAGGCCTTGCAGAAGAGCACAGCTCTTCCAAGGTATTAGGCCACACTCAAGTGACCCAAAAGCTATTGATTTTTGTGTGCTAGACTTTTAATCTGCCTAAATTCTGGTCTTACTTCTGATACGTTTTCCCTTGATTCCACTAGGTTTTCTAGTTAGACAGTCATCTGCAAATAATGATCAGTTTGGGTTTTTTTCCCCCTCATTCTCCCAAGTGACACAAGAAATCAGTTGGTTTGGTGATGCTGTTTAGCTTTAGTGGGAGCCCCCAGCCCCTCGGGGGAGGCGGATTCCTTAGGCATCAGTGTTTCCCCCGATTGAGCTTTCCTGCAGGGTATTTTCAGGGGAGGCAGTGTCTGATGGCCACCTCCCAATGTGGAGCCCACTCCTCACAGACAGCAGCCATGCCTTAAGAAGCAGAGCTACCTTATGTGCCTGCCCAGGCCAATTCTGCCTCAATCTCCAGCCCTGGATGCAGCCCCAAGGGTGGGCCCCAGAGAGTCTGGGGTGTCGGATTCCCTCTGTGAAGGAATCATCACAACTGCTCTGAGGGCGATTACTTTACTGTGGTGGCAGAAGAGCTGGAATTGCCTCTTTGCTGTGAGGGTCGTGCTCACTACGGTTGGCAGTGTATCTTCCTCTCTTCTCCTTCCCCACGTGAGGAAAAAGAATCTCCCTCTGACATTCCTGCGTCCCTCTCACCTATAACTGAAAGTATTTGGTCAATCTCTCCATGCCTCACCTTTCCTATTGGCCAGATGGGGCCATCAGTACGCTTCTCCTGGTACCTCAGGATCTCCCGGATCCAAAGCACCGCCTCGGTATTATTTGTTGGTCTTCTTTGTGCCTTTCTTGACCTGGAGTTGGGAGGCGGGAGGGCTGCTGTTGGCCTAGTTTGTTTCTGGGAATATGGATTCCTGGCGTAGGAAGGGGCAGCGCGACACGGACAGATGGTCATTTAGCCTCTGGGGGAAAATGCACGCAAGACCAGGCCACTTTCTGGTCCAAAAAGTCCCATTCAGTTGTCTTCCGGCAACTTTAACCTCTAGAGTGCTTCCCTTCCAGGAAGCCGAAATCAGCCCCCAGCCATGTCCACCCAAGGACTCTACCTTCATCAAGGAAGGTGGGAAGTAAAACATTTCTTTTTACATTAAGTCAAGATCAAGAAATAACAGTTACCAAAAAAAAAAAAAAAACTACTCTGCTAGACATATTTCATGTATATTCTGTTGGGCAGAATTGTCCCTAAAGTGTCTGGTGTTACACACACACACACACACACACACATACATTCTGTTAGCCCCTCCCCCCCCTTAGGTGTTACACTTCAGATGACGTGAAACCAGAAAAGGAGCTGTGCCAATGCTTACTTCTTGAATGGGTGAATTTTTCCTTAAATTTTCATGTCGGTAACCAGGTTGTCAGTGAGCTATAATAATCGGCCTTTCTGTGAGTCAGGGGCATTTAACTAATAATGTTAATGTGATACTGGTTCTTACCTTGTGGTTCCTGATTTGATACAGGGGCCTTTGAGGCCTTAATAGAGAGTTCCACCTAAAACTCCTCCCTTCCAAAGTATATGCATTCATGTGAGAAGGACACAGTCTGCTTTTTTGGATAAGACGCTGAAAGGTACGTAGGTGATCTTCCTCGGCCCTTTAGTCAGTTTGTTTTCTGACTTCCGGGTGACTTTGGGTAGATCACCTCTGTGTGCCTTGGTTTCTCCACCTGTAGTATGGGGATCATGATTTCTGCCCTCCCCACACAAACGCTGTGAGGATGAATCAGAGTCAAAGTGGTGCTCTCAGTTCTAAGACTTTGGAACGGCAGGTGCCATCACTGTAAACAGGAAGGATCATGTGACTGCACGATGCCTAGAGTGTAAAGTACCATCGTGACCTAGTGCAGAAAGGAATGTTCTCAAAAAGCACATTGTGGCTCATGATGCCACATGTGATGCAAAGGCCCAGGTCTGAATGTCACCAAATTAGATGTTTGCACTTAGAGAAAAGCACAGTGTAAAGGAAAAAAACTTTGGGATCCTTTAAATATACGTATATAGCTAAGTAGAATTCAAGGAAAAAAAGAAGCCAAACTTGGTAATAATAAAGAAAGCTTTCTCCAAGTGTCAGACCATCTTCTAGAATGTAGAGCATCTCTGTATTCTAGGATAAGTGGTCATGTTGCCCTTTGAGGTGAAGCAATTTCCAGGATCCTTTTTTGTGCCCTTTTTTTATAGTCTTCTCTTTGAAGTGATGCCAGAGAGGAGGAGTGTTTCTTATTCTGAAATGCAGCGAAAGAAAATCAGAAGGGTGGAGGACGGTGGGGATGATGGACGGAGAAAGTCTTACTTCTCCTGAAGTGAACATTCTCACAAGTGCCCAGAATTTGTCTCCGCGCACCACGCTGGAACTTCTTACTATCCAGGAAAATGCAGCCTTGACATGACCCCAGGCCTTCACATTTGCCCCTTGGAACATCCCCTTGCTCAGAACAGAGGGAACGTGAGGTGGGAAGAGGAGGAATGGAAAGGGTTGGAGAAAGCTTTAGTTTGGTTCGTTACCAAGGAAACAAGCAGGACAAAACCATTTCAGATGGAATCATCGGTGAAGCTAGCCCAGTGTCCTGCTCGGGCAATGACCAGTGCCTACACCACATCTGGACAGGAAGATGGAAGTTTCCTTTCAGAAGCACACAGACTGTGAGTCTTCAGTGGAAGCAGTAAGCAGGATTTTCCTAAGTCTGTAGGGGAGTGAAGACACGTGAGAATGCTGTTTGTGTTCAGGCCATTCTGTAAAGCCTACCACTTATCATCCCCCTTCCTTTAAAAAGTCCACCGAAACAGAGGAGTGATCAACTCTACATAAGGTCCTGTATCTTATTTACCATTGAATCCCCTGCAGCCCATGGTTTAGCACCTCGTATGCGGTAAGCACATAAATACTGGATGGAGAGAGGGATAGACGATGGATGGATGGTGGACAAAGAATGGTAACCGGAGGACATCTCTATAGAATGGATTGAATGGAGGCCTCCATTCATTTGTCAAATTAGTATTGAGCTGTATGCCAGGCATTGCTCTTGGTGCTGGGGAGACAGAGTCCCTCTGATCCTTGACCCTGGAGAACATCTATGCTGCAATGTCATGAGATGAGCAGACCCCTCCGTTTCCCCATTGGGCTTAACTACCTTCCCATCCTGGTATCCAACCACAGGCAAACCTGATGGTCCTTCACCAATTTCAAGGCTTTTCAGTTTCCCGGGGACATGCAGTCTGCCAACCAACCATCATCTAGTCACTGTTGTTCTCTTTCCC
>NW_006781042.1:503053-509919 GCF_000442215.2 Lipotes vexillifer
TTCCCTCAGAGGAGCCTTGATTAATCAGGTCAAATTCATAAGGTCATGTACTTAATCAGCTTTAAATTACAGTAAAAAGAGAGAGAGATTAATTGCCTTCAAGGGCATTATCTGTGTTGCCTTTAACAGAGGCAGTGTAAATAATGATCGTCAACATAGAGAACCAAGCCTCAGGCTGTGCAGAGTCCCAGATCACCAAAACAGGGTACCACCTCCATCATTCGACTGTTCTTGCTGACACAAGCACCTCCACACTCCAGAAGCATTTCCAGCTTTAAAGTCCCAACAGAAAGAGATTTCTGATTAGTACTAAATTGATAAGAACGTTTAGTGAACCAGAATATCCCACTTCTTAAAGCTTCCAGGTGATTGCACTTACCCCCAGGTTGCTCCGTAGACTTGTCTTTTTCCACCGTTTGACTGCATCTCTACCCTGCATGTCCCAGGAAAACGTTAGGCAGAGGAGCATAAGGAAATCTGGCATTTCTCAACACAGCCTGGGAAGAGGCTGTCAGAGACCCAGCAGACAAGTCTCCGTTTTAGAAATGTTATTTAGGCCTTAGATGTGACACACTGGCTTTGGGTATCTGATGCAACATCTGCAGCATTACGCCTGATCACATGCTTCGGTTACGTGACTCTACACAAGAGCACTTCATCTGCTCACGTACATGCTCTGCTCCACGGAGCTCTGGTGCTCTGGACACGCACCTCCTCCCAGCCCCTCATACTCTCCCTGGTGCTGCTTTGTCTTCACATAGGTCGGGGCTGGGACAGAGGGTGCGGTTAGTAGCAGGTGTTAGGATATAGAAGTGGAGGCGGTTTCTTTCTGAGGAACACTGGTAGTCACTGTTCACAGTCTTGTTACTTCCTGATTCATCAAATGCCTTCATGTCGGTATTTGAGCACCAAAACCTAGTCCACAGTGATTTTTAAATCAGCTGCCACTTTGAAGTGTTCATGCCTTTCTTCCTCTCCACTAGTACAGTATTGATGGCATGTTTTTGTGTCAGACACTTGAACAATTCACAGGACTGTCAGAAAGATGATCCATCTCTACTCCTGTGTTGGAGTGTACATGCGCATGCACACACACGCTCCTACCCACCCCAGCATCAGCGTTCTTGCAGAGGGAGGGGACGTGTAGCCATCTCATTCTTTCAGAGAAGGGTAAGCTCTGGGAACAATGAGCTGCTCCCTGGTGGGGGTCCAGTGATTCCACCTATACCTTCAGCTCCAAGGCTGCTTCAATCTCTGGCTTGTGAGCATGGTGTTCATATTTCCCAATTCCACCACTGAGCCACATGGGTGACAAAGGATTTTCATGTTGCCACTACACCTCTTCCCCCTATTTAGTGTGAGAGACTGACTGGGAAATGGAATTTGGATGCCAAAATGTTGACATGTGGAACATCTCAGTGTGACAGAATGATTGATATCTACAAAATTCTGAACATCCAGTCCGTGTGGCTACCATACCTTCAAGGCAAAGTGTTTAGCAAAAGAACAAGCTTTGTTGACTTATTCAAACTATTACCTACTATTCCACAGGCCCCTCCTGTCGTCTGTAAAATGAGGACAATAAATCCTACTTGGTAGAGAGTTACTAGAGTTAACGCTTGGAAAGCAGCACAGTCCTTGGCAAATAGCACTCAATTTGTGGATACTGTTATTCTGAACTTGGGAAGGTGGCAAAGGAAGGAATGGGGTAGGTTGAACTTTAGCCGGGTGGTACTGGTGGACCCCAGGCTCAGATGGCAGCCCTCTGCAGTTGTATGTATCCCTTGCTGTGTGGCAATCCCTCAACCATTCCAAAGGAAGGGGCTCTGGAATAATGGGTCCCAGTAATGTGTCATAGTCTGGGGCTGGGGGGGTGGGATTTCCATGTTTACCAAATGTTTGGCAATAAAATTGATGTATGATGATAATTTTTGAAATTTTATTTTAAGACTTGACTAAAATGACAAAATGTTTTTAAATTTACATCTCTTTCTTGGGGAAAAGAGGGTGTGCTGCTGTCTTGGTTAGACTCAAATGCTTTGGTAACATCTTTAGCAGAACCAAGTAGAAGAGGGTGTGGGAGAACCACTGTTCTGGGTGCTCTGGTAATGCAGGATGTGGTACCTGGCAGGAATTCTGAGATATGCAGCCATCTCTGCTATGGCCCCATGGGCATGAGGAAGAGGGTCTGGGACAAGCCCAACCCAGGAGAGCACTGATGGGCTCACTGTGGGAACCGATGTTGGACCAGGAAAGAGAGAGGTGGGTGTGCATTAGCATTGCTTCATCCTCAACAAATGACATTCTCTGATGAGGCCAGCCATCTCATGGCCCCATGGGCATGAGGAAGAGGGTCTGGGACAAGCCCAACCCAGGAGAGCACTGATGGGCTCACTGTGGGAACCGATGTTGGACCAGGAAAGAGAGAGGTGGGTGTGCATTAGCATTGCTTCATCCTCAACAAATGACATTCTCTGATGAGGCACAGAAAATGCCCCCGTCTCCTTCCCTGCCCCCCAACCCTGCACACAGTTGCATGGAGGTTAGCTGCAGGACTGGATCTGCAGAAGTCCATTCCCCACTCTGGATGTACATCAATGCACAGAGATGCTGAACAGGCCTCCTGGCCTGTGCTGGCCTGCACTGTGCATTGGGAAGTGAGGACCACAGGTGAGGCGAGCTGCTAGGAGCACTCCTGCATCTGTCACCTTTCTTCTGCCCTTGGATACCCTAGAGGGAGGCCCCAGTGGACCTTAGAGGCCTCCTGAGCCCTCATCAAAATCATAGAGTAGGCAGAGCATGCCTCCCAAGAACATCTGCTTGTTTGAAGAGAACCCACAGGGTGAGCAAAACACATAGCCAAAGGAAAAAATTTGCTAATGTTGTGATTGCAGGGGTAATGATAGCTAACGCATGCTAAGCACTTATACTGGGCAGCTGACTGTTTTTTGGTTTTGGTTCTGGTTTTTTTTTTTAAGCACTTAATCCTCACAAGGGCTTTAGGAGGAAAGTACATTATTATTCCCATTTTACAAATGAGAAAATTGAGGCACCGAGTTTAAGTGACTTGCCCAAGGTCACACAGCTAGTGCTGGGCAGAACTGGGCTTGGGGAATTGAGTTTCAGTGGGCTTAACTTCAGCTAATACACATGTCACTTACTAGACCAGCCCTTCCTGCCTCTTGAGATTCACAGCAAAAGGATATTAGGAGTGGAGCAGTTTATTGTTTGATCCAGGCTCAGCCAAAAGCTCTGGCCTTACGTTTCATAGTCTGCCTCGGTTGCCATATGTGGGTCAAGAATTCTGCCGGGGCTCCTACTTCCTGCAGCCACTAAAATAAGTGGAAACAAATGACAGGGAGGGAGGAAAGTGAGCTTCTTTGGGAAAGGAAAGGGCTGATTTATGAAGGGTCATTAAAATAAGTAAGAGCATCATTATGTCCAAGAAAGGAGAAAAGGCAGTGAGAGTGGAGGAAAAAAGGAAGGGAATCAAAAAAGAGAGAGGCTGGGGCATACTAGGAGGAAGCCAGAGACAGAAAAATTCAGCTGGGATCTATATCTTGTGAGTCTGAGCACAGCTAAATAAGTCAGTGCCTCAACAGAGGAGCAACAGGCCCACCTCTGGAGCCGCCTTAAGGCAGCTGAAGCAAGACTCAGGGAGGAGAAAGGAGAGAGCAGGTGCCTTAGACACTGATAGTTGCTGTAGGTCCCAGTTCAAAATTGTTCATAATCTAGATGTGTCAGATCTACAAAGATAAGGTTAGGCGAGCCATCTCTAAAGGGCTTTCCAAAAGTCGCCAAACTTCTAGCAAAAAGAAAGTACAAGTAACGAAAACATACATAATTTCTTGTGCTGGTGATTAAGCAAGTTAAGAAATCCTTGGAATCCATTCGAAGGTACTTTTGAGATACCCCTTCTCTATGTGGGCCCAGAACAGATATAGTTTCTACCTCAAGTAGCAGAAAAAGTAAACAAAGCTATAGGCAAAGACAGTATGCTTTGTAACGTTGAGGACATGATGGGTAGCGGTATTTGGAAGGTGAAGAATTGAAATGTACACAGAGCACTAGAATGTAGAATGATTTAGAAGGCAATAGATCGTATTTATTAGGCAAGAGAAAATCTATTATTGATTTTCTTTAATGTTCTTATCATCTAATCCCAATGAAAGATGCCAGATTGCCCTGCAGCTTTCAGTTTGGCTGAACAATATGAAACCGTTGATATTCAACCGTTTTTTGCCCTACGAAGCAGAGAACAGCGGGATGGCTTGTGCCCTAAATGGGCTGTCTGAAGCTCTTACCAGAACTGGAAGTGGGGGCTGTGGGTGTGGGTAGAGGCCCAGATGGCTGGGGCATCCAGGTCTCACGCAGAGAGAGATGTCCCGTAAGGAGCTGGCACAGGCAGGTCAAGGGCAGCCTGCTGGCCTGCATAGGCAAAGGGCAGCTTTTCTGCCTGCAGGAAGCGTACATTTGCATCAGCACGTCTAAATGGGAATCCATTTGGTCTCCCGCCACAGATTGGGCTGCACGGCCCTTCATTTTCTTAAAATCTGCAAACTTTTCTGCAGAGGCTGTGGCCTCCTGGCTGACTGCACGCTCCCAGGAGTCCTGCAGGGAGCAAGTTGACCAGCACGCTGCTGCCTGCCCAGAATACCAAGCAGCCAACAGCAGTGCAGGCTCCCAGTCCTCTGCTGCAGCCGGCTACCCTGGCACAAGCTCCACCCTCCAAGAGCCCTTTCTCTCCCTCCATTGTCGCTTTTCTACAAGTCCACTTGTTTCCAGGTGGCAGAAATACGTCTGCAATCCAGCAATATATTTCTAAAACCTTCTCCATGACAACGCAGGGCCGTGAGCAGACTGCCAGATCTGAGCAGCCAGAGAACTGCCCTGGGGGCAACGGCATAAAGACAGCACAGGGCAGCTGGGGATGCTAAAAGTCTGCCTTAGCAGTGTTGCAGTTTGGGGTTAACACTCCCCATCTTCTGGGGAAGCAGTGAGCCCATGTCTCCAGATGCCCAGCAATGATAACTCATAAACCCTGATGTTAGCACAGAAGCCAAATAGTCCAGGGAAGCTTGGACGCCTTTTCTTCTTGAAAGATCTTTTGCAACAGAACAAGAAGAGAGAAATGCAGCAAAGAAGGACCTGGGTTTTATAATGGGCTGCCAGTGTTTTGTGATTGTACAAAGTCTTTATATATCTCAAGTGCCATCCAGATGGTATGTCTCACAGATGTCGCCTCCCCACACCCGCCCAAATCACCCCTAGCCCCAGACAATCTCACAGTGGCCAGAGCCTAAGAACCAAAATCTCTATACTTTCCCTCTCCACTATTGAATGACATTAACCTTGGGGCAGCATGCCAGGCACAGCAGAGATGGCTCCTCGAGACCCAGCATCCACAAAGAAGCTTCCTAGGAGCTTGCTGTCTGGAGTATGGAGGTCATCAAACAAGGGAGAAAGCCAGAGGAGCAAGGGAGGGCCATATCCGTGAGTTGGAAACAGGGGTGAAGACAGAAGCCAAACCAGATGGCACCGATTCTCCTTCCCAACTCTGCCCTTCAATCTAGCTTCTTTATGGCTAAACCAGAGGCAGGACCTCCAGACCTCAGGGCATCCTTTAGCGAGGAGCCAGGTGCTTTCCCTGCCACGCTCACACTGCACCCTTCCCCAGCCTGCACCCCACCTGTTTAAGCAAAGCCCTCACCAGTGGTGTGGTGGTTTAATAGTTTGGCTTCAAAACAAGGGGTACCAAACCTCTGTACTCCGTTTTGGGTTCAGAAGGACATACTCATGTCAGAGGCATTGAAATCAGACCATTTGCCACCAGTCAGGGCCTCAAGCAAACCCAAACTCAGGGAACCTTGAGCCACCTACCCCCATTCTCCTGGGGTTTTCAAATAGGATCAGGGCTCCCTCCACCTCTATTCTCCTGATGGGGTCAGTGCTGAGCTCCTGCTCTGTGATCAACACCAGCCCTCGCTGCAGGGCGAGGGAGTGGACGTCTCCTCTGGGTTGTTTCCTATGGTCACTCTCCACACAGAGAGTGAGTTGACAAGGGGGTGCCACAGGCATGTCAGCTTTGGCTCTGGGGTAGTTCACGGCTACGGCTACTCTGTGTCATTAAGTACGTTATTTTTATCTTCTAAATTACAGGACTGGCAACAAAACTCGCAGTGCCCAGTGCAAACTGAAAATGCGTGGCCTTTCATTTGACTATTATTAACAATTTCCAGACGGCCACAGCAGAACATTCAACACAGCACGGGACCCTTCTACAGGGCACCGTGAGCTGCACAAGATCTGCCCCCATGAAGCCAGGTCTGCCAAATCCTTATCCTTGGTAGAAGCAGCTGTAGCCACACACCAGGAGATAACATTTCTGGAGTTTTATTTTATTTTATTTTAATTTTTGGCTGCGTTGGGTCTTCGCTGCTGTGTGTGGGCTTTCTCTAGTTGCAGCGAGCAGGGGCTACTGTTCATTGCGGTGCGTGGGCTTCTCATTCCGGTGGCTTCTCTTGTTGCAGTACGCGGGCCCTAGAGAGCGCGGGCTTCAGTAGTTGTGGCTCTAGGGCTCAGTAGTTGTGGCTTGCAGGCTCTAGGGCTCACGGGCTTCAGTAGTTGTGGCGCACGGTCTTAGTTGTTCCACAGCATGTGGGATCTTCCCGGACCAGGGATCGAACCTGTGTCCCCTGCATTGGCAGATGGATTCATAGCCACTGTGCCACCAGGGAAGTCTGTTTCGGGAGTTTTAAACTTTAAGAATGGTAAGGGCTTTTACAGTTGCAAAATTAGACTCAGAGAAAAGAAATTAAGACATCCTATTTTGTTGTTTTTCTTTATCTAATTCCCATTCCGATCTT
>NW_006781042.1:509949-513616 GCF_000442215.2 Lipotes vexillifer
ACATGAGTACCAGGGTTAGGGAGTGTTTTTCTGGACCCATCAGACGTGGGTGGTAGGACACAGCCTTTGCCAAGGTGGAAGAACCTGGTTTCTGCCCATTTCATTAACAATCAGCCTTTTTACAAAATTATGCAGTGGTTAAAACTGTAGTCAGACACCCTGGCCTTCAGATCACCTCGAGCAAATTATATAATTTCCCTGAGCCTCAGCTTCCTCATCTCTAAAGTAGAGACAGTAATGGTACCTACCTCACAGGTGGTCGTAAGAACTAAATGAGATAAAAAGTGAAGAGAGAAGAGCACAGTGCCTGGCACGTCATATGACTGCAATAACTAGCTTTTATGGTTAATCTCATCATTATTTTAAGTAGGTGCTTCTAAAAGATGAGCTCTGTTGAAACGGAGGTAACCATGAGCTGAACTATTTCTCTTAACCTCACTCTCAGGGAGAAAATGCTAGAAGGGATACAGAGAGACTGGCTGGAGGTGTCCATGTTCAACCCAAATTGTCTACCCTAACAGCCCACTAGGGTGGGATCATGGACCCTCAACTAACTTCCTGAGGTTTCTCCCCCAAAGCTCAATTAAGGCAGTTCTCTTGCCAATTCACAGACAAAATTAAGTCAAAGCATAAAACTGCTTTAATTTTAGATTCCCACCCCCACCGTGAGGTTTTTCTTAAGACTTTGGTGTGTGCTTCTGGATATCTAAACTAGAATGTAGACTAAAATGGCAACCATTTAAAACCAACGTATAGTGAGTATTTTTAAATTTAGGACCAAAAAGATTCATGACTTCCACATGATTGTCACCTGAACGTATTTAAGTAAGGTGAACATGAACTTTGGAACAGTGACCTTGCATCAACATTAGCTTATGTGAACTAATCCCAGGCCCTAGGGGATTCCCCTGCTTGATGACTTATTTGAGGGTGGCCTCCCCTCCGACCCCTCCTGACCCTGTGCTCCACTAGGGAGGAAATCTGAGCATGGCCCATCAGGGGCTGAGCCCTAGGAAGCTCAGCCCTTTGTTTCCCTCCACAAACACGTGCGATTCTGGCTCAAACACCAGGAACAATTAAACCACCATCATCTCCTTGTCATGGTCAAGGACAAGTCTGAGACAAATGTGGGGTCTGAATGCCCGGCTCTGAGGCAGTACTCCCCTTCTTCTCAAAAGCTCTTTTTTAGGCTAAAAAGAGTTTGCTCTGGGGCAAACTCAACCCCTTAAAGACTCGCTTACACCCCAGGCTGGGGCTCACTAGACCCACGGAGCCGTCAGGAAAGCTGACATTATTTCTGAGCCTCCTGGGCTGCAGGATCACAATAGTGCATGTTTGGAAGTTTGGGAATGTGGATGATGCTGTGCGTTTGGTCCCCAAAGCCAAGGCTGATGGACAGTGAGACAGGCCAACTGTGCTCTTCCGATTAAGTCAAAGCATAAAACTGCTTTAATTTTAGATTCCCACCCCCACCGTGAGGTTTTTCTTAAGACTTTGGTGTGTGCTTCTGGATATCTAAACTAGAATGTAGACTAAAATGGCAACCATTTAAAACCAACGTATAGTGAGTATTTTTAAATTTAGGACCAAAAAGATTCATGACTTCCACATGATTGTCACCTGAACGTATTTAAGTAAGGTGAACATGAACTTTGGAACAGTGACCTTGCATCAACATTAGCTTATGTGAACTAATCCCAGGCCCTAGGGGATTCCCCTGCTTGATGACTTATTTGAGGGTGGCCTCCCCTCCGACCCCTCCTGACCCTGTGCTCCACTAGGGAGGAAATCTGAGCATGGCCCATCAGGGGCTGAGCCCTAGGAAGCTCAGCCCTTTGTTTCCCTCCACAAACACGTGCGATTCTGGCTCAAACACCAGGAACAATTAAACCACCATCATCTCCTTGTCATGGTCAAGGACAAGTCTGAGACAAATGTGGGGTCTGAATGCCCGGCTCTGAGGCAGTACTCCCCTTCTTCTCAAAAGCTCTTTTTTAGGCTAAAAAGAGTTTGCTCTGGGGCAAACTCAACCCCTTAAAGACTCGCTTACACCCCAGGCTGGGGCTCACTAGACCCACGGAGCCGTCAGGAAAGCTGACATTATTTCTGAGCCTCCTGGGCTGCAGGATCACAATAGTGCATGTTTGGAAGTTTGGGAATGTGGATGATGCTGTGCGTTTGGTCCCCAAAGCCAAGGCTGATGGACAGTGAGACAGGCCAACTGTTCTCTTCCGAACCCTCAGGTCGCAATTAAAGCCGCTGTCCACGCAAAGCACCCCAAAGAAAGTCTGACAAAAGAGAAGGAAGCACTAATAAAAAGCAGCAGCATCTAACTGCTGCCGAGGCTAGCGCTCTTGGGAACTGTCTTCAAGGAAATGCTGGCAGAAGGCCAGAGCCCCGGCTTTCAGAGTCAGCTTCCAAGGCCTTGGTCCATTGGATGGTGCACAGTTCCCTCCATACAGTGACCAGAGAAATCCACCAGGGCTGTGCTGCCCCAGATTTGTAAACAGACCTCCATAAATAAATCCTATAAATTGAAAACAAATTACAAAAGAGTTTACATACCTTTTCCAATTAAATTTGATGTATGGATTTTTCCCCTTTTTACCAAGAGACTATTTTTGCCCAGGTTTTCAAGGCAAAAATAATCTAGTGAGACCTAATCAAAATACTCCCAGGTCTCATATTAGGGTGGAGCTTTCCTGATAACAGGGTTCTTATGGTAATGTACCCCATGGGCTGGGGTCCAGCACTGGGCTGCACTTAGCCCATAGTTAACAAGCTCCCTGGGGAGCGCTTCTCTCCGGAGCCTAGACTGGCTGACTGGAGGTGGAAGAAAGCCCTGGGTGTGTTTGGAGGAAGGGAGAGAAGAGTGGAGATTGTTTTTCAGGTTTTGCTTGGGATTAAGCAGTGGAAGTGTTTGAGATCCCCTTAGGCAAGAACCAAGGCAGTTTGCAAGTGAGTGTCACTACCATTGATCCAATCAACATTCACTTAATTCTGACTGTATTCCAGATCCTGAGAACACAGGGCAGGTGAGATAGTGGTCCCTGCCTTAAAGCTCTGCCAGTCAGGTAGGGTTGCAAACAAGCCAATAAGTTTTTTTGTTTTTTGGTTTTTTTTAATTTGCAGTACGCGGGCCTCTCACTGTTGTGGCCTCTCCCGTTACAGAGCACAGGTTCCGGACGCGCAGGTCCAGCGGCCACGGCTCACGGGCCCAGCCGCTCCGCGGCATGTGGGATCTTCCCTGACCAGGGCACGAACCCGTGTCCCCTGCATCAGCAGGCGGACTCTCAAACCACTGCGGACCAGGGAAGCCCAAGCCAATAAGTTTTTACAAGACCCTGTGATGTGTATGCTCCAGTGAGGACACGGGTGAGAGCTCACAGGAAGTGCTGGTCCTGGGAGCAGCAGAGACAGCTTCCTAGAGAAGTGATGTCTAAGCTGAGACTGGAGGGATGAGTAGAAGGCTGAGAAGAGGCTTGTTTTTCTCCTGCATGATATTCCATAGGCAGGCAGATGGTCCAAACTGGGTAGACAGCCCACAGCACGAGGTTGTCCAGGGCCTGGCTTCCTTGTTTCTTACTTTGCCATCTTCTATGGCATTTTCCTTGCTTGCATAATCAAAGCTGACTCACCAACACTGCTTCCATATTCCAGGGAAAGA
>NW_006781042.1:514080-518160 GCF_000442215.2 Lipotes vexillifer
GAAAGAGAGAACGTGGAAGACAAACAATTTCCTCTTCTGGGAGTTGCATGCATCACATTTGCTTCCATCTCACTGGCCAGAACTTAGTCATATGGTCGCTTTTTGGCTTCAAAAGAGGCTGGAGAATATAATCTCCGGCTAAGTTGCCATGTCTCAAGCTAAAACTAAGAGGGGAAAGGGGGAGAATGGACACTAGTGGACAATTAGAAGTCTTTGTCACAGTGGGAGAGAGAATGGTCTATGCATGTATGCCCTTGTCAAGGGCAAGAGGTAAAAAAGAGCACAGTGGACTTGGGGAGGAATGTGCCATACACTATACTAAGTACATTACCTACATGATTTCATTTAAACCTCATAATCCTACAAATAAAAAGTGTTACCATTTTAATTTTAAAGAAGAGGAAAGTGAAGGTCAGAGAGGTTGGGTGATTTTCCCAAGGCCACACAGCTGTAAAGGTGAGGGCCAAGATATTGATCTAGGTCCACCCAGCTCCAGACCTGCTGGTCTCTCCATGAGGCTACAGTGCCTCTCTGTGAAGCCACCTAGAAGGTAGAGGGGAGGCTATGGGAGACTGCAGGAGTCACTGGCTGAATGGTGCCAGTGATGGGGCACTGCAAGGAATGAGTAAAGACTAGGAGGCAGGGAGGGGACTGGCAACAGTTGGCAAGTGAATCCAGGAAGGCACATCTGATAAAGCCAACCATGTCTGAGTCTAAGAGAATCCGTGTTTAGATTCTGCTTTGAGATCAAATTATCCCTAGTAGTTGAATTCTAGAATCTCAAGGCACTCAGATATAAGGATCTGGTTCCTCAAACTGATCAACAGGATAGTTTTAAATGATCATCCACAGACGTCTAGTCCTACCCCACTCAAAGCAGGAGCCCCTCCCGCAGCATGCCTGGTGGTTGTTCATCATTGGCAACTCAAACACTTTCAGTGCAGGGGAGCTCACCACCTCCAGCCAGTGTCTGTGTCAGAAAACTCTGGGTACCCTGATCCCCTTCTGAATGGTACAGCTGAGGGGGAGATGGATTCTACACAGCTGTAGAGGTTGGGTGAGGCCCAGCTATCTGCTGGTGCATTTAATCCATCAATCCACTGACTGAAGAGCTCAGGGAGTCCAAGGCCAAGGTTATGTGAATCTCTACACAAGACATTTCTCTTCACTATACTTGTCCTAGGGCCTTATGAGACAGAGACCCTGGACTATCTGATTTCTGATGGCTTTTCTGACCTCCATGAATGTTAGGCATGTTCATTAATCCTTTTACCCGTAGCCTCACAATCACAACCTTGAAGAAAAATCACTTTGAAATTTGCAACAGATTTGGCCTATGAATAATTCAGCATGGCTCTCGACTCAGGGGAAGTATTCAGTTTCTGAAGCTTCTTAACCTACAGGAGACAGTAGATAGGATGCTGCAGGGATGCATCTGCTTAGATTTGAGTGAATGGATGGGAGGAAGGATGCAGGGAAGGAGGGAGGACAGGGAGGGTGGGAGGGAGTGAAAAGGGAAGGGAAGTCAGATATAAAACAAATTTCCTTCTTTAAGCAGTCTTAGAAGCTCCCAAGGACTTCAGCTCATGTTGGGGAACAGGCACTGGGGGAAGAATTGTGGTCAGGCTGTGGTGCCAGGCCAACCTGCCTCGAGAGCAGCTACAGGAGAGTAACCATTGAGTGTGGAGCTTGTCCACCATGGAACCCAGGTAGGAACCCGGCACCAGCATGCAGAGCTCCTCCCTGGAATGCCCAAGCCTGTGGGACCATCCCCCATCCTCCTATTTTGTCTTGGCTTTGTCTCCAGACTAGAAGAGATAGAAGGAAAGAGATGGGGACTTGGCTGAGTTTCAGCCCCGGTTCTACTTTTCATGGCAGTGGGACCTCAGGCTAATGGGTCACTAATGTGTGGTGTCATCAGGGTAACTTTATCCGGCTAAGGATGACCGTATCTGGCCAGAGACCCTCCCACTTCCATCACAGGTGGGGTCTCAGCTTACTATCTTGGAATTCTTTTGCTTTTTAAATAAATGCATTTTTTGCTATTCACCTCCCACTCCAAGGAGGTGAAGTGGATAGAATTTTTTTTTTTTTAAATCCTATCCTATCACAGGTCAAACAAATGCAAACTCTTTACTACTGAAGCTCATTTGCCCTGGTGGACCAGGTTGCCCCATGTAAGGGACTCCCTAATGCAGGCTGACGGCTCACTTACGAAGCCTATTTTTTTCTCCTGTATCCCCAAACTACTTAACACTCCCATAGAAAGGAAAGGTGAGTTCCAGGAAAAGCATGCCAAGGAGACTTGAGCAAGAATTTCTGTCCAGGATCCAGACAGAGCAGGTCCAATCCACACACCTCAGGCTCACTCAGGGAGGGAAGCCCCCAGGCATGGAGAAGAACCCAAGGAGGCAACCTTCCCCACCTTGTGGGCCTAGAGTGATGCCTCCTTCCCCAGGCCCTGGATCACCCCGACATCATCCTGTTCCTTGGGGATGGGAGGAGAGGGTGGGCAGCGCTAGGAAGAGTGAGATTTCAAGCTTCTCTTGAAGCCAGCAGTCTCTGGTCTCTGTTTCTTCATCTTTAAAATGGAAATTGTAAAAGCACCAGCCCTGTTTCTTCATGGGCTGAGGCAATGGAGGTGAAGGTATCAACAGCGAGGAGCCTCACAATACTGGCTCTCATTGTGGGGCTGCCAGTCCCTATTTCAGGAAGCCCTCGCTGGACTGGAGATAGACAACGAGCATACTCTGGCTGCAGCAGGTTCCTTGGAGGGATGCACACTGTGTGTGAAATATAGTCCCTGCCTGCAAGTTGCCTAAATGCTTGTCGGGAACAGAACATACTCCTGCAATACCCTGAGGAACCACCCTGCAATGGTAGACAACCTGGTGCAGGTTCTTTGCTGCAGATTGATGGTTGTATGAGTTAGCATGCTTGTTCTAGCACCTGAGTCCCATGGCCTCCCTCCAATCGGGCTCCTGGCATCCTCCACACCTTGGTGGAGTCACCAGGGCTCCCAGCCTGGTCCTTTACTCAGTACTTCCAAAACCCTTTCAGACACTAATCCATCCTGGGAAAGAGGTTCACGTCAGCCTGGTCCAGATGTCAGTGCATTGTTTACAATGGAAAAGCAGCCCCTCATTTGCACAGAGCCCACATCCTTCCGAGAAGGCATAAATCCACGTAAGGGACCCAGTGAGAGACTGGAAATTTTCCTCATAAAAAGAGTGAAACCAGAGGGTACTGGGCAGCCTCACGAGGCATCATCTATTACTCCATCACAGTTGCATGGTGGCTGCATCCTACGTCTTTCTCATCCACAGTCTCTTTCTCGCTGGGTATCTTGGGAAGCCTCACTCTCCTGACAGTCCATTGCCTCTTTTTTTTCTGTCCTCCATGAACCGTTCTGCCAAGAAAATAAGTTAAATCACAGTTTATCTGGTGCTGTTCGCACGTTGGACATGGACCTCCTTAGTAAGACTCACGGTGAGCCAAACCCCCAAGAACTGCCCCACCCTCCCAGGCTGCCAGCCCCAGGGAGTGGCAGTTCCTTCTGTGACTGGCCATACTGCAGTCACTGTCCAAAGGACCAACTCTATTTTTCAGGAGAGACTTCATCCCCACAGCCAAGGAACTTAGCAACAAACAATCTCTTAGGCCCTGATTCTCGACATTTTAAAATTCATAGTCCACAAAGATTCAAGCAAGCTTTACTACTATCTGTGGTTTGAAGGACAAAATGCTGGATGATGACAATGATGATGACGATGTTTAAATTCTACTAGAATATTGGGTGTATTTTCAAACTCTGCTGCCCCCAATCCATGTGCTGACACCCTGCCCCCTCCCAGAAGGAGGTTCCCTTCTACCCCCCACATTGTTGTAAATTACTGTTTGGGGGGTCACCTCTTCAAATGGACCTTCTCACTTGTGCTGCAGGAATCAATTCTGCAAGCGTTGGGAGTGTCAGGCTCTACGCTGGTATCGCCAGCCTGTTTGTGGGTGGACGGGGGGCGGGGAGAGGCAGAGTTTCAGATGGAATAGCACAAAATTCAATAGTGAAAGGGTGGTGGTTTC
>NW_006781042.1:518252-521055 GCF_000442215.2 Lipotes vexillifer
AAAGAGTGTTGGTTTCTTTTTTTTCTGTGTTGGAGTTCTGAGAGTGGATCTGGGGGTGAGGTGTGGCATCTCACGGAATGTAGGAAGATCTTTTCAGCTGTAGAGGGAAGGATATAAGGACCCTCTGCAGGGAGCCGACGGAATACTGGGGAAGGCTATCTGGTGCACCTGGCTGGATCTGGCGTTGCCGCAAACGGAGAGGTAAGTGTTGGGTGGGGCGACCCAAGACAAATAAAAACCCCTCTCCTCGGTTCCTTTCACACCTTTGAAAAGGTGACTCAACCTGGCCACTCCCGGGCTCTGCCTCTACGGTCTACGCAAAGAGCGGCTTTTTCCCAGTTTCCTGTGGAGGACCTAATGGTCTCTTTCCTGCGGTGCTGGGAGGGCAGGTGGAGTATCTCTGGGAGTTTTCTCATTATTAATTATCCCATGAAGCCTCCAAGGCTTTGTCTCTGCTGCGAGTGAGAAAAATGAGTCGTGAGCATCCCCGACGCTGTGTGAGTCATGGGGAAGAGTGAGGCTATTTTCCCATGGGTTGTTTTTCTGGGTGGAGCCATACTGCTGTACCAGTGTGCGCTGTGGGGAGCTGGGAAGGCTGACTGCCGCTCATCTGGCCCGAGTAGGTGAGAAGATAAGGTCCTCAGGTGCCACAGCAGTAGCCACGGGGAGGAGAGAAGCCAGGGAGTGGGGTTGGGTGAGGCTGCCAAGGGGGCGCACAGGCAGGGGCAGCAGCAACAACGCCCCTCATGGAGTGGGTCAAAATGGGGCACGGTGGTAGGGGACCCTCACAGGTGTTCCTTCTTCTCGTGGAGGTTAGAAATCAGCGGATGATCAAAGTGAAAACTTTCAACTCTCATCTCAGATTTTCATGCTTTTTTTTTTTAAGGTTGGAGATTTGCAAGCATTGAAAAACTCTAGGCCATGGCATAATAATCTTAGAGGATAGGCTGGGATGCAACCTTGTAAGGAGGTTAACACTGGTGAGATTGTAAACCTGTCCCTGGGAACCCACAGGAAGTGGTCTCTAGTTCTCTGTCTCCCCTTTGTCCTCTCCTGGAACACTGGTTCTGGGCATATCAGCCTTGTTCTCAGTCTTTCTGGCAGGGTCCTCCTCTTGTTGGGGTGCCCCAGGGTCCTCCTCTTGTTGGGGTGCCCCAGGGTCCAACCTTTGTCCTGACCTTCACTCACTCCCTTGATGGTCTCACCTAGTTTCACGGTTTTAAATACCATCAGGATGGGATGACTCCCAAATTTATGTCTCCATCCCAGCCTCTCTCCCAACACCAGGCTTCAATACCCAATTACCTTCCTGATACATCCACTTGCATATCTAGCAGACATCTCACATTCAGTATATCTAACATGGGAACACCTGATCCTTTCCCGTAAACCTCCTCTACCTGCAGCCTTCCACATCTTAACTAATGGTGACTCCATTCTTCCCACTGCCCAAGCCAAAATCTTGGCGTCATCTTGACTCCTTTTCCTCTCCCACTCCATATCCAATTTGTTAGGAAATCCTGTGAATTTTCCCTTCCAAATAGATACAGAATCTGACTGCTTCTCACTGCCTCCATTCTCATCATCCTGGCCCAAGCCACTGTCATTCCTTATCTGGATTTCTGTAAGCGCGTCCTAACAGGTCTTCCTGTTTCTACATGGTCTAGTCTCAATACAGTACCAGGTGGTCATTTAAAACGTAAGTCTGATCATACTGCCCCTCAGCTCAACCTCCTGAGATGGCTCCCATCTCTCTCCCAGGAAAAGCCAAAGTTCTCACATGGCCCACAAGGCCCTGCATGATCTGGTCCTGTCACTCCTCTAACTTCACCTCCTACTGCTACTGTCCCCTTGCTCGCCCCACTCCGGCCACACTGGCCTCCTTGCGATTTCTCTAACACCTGGACACATTCCCACCCCAGGCTCTTTGCAATAGCCATTCTGTTGCCTGGAATGCTTCCCCCAGGATATTCCAATTCCCTCACCACCTTCAATCCCATCTTCAAATTTCGCCTTCTCAGTAAGGCTTATTTTGGACTGAATTGTGTCCCCCACCCTGCCCCTGAGTTCATATGTTGAAGCCTTAACCCCCAATGTGATGGTATTTAGAGATAAGGCCTAAAAAAGAGGCAATAAAGATTAAGTGACATGATGAGGGTGGGGCCTTAATCCAATAGGGCTGGTGTACTTTTAAAAAGAGGAAGAGACACCAGAGCTCTCTTTCCTTGCACACACAAAGAGGTCATGTAAGCACACAGAGAGATGGCGGCCACCTACCAGGAGAAAGAAGAGGCCTCAGAATGAAACCTAACTTGCCTGCACCTTGATCATGGACTTCCCAGGGTCCGGAGCTGTGAGAAATAAATTTCTGTGGTTTAAGCCACCTGATCTGTGGCATTTTGTTATGGCAGCCCTAGCAGACTGATCCTGTTTCTCTATTACTATTGCAATCTTCCCACCCTTCCTTCCTGGGACTCCCAAACTCCCTTACCTTGTTCTACTTGTCTTATTTACCATAGCCCTTAGTGCCTTTTAATAAATTATATAATTTATTTTTTTCTTATATTTACTGTTTACTGTCTGTCTCCCCTGCTAGAGCATAAGCTCCATGAGGGCAGGAATTTTTGTCTGTTTCGTTTACCAGCGTATCCAAGTGTTTGGAACAGTGCCTAGTGAAACCAGAACTGTGCAACTCAGGTTGGGACTTGAACCCATGGCAGGGACTCAGACCCAGTCAAAACCCAGACTGGGACTTGAACTCATGGTCTTCTAAGGAATTTTATATATATATATATATATATAT
>NW_006781042.1:521230-521443 GCF_000442215.2 Lipotes vexillifer
GCTTCTCATTGCGGTGGCTTCTCTTGTTGTGGAGCACAGGCTCTAGGTGCGCAGGCTTCAGTAGTTGTGGCACGCAGGCTTCAGCAGTTCTGGCTCGTGGGCTCTAGAGTGCAGGATCAGTAGTTGTGGCGCACGGGCTTAGTTGCTTGACGGCATGTGGGATCTTCCCAGACCAGGGCTCAAACCCATGTCCCCTGCACTGGCAGGCAGATT
>NW_006781042.1:521478-522629 GCF_000442215.2 Lipotes vexillifer
GGAGCACAGGCTCCGGACGCGCAGGCTCAGCGGCCATGGTTCACGGGCCCAGCCGCTCCGCGGCATGTGGGATCCTCCCAGACCGGGGCACGAACCCGTGTCTCCTGCATCGGCAGGCGGACTCTCAACCACTGCGCCACCAGGGAAGCCCTGGCAGGCAGATTCTTAACCCACTGTGCCACCAGGGAAGCCCAACCCATGGTCTTTTAACTGAGATTATACACCTGGTCTCAGGACTTAATGAAGCTCAGGTTCTTGATGTCTCATCACAGAAAGAATTCAGTGAGAGACAAAGTGATAGGTAAGAAGTGGATTTATTTAGAGAGAAACACACTCCGCAGACAGAGTGTGGGCCATCTCAGAAGGCGAGAGCAGCGCCTGGGTGTGGGGTGGTCAGTTTTTATAGGGGTAGGTAATTTCATAGGCTAATGAGTGGGAGGAATATCCCAGCTGTTTCGGGGAAGGGGTGGGGATTTCCAAGAATTGGGCCATCGCTCACTTTTTGACCTTTAGTAGTCAGCCTTGGAACTGTCATGACACCTGTGGCTGTGTCATTTAGCTTGCTCAAGGTGTAGTGGAAGTCGATCATACACCATCTTGGGCCTAGTTGGTTCTAACCAGTTTATGTCATGTCCTCTGGCTAAGTCATTCTTTTAAAGGTTGTGTCCTGCCCCCTTCCCTCCTGTTTCACTAGTGCATAAGGGATATTCACCAAGTCTTCGTCAAATGAAGGGATGAGTCACCTTTTTTTTTGACACGCGGCCTCTCACTGCTGTGGCCTCTCCCGTTGCGGAGCACAGGCTCCGGACGCGCAGGCTCAGCGGCCATGGATCACGGGCCCAGCCGCTCTGCGGCATGTGGCATCTTCCCGGACCGGGGCACGAACCCGCGTCCCCTGCATCGGCAGGCGGACTCTCAACCACTGCGCCATCAGGGAAGCCCGAGTCACCTTTTTTGAAGGTGCAAAAGAAACCAAGGAACCAAGGAGAGGGTTTTTTATTTATCTTGGGTTTGCTTGCCTCTAAAGGGAAAGCAGCCCAACCTGGCCGGGGTGAGGTGCGGGGCGGGGGGGGGGGGGGGGGTGCGTTGTAAGAGCCACTAATGAAAACACAATGGAGGTGCTTTGAAAAGGTAAACATTGAGCTACTAGT
>NW_006781042.1:522662-538371 GCF_000442215.2 Lipotes vexillifer
GGGGCAGGGGGGAGGGGGGCGCGTGCGCAGATGTGCTGGGCGGGTGTGGCCGTGGCCTCCAGCACCCAGAGGGACAAATGAGGCTCAAAAGGCTCAAGCACGCCCACTTGGCTGGTGCCCTCCTAGACTGAGAGTCATGCAGATGGGAGGAGCTGTCACCCACTTTGTTTAAAGAAGGAGCCAACATTCTCCAATGGAAGCAGGAAGACGGTCCAAAGCACACAGCATGTGCAAAGGCACTGAGGCATGAAGCCGTCTGGGAATAGACAGACTTGCAAGGAGTGTGAGTGGAGGAGAGTGAAAGCAGAGCAGAGAGTCCAGAGAAGGCGAGGTCTTGAGGACAAGGAATGTCAGGTTCAGGCACTTGAGCTTTATTCTGTCAACGATCAGGGACCACTATAGGACTTAAGGCAGAGTAGCAGCCTGATGGGATTTACTTGCTAGAAAGATCACTTGGGCAATAGCTGGGCTGCCCTGCACTCCCTGAGTGCAGAACACGAGTCTTTGTTAACCGATAACAGGCAGAGCTACCGCCAAGCCTCCCTTTGCAACCTCAGGGAGGGAAACCTAAACCCCACCCCAACCCCCTCTACTCAGAGTGAGACAACCCAAATAGCTGGGCTCTGTCTTTCTTTGGCTCTTAGCAAGAGAGAGACTTATCTATAGGCAAATACCATTCAAAACACTCCAGCCTCAGTCTTTTCCTGAAAACCCTCCTATCAGGCTGTTACCATGACAACCATTGCTGACCCAGCCTTCAGGAAGCTATTGGAGTCCCCAGAGGATGTGGTCCTGCTGCGGCCGCTGCTCATCAACTCCTCAACAATGCTCGCCCAGTGATGCAACAGTCCCGCTGGCTACAGTTCACACACACCCCCACAACCCTCCCACTCCTCTGCATCTGTCCTGTGCACATATTCTTCCCACTCACCTCTGTACTGGTGGATTTCCTGACCAATCACAGATCTAATTCTCCCCACCTACAACAATGATTCAGCCAAGAGGTGGGCATATGACCTGAATTGCAGGACCAGGTCATTCCTTGGGATGAGTACAGGGAACCTCAAAACAGGAGCTCCCCTTCCTCTAGGGTGCCAAGCTGGGGCTGGCAGCGGCCATGCCCTCTCCCAGACGTTTGTGGTGGGAAAGCGAAGTCAACACACAAATAGAAGCAAAGATAAGCAGAAAAGAGAACCAACATCCCGGCGGCAGAGTCTCCAGTTCTAGGCCCTAAGCCCTGCTCCTGTCACTCATGCTTTGATTGAGTCCTTCCCAGCCTCCAAAGCCAATATGTTCTGTCACGGGAACCAGAATTGTCCCAGATGGGCCCTCCCTCTTTCCAAGTGAATTCTCCTCAGGCACCACCCATCCACCTCTTTCCCCCAACTGAAGAAATCCCCTCCCTCTCTGTGCCTTAATTTGCATAGCTCTACAATGGAGACGGTTCATCTTGTTCCCAACCGCCCTTCATTCTAAGAACTGTTAACGGAACAAGAGGAGACAGAAGAGGCTTGGAAGGCTCGGAAACTCAGGAATATGTCACAGGATTCAGGAAATGACAGAAATGGTTCATGCTGAAGAGATGTGGAGGGACAGAAAGGGCCCAACCCTGCCAAGCTGGCCTGAGCGGGGTGACAAAACTGTGGGCCCGGCACTGGGCGCGTGGGCTCCTCCTGGCATCCCAGCCACTGCCAGGCTGCTGCCAGCGAAGAAGGCATCCGGTTGCCACACAGGGTGAGAGGACAGCACGGCCCGCAGCTTTCCTCACCTCCCCAAGGATGTCCCGCTAACATTAGGCTCCAGTTCCTCAGCCCTGACCCAGAGGCTTTACCCTGAGTACCAAAGGAAACAAGTTCCTCTGTGTGAAGGACAGGGAGAGACTTTCAAACAAGCAGCGTAGAAATGCTGAATCCGAAGCAGAGTGCATGAGGAAGACCATCACGATTCACCCAAGCAGCGTTCACGCCGTCCCTCCTAAGTGTGGAGGTGGCCCTCTCACCTCAGCACAATACCTGTTTGCAAAGGTTTACAGTTCCCAAAGGTCCCCCTTACTTCAGCTCTCTGGATCCTCTGAACAACCTCTGAGGTAGTAAGGGCAGACATTACAGCTACAGTTACTAGTGAGGAATGTACACTGACAACTGAGGAATCCAGCACCTAGAAACGTTAAGTGATTTGCCCAAGTCACACAACTTATAATTCGTGAAACCTCAACTCCGCCATGGGACTCCATTGCTCTGTTCTCCCTCCTGGAGGCTGGAGCCCTGTGTCCCGAGACACTAGCATATCCGTCACTGAGCACGTGAAACGTTCCCCTCTTAGCCCTCTGGGCAGGCAGAGTGGTGGTATGGGCAGTGCTAAGTGACGGGGCTTCACAGACACTCCAGAAAAACGTCTGCCCCAAAATAGCTCAAGTAGAGATCCATGGTTTAGGATAAGTGCCACAGCCTCCGCTAACCCCGTCAGCTTATAGCTGGTTACCCATGGGGCTAATATTCTGAGTCATGGACACCTTCCTATTTGATAATGGGTCTGATATTCAGGACCAGCATCCCCAGACAGAATGTGGTAGGATAAGCAGGTTGGTGTTTTGTTTTGTCTCCTTTTGGGAGGCTCTGAGCTGCTGGGACTCTCCCCGACCTCCACAGTGTCGCTTACAGGGAGGGGTACCGACCGCTGGCTGCTCGTCAGCGTCCACATTCGCCTTTTTCCCGGTGCTCAGCCAGGCTACGTTTCCCAGACTCCCCTGCAGGGGAATGTAGCCATGTGATAGTTTCAGCCAATTAAATGAGGATAGAGGTGCTCTGAGCCATTTCCAGGCCCAATGGAAAGGCGTTAGGGATGGCTGGAGACTATGACACCAGGGCAACTTTGGAAGCCTTGGGTTGATAGCGAAAAATTGGCCGCTATGCAGTTTCCTGAATGACATATATAGGACTCTCCACAGTCAACCTGCACAAACAACCAGGCTTTGCCTCTCGTTCCCTGTCATCTCCCCAGCACCAGAGCAGGGCTCAGCACATAGTACATATCATCCAACATAAGACATCATTAGATATAGGGCACACCATTATTCTATGTACCACTAAGAAATAAAGGGTGGGGACTTCCCTGGTGGTGCAGTGGGTAAGAATCCACCTGCTAATGCGGGGAACACGAATTTGATCCCTGGTCCGGGAAGATCCCACGTGCTGCTGAGCAACTAAGCCCGTGCGCCACAACTACTGAGCCCGCGCGCCTAGAGCGCGTGCTCCACAACGAGAGAAGCCACCGCAGTGAGAAGCCCGCACACCGCAACAGAGTAGCCCCTGCTCACTGCTGCAACTAGAGAACGCCCGCGCACAGCAACAAAGACCCAACGCAGCCAAAAATAAATAAATAAATAAATAAAAGAAATAAAGGGTGTCGTCAAACTATGACACTATACTTGCACTCGGAATTTTTAAAACTAAATCTATTTATTTGGTTGCACCAGATCTTAGTTGTGACATGCAAACTCTTAGTTGCGGCACGCATGTGGGATCTAGTTCCCTGACCAGGGATCGAACCCGGGCCCCCTGCGTGAGGAGGGTGGAGTCTTAACCACTGCGCCACCAGGGAAGTCCCCCCAGAACTTTTATTTTACACTTATTGAAAGAGCTTTTTTAGATTTGTTTAGTCATAGGTTTTCATCAGATATCACTCTTGTGCATAATAAAATGGGAAATAGAAGTGAAATAAGTGAGCTAAGGCATTTCTAGAACTTCTCATCCCAAATCTGACTCTTCTCTCTTTGACTAAGAGTGACGATGGCCACATTTTTCCCACACAATCCCATTTTCTGAAGCATCAAGAGTGTCAGTGATGCAGCATTTCTCAAAAGAATCCGTAAAAGAACTAAGTGTCATAGGTGCTGGGCTCTTAAGCCAGTTTTACAGTTGTGTGGATCAGCTCTAGCTCAAGCACTGCCAAACAAGTCTGATTCACCAGCTCCTGGGCAACCATCTGATTCTTATCTGTTAAGTGCACCTCCGTGAGTATTTCGGGAATTTTTTTTCACCAAACTGTTGATGCACATTCAGCACATTTTGATGCTGGGACTTCTGATGCCTGCAAAGGCAAGGACAACCTCATCAAGACTGCTGTACGGCCAGCAGCAATCAAAAGCTGCCATCGATTTAAGATACACCCCAATTTCAGAGATTTTGAGTTGGCGTGGGTGTGTCATAGAATTTTAAAGAATATGATTGTAGACTCTCAATAAATATTTGTTGAATGAATGAGTAGATGAATTCTAGTTCCCAGTCTGACTGAAAAAATGCCTTGACTTTCTTAGGAAAAGTCTCCAGGGGCTTCCCTGGTGGCGCAGTGGTTGAGAGTCCACCTGCCGATGCAGGGGACACGGGTTCGTGCCCCGGTCCGGGAGCATCCCACGTGCCGCGGGGGGGCTGGGCCCGTGAGCCATGGTCGCTGAGCCTGCACGTCCGGAGCCTGTGCTCCGCAACGGGAGAGGACACAACAGTGAGAGGCCCGCGTACCGCAAAAAAAAAAAAAAAAAAAAAGGTCTTCAGACTTTGGGATCACACAACAAGTCTGATAACGCTAAGGTGATTATCCTCCTTTTTTCGCAAATAACAGAAAACCCAAGCAAAATGACCTAAACTATAAGGAAAGATACATCAGCTCACATAACAAGGAGTCCTGAAATAGGCAGATCTAGTGTCAGTTAACTCAGTGACAACTCAGCAGGGACCAAGGTTCCTTGCCATCTTTCTGCTCAGTTACCCTAGGCATGCTGGCTTGGGCCTCAGGTCAGCTACCCCCATGGTCACAAGTTGGCTGCCTTAGTTCTAGGTGTCATATCCAGACATGAAATGCCCAGTGGAGGAAAAGGGACTGTATCTTCACTATGACTCTCTTTGAAAGTGAGAAAACCTGTCCCCCCAGCAGACTTCTCATCTCATTGGCCAGCCTGGCCCACACCTAAAGCAGTCTCGAGCAGAGAAATGGGGTCACCAGAATTCAAGAAGGGTGTTTTAAAAATTTTTTTATTTTATGATGGAGTATAGTTGATTAACAATGTCGTGTTACTTTCAGGTGAACAGCAAAGTGATTCAGTTATACATATACAAGTACCTATTCCTTTTTCAATTTCTTTTCCTATTTAGGTTATTACAGAATATTGAGCAGAGTTCCCTGTGCTATGCAGTAGGTCCTTGTTGGCTATCTTTTTTTTTTTTTTTAATAAATTTATTTATTTATTTTTGGCTGCTTTGGGTCTTCGTTGCTGCGTGCCTGCTTTCTCTAGATGCGGTGAGCGGGGCCTACTCTTCGTTGCGGTGCGCGTGCTTCTCATTGCGGTGGCTTCTCTTGTTGTGGAGCACAGACTTTAGGCACGTGGGCTTCAGTAGTTGTAGCTCGCAGGCTTAGCTGCTCCTCGGCATATGGGATCTTCCCGGACCAGGGCTTGAACCCGTGTCCCCTGCATTGGCAGGCGGATTCTTAACCACTGCACCACCAGGGAAGTCCCGGATATCTATTTTGAATATAGCAATGTGTACACGTCGATCCCAAACTCTAAATCTATCCCTCTCCCACAAGAAGGATTTTGAGAGCGTCTAATTTCACATCCTCATTTAATCAAGGGGAGGTCAGATGGCTTGCCCCTCTCTCAGGATTAATCACTGGCTTTACAGGAACACACGGGCCTCTAGATTCCCAGCCCAGGGCCTTCCCATTGGCTTACTCCCACCCTGAGAGGATTCTTCTGTTCCGGAGGACACGGGGCTGGGGAGGGGGAAGGGCAAAGGAAGGTGAAGGTCAGGACACTGCCAGCCTGGAAGTGGTTGGAGACAGCGAGAAAAGGCCTCGCTGCTTTGCAAAGCCCTTAGGATGAGAAGCTCTGACCCTCAGGCCCTCCTATACTGGACTAGCCAGACTTTCAGAAAGGAAGTGTTCCAGGGAGACTGTCAGTTACCAAGCCCCCAATCAATCCCTTAAGAACCCTTGATAGAAAATATCTGTGTGGAGACTCTGGGCCTAGAACATAGAGGAGCTCAGTATATTTGTTGAAGGAAGGAAGGGAAGGAGGAAGCTCACTGAAAATAATTTACATGTAACAATTTACATCCTTACACATAATATTTTACATACTAATATTCCACATTAATATTTACATATGCTAGAAAGAACACTGGCCATGAACTCAAATACCTGAAACTCCATTTAGAAGCTGTGTGACCTTGGGGTTCATTTTTCTGTAAATCAAGGAGAGGGATGTTGTGAGGACAAAAGAGAGAAATCAGTGTGAAAGTGCATGGTTCACAATAGACTGAATACATGTTGGCTGTAGCAGAGACTTTTGTTTCATGTCTTAAAGGGGAGAACAGCTGGGAGACTCACACCAATAATGCGGAACCTCGGCCTTGTCACAAAGCCCTCCCTTTTCTTTGAGAGCCTCAGTTCACTTTCCCCCTGGAATTTGCTGGCCCAGCTCAGAGCATGCTGCCATCTGCTGGGGAGAAGGAGGAGGTGACCACCAAAGCATCCCTTAACATGAAGCCATCACAAGGAGCAACCTGGAAAAAGGGAAGCATAGGGACCCAACTTCCGCTCAGCTGTGACTCTCTTACCCTTTAAGAAGGGCAGGGCCCTCACCCCTGGACAGCAATTTATGAGAACAATAAGATGTCTACCCATTTTTCTTTTTAAAAGTAAGTGATAGGATATTATTCAGCCTTAAAAGGGAAGAAAATTCCTACACATGCTACAACATGGATGAATCTTGAGGACATTATGCTAAGTGAAATAAGCCATCACAAAAAAGACAAATGTACGATTCGACTTACACGAGGTAACTAAAGTTGTCACATTCATAGAAACAGGAAGTAGAATTGTGGTTGCCAGAGGCTGTGGGGAAGGGGAAATGGAGAGGTGTTCAATGGGTGTAGGGGACTTCCCTGGCGGTCCAGTGATTAAGACTCCAGGCTTCCACTGCGGGGGCCACAGGTTCGATCCCTGGTCAGGGAACTAAGATCCCACATACTCCATGGCACAATCCAAAAAAAAAGGGGTGTAGAGTTTCAGTTTTGCAAGATGAAGAGTTCTGGAGATTCGTTGTACAACAATGTGAATATACTTAACACCATTGAACTATACACTTAAAATGGTTAAAATGGTAACTTATATATATATATATATATATATATATATACATATATATATATATATATACACTCTTTTTTAGATTCTATCCCCATATAGGTCATTACAGAGTATTGAGTAGAGCTCCCTATGCTATACAGTAGGTTCTTATTAGTTATCTATTTTATATATAGTAGTGTGTATATGTCAATCCCAGTGCTGTAGGCGCGCAGGCTTCAGTAGTTGTGGCTCACGGGCTCTAGAGCGCAGGCTCAGTAGTTGTGGCACACGGGCTTAGTTGCTCCATGGCGCATGGGATCTTCCCAGACCAGGGATCGAACCCGTGTTCCCTGCACTGGGAAGCGGATTCTTAACCACTGCACCACTAAGGAAGTCCCCCAAATGGAAACTTTTATGTTATGTATATTTTACCACAATTAAAAAAAAAACCAGTAAGTGATAGGGATAATAAGCATACAGTAGGTGCTTGACTTCATGCAATAGAATCATAATAAATATTTGTTGAAGGAAGATGGGAAGAAGTGATGCTGACAGGTGACCTCAGACACCAGGGTGAACATGAGAATGGACATCTTCCCTTTCCCAGGACAGCCTTCCAAGTGACCTTCTCCTTGGGGTGATAAATCAGTTATCCTTCCTGTTCTCATCTCAACCCTAAACTTTCCTTTTCTCATCCCTTCTGACAACAGCATGGCTCCAAGTTCAACCTAAGCTGGAACGTCATCCCTGAGAACTGTATCTTCCTGGTCAGTGCTGTCAGTGGCAGCCATGTCTTTGTTGATTCCATGGCTGCAAGTTCTCAGATCACAGAACTTCAAAACTGCAAGGGCTCTGAGCAGCCTCGTGAGATTTAAGAGATTTATGTCCTATCTAATAAAAATATATAAGTACAAAAAACATTTAAAACAGTGGCTTATCAAAAGCTCCAGAACAGGAAGCAGTGAGACAACGCTAACCAGCCCCACCCCCTGGGGAGCAGCAGGCAGAGTGTGGGACAAGTTCCTCCCCTCAGTGCCTTGTGATGGGGTCACTGCCCTGCAAGAGGAAAGGCTCCCCTGTGGTCAGTGTCACTCCAAGGCCCATCGGTCCTAGTTTTTGCCAGGATAACAGGACAGGTTGAGTCTGTTCATAGCAGGACTCTCGGCCCAGAGGTAGGTGTCAGATCCTCCAGGGCAAGCAAGGCAGAGAACCTGAGCCCCAAACTCGCTGGCTGGCTCTGCAACTGCCCGGACAGCTCCTGGAGCCCCTGTGGCTGAGCACTGGCCTTTGAGCAGCCCTGACTCACAACAACTTCGCTGCCTGATTGTCAAGGGTCACACAGAGGGAAAGCCAAAGGACACACAGAATGCTGGACTGCATTGAAACATTTGGTGGCAGTTGCAGGTAGAATTCATCACAAGGGGGTGGAGTTTATTAAGACCCTCCCGCCCCCAGGATTTCTGGGCTTGGAGTGCTTCCTGAACTTCCCCTGAACAACTTTAACCCAGCGGGATGGAGAGGGAAGCTCATTTCTGGGCCAGAGGAGTTGGTAGCAATGAGTGGAAGCCCAAATCTAGGGAAGAGAAGGGGAGATGGGATGTGCAAAGAGTCAGGAGGACCAAACCTGGGGCGCCACACCGCACCCGTCCACAGCCACGTGGACGTTTGAACAACCAGTTTCTCCCAGTTGCTTTGGATGTCTGAGACCACTCCGGACCTCTATTTCTAAGGGCAAGAGCAAAAGGATACCACTGTACCCTCTCCCAAAGCCTTGCAAAGGACACCCTTTCACCTCTGCTCCCAGGTGTGGGATGAGATAAGAGAAGTCAGCATCTTTCCCCCCAAGAGTCAAAGCCATAGGGTTTCTGATCTTGGAGAGCACTTGCTGCATCCTGGGGGTCTGAGTGGCTTCATCCTGGCTTAACGCAGAAGCACAAGGGTCCCCAGGGACTGCTGGCCTTTATCCGAAGGCTGCTTTGTTTGATGGGCTTAATAACTACCTTGCAATTAGACAAAATCTGACCCACCCTGGGCTCGAGCAAGTTTCAGTTTCACCTTCATCATTCATTGTAGGCTCCAAATCTCACGTGGATGGTACCCAAGCACCCACAGGCTGCCCAGGTCATGCTGGGCTGGGTGAGATAGGATGGATGGGAGCAAGAATCACATCCCTCCAGAGACAAATACAGGCAGTGGATCCTTCCCAGGGGCTGGGAGCTGGAGAGTAGATCAGAACACAAGTGTTTTATACTCTACAGATCTCTTGCCTCACCCATTAACATTTCACTGGAGAAAAGCACTAAAGCTAAGATGACCATGGAAAAACCACCCAAACTGGGACCCTTGTGATAGCAAAAGGGGGGGGGGTCATTAATAATTATGCTGGGAAACAACATATAAAGGGCTACGATGTAGATCATCCTTTCCCCAGTGAAAGAACAGATCAAATAGGAGAACTCAGTCATCACCATTTCTCTCCCTCCCTTACATGATTACAAAACAAAAGCATAAACCTCTCCTCATCAGAGCAGGTAGAACTGTCAGTTTCCAATAGGGACACCAAAACTAGCAAGCCATCAAACTAGGTACCCTTTGCCTGCCGGAGGCTATTCCCATGGGCGCAGTCAGCTCTGTCCCTTTTGGTCTGTGCTCAATTCAGAAGAAAATCTGGCTAGTAGTCCTTGTTACAAGGGGACAGCCAGGACCTCAGGGCGGGAACACAGATTTTTCAGTTAATTATTAAGAAGCCACTTCCTGGAGGTGCAGCAATGGGGAGTACTTCCTCATAGGGAGGGAAACGTGTGTGCATATGAGCACAAGCAGGCAATTCCATAATTCCACAATTCAGCCTGCAGGGGGCAACATCTCTCTAGCAATGACCACAGTGCCAGCGATGCGGCAGGAGACACTTTTAATCGGCCAAGGAATAGGGTTTTGTTTCTGTAAAAAATCAGATCCATGTATTTCCAGTAAGTAATTTTCACCCCTACATATTTTCACATAGGGATGTTACTCTTTTTCTATTTACAGTGCTAGGTACAGAGTAAGTTTTTAACAAATAAATACTTATGGATTGATCAGTTGGTTGAAGATAACACAGACTTGCCTGAGGCGTGGAAAGTACAGGGTGAGATAGGAGGAAAGAAATTAGAGATTGGTGGATGTGCGTGAGAAAGCACTTTCCTCTCTGGTTAATAGCTTGCCCAGGCCGGGAAGTGCGTTTGAAAGTTTCGGAAAGATCTCTCTCCAAGAACAAACCATTATTAATTTAATTCTTTAAAAACAGAAAATAAAATAGTAATCTTGGTTTCTAAAGCTTCCTCATTTTAAAGTCCATCCTACATACATGTTAGATCAATGAGTTCCAGGTTTATGCAGGTTTCTACACGTTTAAAGCTTTTACATTTAGACTCATGCCTTTCAGATGCATTGATTCTGAAGCACCTCCACCCCTATTCCCACCTAAGCTCGTAAGAGACTGGCTGAGGCCCTCCAAGTCCACCCACCGCTGAGAAGGGACTGATGAGGTTCATTTCACCAGGCAGTCCTGACCGCAGAGCAGGGCAGCCTGCCTGGTCTTGGCTGGCCCAGCCATAGACACGCCCATGTTTTGAGTCAGTAACATTCCTTTTCCCACAGAACAGGCTGCAGGCCCCTGCCCTGCAGCCATCTGTCCACCTCTCAGACTGGGCTCCATTGTCCAAGCAGCAGACGATCAGCACCTTTAATACTACCCGTGCCCCTGAGCACCCTGACCCCAGGGAGACCCCTTTTCTGGAGAGACCAACAGACTCAGGCAGTTTCGGAGGGAAGGCCTGGAGGGAGAGGAGCCAGACAGACAGTCTGTCCATGGGTGAGGGACACACAGTCCTTAGCACCCTGGAGGGCAGTGTCTCCCACAAAAGCTGCGAACAGATGTTTCAGCTTCGCCTCTGATGACCCTGGGCCAACCAACGGCCCCCCCCACCTTCCAGGGCTCGTGGTCACATTGTTTCACTGGGTAAAGCCTCTGCAGGAGAGGAGGCAGCAAGGTGACCGAAGGAGGGGCAGCTGGGAGGGAGACCTCTGGGGTCCCGCAGCCCAGCAGGGCCACGGCAGCCAGAGGGAGCAGCCTCCCTGCCCGGCAAGGACTCGATAATGCAGGAGCCCGCCGCCGCCTTCCACTCGCTGACTTGCTGCCTGTCCTCTGGGAGAGACCTCAGTTTCGCTGCTGGCCACAGCTCCCTCCCGCCCAGGGCCCTCGGTACACGCACAGGAGGAATGTCGGGGCCACATCTTCCCCGGAGGGCACGGAGGCTGCAGGTGGGCGAGTCACCCTGAGTAGGGCAGGGAGCGGGTGGCCCCACAGCCAGGGCCCGGCCCCAGGAACGGTGTGTCTGGCGAGGGTGGTAGGCCACCGGCCCAGAAGCGGCTGTGCCAGCTCCCTTTCTTCCCTGCCCCGTGGTGTGGTCAAAGAGGGGCCTTGAGCGAGGGACGCCTGTGCATCTCAGAAGCAAAGAGGGTTGGGAAGCCCTGGGAAGCAGGGGTCAAGGTGGGGAGGGCGGCAGAGTCACGAGAGAAGCACAGCGGGTGCGGCAGAAGGTGGTGGGCCCTGCCCAGCCCGCTCCCCGGCCAGAAAAGTCTCTCTGTGCCGCCAGGACCCATCCTCGCTTCACCATGACAACCAGGTGGCACCCAGCTTGGCCTGACCTGACCCAAGGGTAGGGTCTGGGGTGAGGGTGAGGGAGGTGGCGCCCCTGTCCTTTGCGGGTGAGGCCGGCCCCCACGTGGAGCGCTGGCAGAGAGGAGCCGCGGAGACTCAGGCCTCTCCCTCCCCCTCCCTCCTGCCCCCAGTGAGGAAGGACCTGGGCGGCGGGAGGGGCGCCCATCACTTTGCCACCGGGGGAAGCGCAGAGGGGGCTCCAGGCTGGGTCGCCATGATGTGGTAGATGGATTCTCGGAAGCGCTGGTCCCGGCTGAGCCGCTTGGCCACCTCCTTCAGCTCCTCCATGTTGTTAGCTTCCAGCTGGGAGGTCATGAAGGACTGGGACGGCTTCACTGGGGATACGGTGGCCCCACGGGCCGGCCGTGAACAGCCCTCCCTCCACTGGGGCACAGCCCTGTCCCCAGCCCCAGCCCCCCTCCCTCGCACCCCATCCTCCAGCCCCTCCCGGCCCATGGGCTCCCGTGACCCTGGGAGAAGCCCAAGGCTGGGGGAGCCGGGCTCGGGCCACACTCAGGGCTGGGCCAGCCCCTCTCCCTCCCCGCCCTGCCCTCTCCCTGCCTGGTCCCCGACAGCCCGGACCGTCCCACCCGCCAGGTCTCTTGTTGCGGAGCATGGGCTCTAGGCACGCGGGCTCAGTAGTTGTGGCTCCCCGGCGCTCGGGCGCCGGGGCCCGGGGGGGGGGGGGGGACAGCCACACCCACCGTCATTCCAGGAGGTGCTGGACCGGCGCCGGTGGAAGCGGCAGCTCTTGATGCGGCGAGTGGCCGCCTTGTGGATGTACACGGAGTTCTTCATGATGACCGGCATCTTGGCCTCCAGCTCCGCATTCCGGATGCACTCTTCAAAGAACCCTGCGGCCGCAGTTCCACTGCACCCTCCCCTCCTGCCCGCCCCTCCCCTCCCCAGGATCCTGGTGGGGTGGAGAGGGAAATACCTGACCCCCGTCCCTTTGGAGACCTGAGTCACCTGCCAAAGGGGGCAGAACTCAGGCTTTCCCCCCACCCCGGATCCAAGAGCCAAAGGCGGCCACGCCCAGGAGATGCCCATCAACACCCACGGGTCACCTCGTGCACACCAGGCCCCGAGCGGCGCTCCGGCCCCAGGCCGGGCTCAGCAGGGCCTGGACGGCTGGGCGGAGCCCGAGGGCCGGGCCGGCGGCGGGGGCAGGGCTTACTCTTCAGGCGGCTCACGTCGGCCCGCATCCTCTCTTCCTTCTGCTTGTTCCGCACCTTGGAGTTGAGCCCTTGTTCCAGGCTCCGCAAGGCGCCCTCTGCCTCCCGCAGACGCCTCTCCAGCTCCACGCGGACCTTCACCTCAGCCTGAGGGAAGAGGTGCGGAGAGGGAAGTGGGTCCTGGCGGGGCAGCTACCATCCCTTGGAGGCCTTCCCTGATCACCCGTGGCTCAGCGGGCTTTCTCGCCTCCAGACTGGGATGGAAGTTACCGCATCCTGCTTCTTGTCTTACGCCCTCCACCCGATGGCCGGGACTCAGCCCCTGCACGGGACAGGCGTCTCCAGTGATGCCCCGCCGCAGGTCAGGCGCAGGGCTCCCCCTCGTGGTGGCTGCACTGCCTTCACCTGGCTGGTCAGATTGGCAGGGCTCATTCAGGAAGTGGCCCGGTGAGGGCAGGGATGCGAGGGAAGTGTCTCCAGGTGAGGGAAGTAAGCCTCCAGGTGAGGGGAGGGCCCCGAGCACCACGCGCTCCCAGTGGCCCAGCACCTTGAGCTCGCGCTCGGCCTGCTGCTTCTCCGCCGTCAGCTCCTGCAGCGAGTTCTGCAGCGCCTGGGATTGGCTGGAATAGAACTCCCGTTCCTCCTCCAGGGCACGCGAGCGTTCCTCGTTCTCCTTCATCCTGCCCCGGGGAGAGGTGCTCACTCAGGGCCCACTCACCAACGGGGCTTCCAGTGGGAGGGCGGCCCCTCGTAGGGACCTGGCTGGAGAAACCTGAGACCCTGCTTCGTGAGCCCCAGAACTGGCTGGGTCCTGTCTCACAGGTGGTGATGGGGGTGATGTGGTCACTGAGGGGAGTCCTGGGTCCACGTCTCGCTAGTTCTGTGAGCTGTGAGCTCCAACCCCTCCAAGGCTCAGTTTCCTCATCTGTAAAAAGGGGCTGAGAGGACCTGCCCAGCCTGTCACAAAGCTCTGTTAGGCCTAATGACTGTCTCTATGGGTCACACCATTGCAAGAGACAATTATCAAGTCTGCTTAGGAGAGTGAAGGATTGCTTCCCATTTGCCTGGTGGGGAAACTGAGTCCTAGCCAGAAGGAAGTGAGTGACCCATCTGATCGAGGACAGCTAGAACCCAAGAGCCCAGCATCCAGTTCACGGAGAGTTACCTCTGTGGGCTCAGGGGTTAGGGCTCCCTCACCGCGCCTCCGCCAGGAGCTTCTCCTCTAAGAGCTGCTGCATCTTCTCCTCTATCTGCCTCAGGTTGCTATGGAGACCCCCGCTGGGAGGGGGCTGCTCGCTCTGATTGGCCAGTGTCTGCAGCTGCTTCTCATTCTCCTCCAGCATTTCCAGGGTTTTCCTCTTCTCTATGGAGAGTTCCTGGCACGGAGGGAGGTGAAGAAGAGAAAGAGCCCAAGTCAGGTTCTCCGCCATGGCTGCCCTCACCTGGACTTCAATTCCGGTAAGTGAGGCTCTCCTCACTCAGTCCTCTGAGGGACACCTGAACTGTCTTCATTCTTCCCTGAGGTAAAAGGCCAGCGAGGATCTCCTTCCTCCCACTGAGGCAAGGCTACTCCTCCATCGAGGAAGTCAGGGAGGAGCCCAGCTCGTGGCAGTGGACGTGGACGGGGCACCTACTACAATGGGGACCAGAGGCTCAAGGGCATCATGAGCTTCTGGGGCCCTTGTTCCTCCAGGAACAAGTGAGGGAGTGTGCTGGGCTTTGTGTGAAGAACACCCAACAGGAATCAGCCCAAGAGCAGACTTAGACATTCTCCCCACTTATCAGACTGGGATCTTGCGCTACTCAGAAATTCTGGAGTTGAAACTAACCATGAGAACGACCTCCTGTGGTAAGACAGGGAAAGATAAACAAACAAAGGCACCACAAAGCCGCAGTCAGTCAAGGGGGAATAGAAACCTTGCAATCTGCAAGGCAGTTCATGAATCTGGTAACCATCACAGATCTCCCACGACATGCCAGGCTCTCTCGAGGTGCTGGGCTTGGAGAGAACTTAAGATGCAATCTAGTGAAGCTCACTGTTTGGAAAACACAACCTCATGTGTCAAGTGCATTAACAGATGTACAAAGTGCCGTGGGGACCCAGAGCTCAGAGCAAATCCCTCCTTCGAAGAGTCAGGGAACCTTGACTACGGTGATATTTGAGCTGAGCTTTAGAAGGATGAAAGTATTCTCTAGGCAGAGAAGAGGTGAGAGCACGTTCTGGGGAGAAGGAGCAGTGTGGGCAAAGGAGTGGAGGATGGAGGTCACGGCTTCCTCGGGGCACTTGTGTTCAGTGGTTTGAACCAGATGTGGGGATGTCATTGTGCCAGGCGTGGAGGGGCAGCAGAGGGAGAGGGGACAGGAGGGTAGCAGAGGCTGGGGCCAGAGTGTGCACCTGGACGCCCTGCTAAAGAGTTGGCACCTTGTCCTTGACACATGCCCCCTCCTCCTCCTCCCTCGCTGCTTCTGTATCAAGTGGAGGTGATTTGGCAGTGGATTTTCCCTCATGCTCAATTTCACCGGGGAACAGCTAAGTGAATGAGCCGCAAGAAGGAAGTGGCGGGTGGCCGTGCAGCCCACCCTAATCAATCCTCCATCGAGTATAAAAATATAAGCACTGGGGCTTCCCTGGTGGCGCTAGTGGTTGAGAGTCCGCCTGCCGATGCAGGGGACACGGGTTCGTGCCCCGGTCCGGGAAGATCCCACATGC
>NW_006781042.1:538967-598965 GCF_000442215.2 Lipotes vexillifer
TCTGTTTGTGAGTCACTATCGTATGTAAAATAGATAACCCACAAGGACCTACTGTATAGCACAGGGAACTATGCTCAGTATTTTGTAATAACCTATAGGGGAAAAGAATCTGAATATATATATATATATATATATATATAAGCACTGAAGAAGGCAGATTTCCTAAGGCCACGGTCATAGCCAGGGCAAACTTGAATTTGCCCCTCTGGGATCTGCTTTGAGCCTCAAGTGTCAGCTGGAGTTCCCAATGGTCCACAGAGAAGAAACCCTTTAGATCAGCTCCCCTTCGTGCCCCGTTTCCCTTGCAGATAACTCTCTGGGGCAACACTGCTGGAAAAAACTGTATCACGTGGCCCAACCAACCATGGCTCCCTCCAGGCAGCCAGCCCGCCAGTGGCCCCTCACCTCCAGCATCTGCTGTAAGGACTCTGTGAGGCGCCTCAGCTCCTTTTTCTCTTGCTCCACACCCTTGAGGCATCTTGCAGTCAGTTCTAGCTCCCTGCAGGGACAGAGGGCTGGGTATGGCAGTGCCCACCCCTCCCAGGTCCCTTTGTGGATTCTGCTTCACAGAAGCCTATTCGGCTTCCCTATACAGCTCAGAGGGCTCTTTGGAAGGCCAGCCCCTCACATGGCTGGGTGCTGCCAGCAGCTGTAGGAGCCCAGGGCTGAACGGAGGAGATCCCGGCCGAGTGGGGCTGAAGTCACTTGCTCCAGGTGTACACGAATCTGTCAAAATAAATCCAGGGCCACCCCAAGGGCAAAGAGGAGCACTGGAGAAACAATGGCCTCACCCTGTCTTCCCTGGACAGCCCTTGCTACAATCTGCTCACTCTGACATGGGACATGGCTGAGGCCCTTCTCTGGGGTGACAAACTCCTTGCTGCTGTCTTAACAAGCCTGGGTCCCCTTGGGCCTTTACACCCGGTTTCCCTTCCTCCTGCTTGTGATGCCTTTTCCTTCTCCCACCCATTTTCCAACTCCTACCACCCTTCAAGGCCCAGCACAATCTAACCTCTGTTGAAGCCCACAGGGGTCACACATATATCTTAATCCCCATAAAACAGGGGGTCTGTGCTGTGCCCTTGAGCACCTGTTTGTACATTATTGTAAACATTGTTGATGTTTCCTGGGTGTGAGTCTGGTTTTCCCAACCAGATCCTCAAGGGAGAGAGGGCTTATCTTCCATTCCAGGGTCTGGCACAATTCTGGAAGTGAGCAGGTTCTTGGCTATTAGTTGATGAGAGTCTCTGAGCTCCATCCCCAAAACACATGTCTAATGACTTTCTTTTATAAAGTTGTTTCAAGAACACTCTCTGGGCTATCACTGATAATCAGTAGTGATGATGGTGCTGGTGATGATGATGATGGTGATGGTGACAACAACCAGCACCATGAACAGTAACCAGAGCAGTTGTCTCCAAATTCATGGATAGGCTACATAGAATGACCTGGAGGGACTTCCCTCGTGGCACAGTGGTTAAGAATGCGCCTGTTAATGCAGGGGACACAGGTTTGATCCCCGGTCCGGGAAGACCCCACATGCCGTGGAGCACCTAAGCCCGTGTTCCTCAACAAGAGAAGCCACCGCAATGAGAAGCCCCTGCACCGCAATGAAGAGTAGCCTCCGCTCGCCACAACTAGAGAAAGCCCGGGAGCAGCAATGAATAACCAACGCAGAAAAAAAAAAAAAGGAAAAGAAAAAGTAACGACCTGGAGAACTTTTTAAAGTACAGTAAGTCCCCTACATACGAACCTTCAAGTTGCAAACTTTCAAAGATGTGAACATGCATTCGCACATCCAATCACGTAAGTTAGTTTACGTGTCTGGCGTACATTGTCACGTGCGTGCATGCTCTACAAATGGTTGTGCTTTTGTGTACTTCACTGTACGGCACTGTATAGAGTACAGAGTACAGTATCTTTATCTCAAGCCCAGGAAAGAGCTACTACCCACACATCACTGGATCGTTTTTTCAAGAGGGTAGATAGAATTGAATCCAGCAAGGAACCAGAACCTGTGCCATCAACGTCACGTGTGAGTGAAATTGCAGCTTGTCCTCCATCTCCTGTTGCTGACGATCCTTCAGCTCTACCATCTCCCACCTCCTCTCCCTCCTCCAGTCAGTAGCTCTTCTTGCCTGTTCACTCGATGCCAGCCCCTGCATGCCAGCTGTTGTACTGTACTACTGTACTTTTCAAGGTACTACGCTGTAAGATCGAAAAAGTTTTCTTTATTTTCTGTGTTTGTTTTCTATGTATTATTTGTGTGGAAAGTATTATAAACCTATTACAGTACAGTACTATACAGCCAATTGGGTCAGTTGGGTACCTAGGCTAAATCTGTTGGACTTACAAATTGGACTTAGGAACAAGGTCTTGGAATGGAACTCGTTCATGTGTAGGGGACTTACTGTATAGATTTCTGGGTCCTAACTTCAGCACATTCTAATCCTCTTAGATGATTATAATATGCAACTTGTGTGCAAACCATACACAGACTAAAGATCCCAATGGACAGACATCATTAGCCAGAATGTGAAGAGACTGTGCAGGAAAGACAGGGAATGTAGCGGATTTTGGCCAAGGGCACCTCCAGACCAGCCTGACCTGTCTGCCCCGGGTAAGGGAGGTTTGCCCGAGGCAGGAGGGGGTCATTGCTCATGGTGATCTCTGATTGCACCTGCCCATGCCTCATGCTCCAGGGTGCAGAAGTGGCCCATCGGTGTGGGGTCTGCAGCTTTTTCTGGGCACACCCCAAGGCCCGGAGCATTGGGAGGACAGATCCAAACCAAGTCATCAAGCAGTGAGGATCTCCTGGGGGGAGGCCTCTCCAGCCTAACAGGAAACATGGGTCCTACGTGTCCTAGCCTGGGTGCACCTTGCCCCCGCCCCCTGCCCCCAGGCACCACCACCACCTCTTTGTTTTGTTTTTTTTTGCGGTACGCGGGCCTCTCACTGCTGTGGCCTCTCCCACTGCGGAGCACAGGCTCCAGACGCACAGGCTCAGCGGCCATGGCTCACGGGCCCAGCCGCTCCGCGGCACGTGGGATCTTCCCAGACTGGAGCACGAACCCGTGTCCCCTGCATCGGCAGGCGGACTCTCAACCACTGCACCACCAGGGAAGCCCCACCACCACCTCTTGATCTGCTCCTGTTCCATCTTCAGCTCCTGTACCACCTCCTCAAACTGCTGCTTCTCGGCCTCCAGCACCTGGTTCAGGCGCTCAAGCTCCTAAAGAGAATCAGAGAGGAAGAAAAGAGTCACAGGCAGCAAAGGGCTCCTGAGGTCAGAAAGCCTCACTCTAACCCAGGGGACCCTCTGGGGTTCAGCACAGTCTGCACCAGACTTGGAATTAAGCCCTGAGGAGCCCTGGTCCCATTCAGTGACACACAGTCTCAATGAAACCGAGATCTGTGATGAACTGGGTTCACTTAAAACGCACTTAGAATATATATACATACATATGTGTGTGTGTGTGTGTGTGTGTGTGTGTGTGTGTGTGTATAGAAATGAATCACTTTGCTGTACACCTGAAACTAACACAACATTGTAAATCAGCCATACTACAATAAAAATTTCAAAAATAAATTAATAAAAAATAAAACAAAACAAGAACACACTTAGCATGCTGAGCTAGGGTTTAGAAAGGATCCCAACATTATTTCCTGCGACAGGATGTGATGATAATTCTAGATGTCTGCTCCACTGGGCAACTCCAGTCACTCACACCCTAAGGCGTGTTGGCTAGCCCCCAAGCCCTGGAGGGAAATGTGTGTGTGTATATTTCCATTAAAGACCCCTGGAGTGGCATCTGTTAGAAGCTGCGAAGGAAAGCTATTCCCAATTCCAAAGTCAGAGAGTAAAGCCTTTTTCCTCAAGGCATCCGGGAAACAATGAGCACAGATGGCTGCAGCCTCCCCTGGACTCACCCCCAAGGGAACAGTATAGCCAGAAAGCCCAGGACAAGCTGGCCCAGGGAACCAGACCAGTCCCTTCAGGATTGCCGGCGAGCTCAAGTGTTTTCCCAGCAAGCAGGTGCCCCCCAGGGGTTCTGTTTTCCTGGGGTTCAGTGGCAGGTGGTATTGAGGGGTGCACTTCAAGCGAAGGGTGGTTAGAAGCATTTTGTGACAACTGTTTTGTTCTTCCACATTTTACGCTGTGGGAGGATATTATTTCTAGATCCACTTTCTCTCTCATCTTCTAGCTCCAAATTATGCCCTCATTCTTCACCCTGGGGCTTTGTTCTCAAGAAATGGAAACCCCACCAGGGAGTGGGGCTGCCTGTAGGGAGAAGTTGCCCTTGGCTTTGAGGAGAATCAGAGAAGGAATAAAACCCAAAGGAAAGGGAAGAGTCCGATTAGTGACCCCGGGGTCACTAAAACTAATGTTTTCAAAGAACATTCAATGACATGGAAGACTGCTGAAGGTACAGTGTTAATGAAGGTGAAATGAAAGGTATCATGAAAAAGGCCATAAAACTGAATATCTGATGTGATCCTATTATGTTTAAGATATATATAAGAATATTAAATAGGAAAAAAGACCAAGGAAAAACACCAAAAAGTTGACGGTAGGGGCTTCCCTGGTGGCGCAGTGGTTAGGAATCCACCTGTCAATGCAGGGGACACGGGTTCGAGGCCTGGTCCAGGAAGATCCCACATGCTGTGGAGCAACTAAGCCCGTGCGCCACAACTACTGAGCCTGCGCTCTAGAGCCCGCGAGCTACAATTACTGAAGCCCGTGGGCCTAGAGCCCATGCTCCGCAACGAGAAGCCACCACAGTGAGAAGCCTGCGCACCGCAACGAAGAACAGCCCCGCTCGACGCAACTAGAGAAAGCCCGTGTGCAGCAACGAAGACCCAACACAGCCAAAACTAAATAAATAAAATAAATTAAAAAGAAAAAGTTGACAGTAATTACCGATCAGTTGTGGGGTTAAGGATAGAATATGTTTTCTTCATGTTTTCCAAATTTTCTACAAAGAGCACAATTTCTACCATTAGGGGTTAAAGTTCTATATTAAAGAGGAAAAAGAAAGAAAATCTCCTTCCTGGTTGCTCCCTTCCTTTCCACCTTCCATTTCATCTGGATGATTCTTAAATGAAGCTGATGTCCAGGTAGAGCCTAAGCATGCTGATTGGAGTGGAACACACAACCTGTAAAGCTGAAGCAGCCAGAACTTTCTGTTCATGCAGACCAAGACGGCATGACTGTTTGAGGCACCGCTGCCATGACTGAGGTCAGCTAAGACCCCCTGCAGCTGAAGACTTTTTCCACCACATCATGCTTGTGCTTCTGACTCTTGCACCTGACTTAAGTTGCCAAAGTATGAGGTTGGAAAGAAGGCACTAGATGGCAAATTCCAGCTCCATGGAAGGAAGAGCTTCCAAATAGTGGAGCAATGATGCAAAGGATACCTCCGGAGGTAGTGAGCTGCCCATACCAGAATCAGGATCAGTATCCGTCAGGGAGGTCGGCAGAGAGCCTCACCTTGAAAGGGGCCGTCCTTTCCAGCTCCAAGAGTCAGTTCTGACTGGGAGCACCCCGCATGGCAGGAACCCTGCCTGACTTGGCCCTGGGCATTTCTGATTTCCCATGTGCCTGCCCACATGCAAGGCTGAGCTCTCACAGTTCAACCAGAAAAGGGAAGGTAGGCAGGCTGGCCCTCCTCCAGGGGATAAGAGTGATGATAAGGGAGCCAGGGACAACTGAGGGACCTGCACCCAAGGAACGGCATTGTCTTCTGACCCCAGGGCAGAAGAGCCCAGGATGGCTCCCTTTGAACTCTCAGCTCGTACCCCAAGAGTTCTCCGCCCTTTCTGCCAAGTGGAGGATGTCAGAGCTGCACCATCACACAGTGCGTATCTGCACAGGCCTTACCGGTCCACAAAGCACTCCCCGGCTTCTATTTCACTGAGCCCCTCAGCAACCTGGGAGCTAGCCAGGCACAGCCATCGCTCTTACTGGAGCATCACAGAGCCGAATTTGTCCAAGGTCACACAGTCAGTGATAGACTGGTACCAGACCCTGAGTCTCCTTTTAAACCAGACTGCCTCTTGGAGACCAGAGAATCTTCAACTTCTCACTGGGCCATTGTACCAAATGCCTTTCTAAGTGGCCCAAGCAAGGTACTCCCGGACCATCCCTGTGACCTGGAGTGGAGATGGGAAAGGTGAAGGGGGCAGGTGGATCCATAATATAGATGAACAAGTTAAGGCAGGAAAACCCTTGACAGAATCACTCCGTGAGTTCTAGTCCCAATCTAGAGCACACGGCTGACACTGAAATGAGAACCTGAGCGCATCCTCTCCCTCCTGCCAGCCCAGAGCAGCCTTCACCAAGGTGGACCCAAGCTGGACCCAAGTCAGTCTTGCTCACATTTTGTACCCAAGACCCAGGACGTTCACAGGTGGCAGGTCTCCTTCCTTCAGCGTGCTATGGCTTTAAGCAATGTCTGTGAGCAGTGGGTCTCTGCTGGCCTCATTTCCTGGCTAAAGACCTAGATAGAGTGTCTAAATTTTCCTCGGGCTGACTGCTGTCCCAGATTTAGTCTCTCTGATGGATAAGTCTGTCTCTCTCTGCCAGCGGCTGTGTCTGTCACTCCATCCCATCCCCTGGCTTCCTAAATTACCTGCTTTTAAGTTGCTGACAATCCACCAAAAGTCTTACTTTTCAAAATGTACAGAACTGTATGAAGAAAATGCCAAAATTCTAATGTGGGAAGAACCCAGATGACAGCCCGGACCCAGAGGCCCACACACTGCTGGGGGGAGAAAGCTCAATGCCCTCATGATGCCAATCCTCAGATCCATGCAATCCTAATACAAATCCTCAATAGATTTTCTTTTCTGTTTGTTTGGGTTTGGGTTTTTTGTTCGTTTGTTTTGTAATTGACAGAATGATACTGAAGTCCAGCTGGAAGAAAAATTGGGCAAGAATATCTAATAAATTTTTGGAAGAAGAAAAATGAGGGTGGATTGTCCTACTGGATTAAAATCAAGATGTAATGTAAAATTATAAGAATCAAAAATATTCATTCATCGAGTTATTCCACAACATTTATCATGCACCCATCCTGGGCCAGGTGCTCTGCCAGGCCCCGGAGCGTTTGGGGTGCTACAGGGCCATGATGCTTCTTGACTGTCGGGCCCGTTTCCGAGCCCAGTGACGGGTGGTTGGAAAGGGTGAGAAGTTTGCAAGAGTCAAGTCAGAGAGGCAGGCACTGAGCCCAGGCTGACGGGCCCAGCCCTGGACCTGCCTGGGAGAGACAAGGAACAGGCACCAGGCAAAGAGAAGTGGACCAAATCAGGCCCTCCCTCTGCAGGCACCTCAGCGTATGCCACTCTGGGGCTTGGGGCCCAGGCAGTTCAAGTGCAGGATGGGCTAATTAATGATCATAACACTAACAAATGTAAATGTTCATTAAGCACGTACTATGTGCTAAGCACTTTCTGTGTAACACCTCACTGAATCCTCAAAACATCCCTGATAGGATGGGTTCTATTATTATCCCCATTTTTCACATGAGACTATTAATGTTCAGAGAGGTTAAGTAACTTGCCCAAGGTCACACAGCCAGAAGCAGCAAAGGTCCAATCCAGACACAGGCAGCCTGACTCCAAGTCAGCACCACTAACCACTATCCTACCCTGCCCTTCAGGGGTGGTCGTGATTTCTCAGAACAGGCAAGGCCCAGTGCTGCATGGAGATGCCAAACGGCATGGACTTCAGCAGCCCCCGTCTTCAAATGAGGCAAGGGTCTCCTTCACACCACAGCCTGCCCCCAGCCAATGCTTGGCCTCCTTAGAACTTGTATGTTGACATTTAGAGGATGAAGGAACCTCTGATATCATCCAACCCAATCACCTTTATGGTGCCAGAAGCCCCGCTATGGATGAGAAAGGCCACCGCAGCCTCCTGTGAGTATCACCAGTGACAAGCAGCTCATTACCTCCTGACACAGCTTATAAAATTTTTGAATGGCCCTTTCTCTAGAAAGTGATCACCCACCCTTTTTATTTTCCTCCCCCGGGACTGGCAAGGAGAAATACACTTCTTGCCAAGAAGCAACACCAAGTCCCAAGCACTGTCATCTCATTGGCCTCCCTGCTCTGCGCGTCTGATTTCCCAGCGAGTTGTCTGGGTGCCCATCTCCCCTACACCACTCCCTAATGCCAGGAACACAAGTCAGTACACTGTGGCTGTGAAAGGGCCCACAGAGCGGGAGGCGGCGGGGAGCAGCCTCGATGTGCCCCTACCTCTCTCTGCTCCCTCTGAAGGCAGAGTTCTTCAGTCTCTTCCATCAGTTTGTCTGCCAAAGCAAGCACACACGCTGTCACGAAAAGCTCACTCCAGATCCAGTCCTGAGGGGTCAGTGCCTGCGATCACCTCCATCACCCCCAGCTCCTCCCAAGGAAGAGGTCGGCACTGCCGTGCCCAGGCCAGACAGAGGGGGTGGGGCAGCTCCCGGGGATGGAAGCTCCACGCTGGCCTGAGCTGCTACACTCCTGTCCCGGCACTGTCCCTGCTTTGTGCATTCATAAGACAATGACAGCTCATCTTTGGAAGCTCAGGTGGGTCTCTGCACCCCCGGGGTGCTGCTAACCTCTGTGCTGGTGTCTGGCTAGTGAGGCAGGGCAGGTTCTGGGGGCAGAGGGTGTCTGGAGCAGGCAGAGGGGAACCAGTGCTGGGGCCCCACTTGTCTAAGCAGGGGAGAGGGTCCCAGGCAAAGGACCGACTTCCCAGGCTCACCTCCTTCTTTCTCAAACAGAGCGTGCCTACCAGCCAGTCAGGAACACAGGGGCCTAGAACCTTAAAGTGGGCTGGGGGTCATAACTGGGACCAAGTCCAGACCTTTGGGGCCCTGGGCAGGATAACATCAATTCCATTAGTGGGACCCTTACCGCATGCCTGACACAAGAGCTTCCAGGCATTTTCTTATTTAACCTGATCCTCATACCACCTCTAAAAGCTAGGAACAAAAATGTCTCCATTTTAAGGATGAGGAAACTGAAACTTAGGCTGAGCTGCCTAAAGATACACACAGCTGATGGATAAATGACAAAGCTGGGTCCAGAGGCCAGGCTCCTAACCATCAGGCTCTCCTGCCTCCTGTCACGCTGGCCCAGAGGACATGTATCACGCCATAGAGCCCTCCAGGCTCCGAGCCAGTCTCTGGCTCCTCATAGCCTGCTAAGCCCCACCCAAGACACGCTCTCTCAGTCCTGCATCAAGCCCTGGGCTGCAGCCCCCGGCCCTGAAATGCTACCGTCGGGGACCCTCAGTTTCCAGCCCATCCCTCAGCCAACCTAAATACTCCTGCTTCTCCTTGGCCAGCTGCAGCCCCTGGGCCTCTAGGCTTTTGATCATGGCTTCTCCCAGCTGGGCATTCTTCCAAGTCCTGGGGAGGGAGGGCAGATGGGACAGGAGAGAAACACAAAATCGTTAAAACAAAAGGGCGGAGGAGAAAGAGAATGTGCATGGTGTGTACTCGCCATTCTTTCTCCTCCAGAATCCCAGCTCGCATTCACCTCGGCACCCGCGGCTCTGGGCACGCCACCAGCATCGATCAGTTACAGTCCCCGGAGGCTGGCCCAGGCTGCAAAGTGGGCCACCGTGGGCTGGGCCAACAGAACTTTGGGAGCAGGGAAGAGATTGCTTCCTGGACTGCTTTCTACACCATTGAATGCCCACCACCTGGCACAAGGCCTGGCACGGGGCAGGTACTCAGCATTATTTGTGGAACTAAAAGCACGACACAGCATGAATAGGCAGGTGCTGGGACAGGGGTTTGTGCGCAAATGGATAGTGCTGGGCTGGAGGTTTCTGTGATCTGGACTCTGATGTACAAAGCACCAGCTCTGGTCTGAGCTAGGGTTAATTATGGGCCTGGGGAGATGAGACGGGTGTCAGGAGGCAGCCAAATCCTCCTAGCGATGCTGGGTTTGTTCCTGAGAGTTGGAGACAAACGGTGCCCACGTCTGCCACCTGTGACGCTAGACAAGCAAACACACTTTGCTCAAAGCTCACTTAGGAGACCCCCCAAAGATGCTCGAAACCTGGTCTGTCTCCTCTCCCCACAATAACCAGCTCCCACAGCCCTGTCCTCCCCACCCTGCCCTCTCCTAGGATGCTCAGTGCCCACCGGGATCCCAGCAGAGAAGCAGGGAGATCAGGGTCGGCACAGCCCACACCCTTTCCCCTTCTGGACCCTCAGGCTGACCCCTCCTGCCCGTGTGCACTTACACCTTCCCAGACTCCTGCAGCATATCCAGCCACTGGGTCTGCTCAAACTCCGACTCGGCAGCCAGCAAGATGTTCCCCTGCCAGGAAGAGGAGCCATGGTTGTGCCTGAGAGGAGGCCACCTTGAGGACCATGGAGGCCACGGCCAGGCCTCTGCAGGCCCTGTTCTGCTCTCCCTCCCGACATCCGCAAGTCACTGACACTCTTCCCAGGCCAGCCCACTGGAGGGGTTGCCCCTAGGGAGCCTGGGGTCCCAGAGAAGCTGCTCTGCCCCTGTTGAACCCAGGCCAAGGGGAGAGCCTTACTCACGTGGAAATCCTGGTGGGAGATTTTCATGGCATAGGGCATGCTGGGCTCTTCCTTAGCCTCCACCAGGCAGCCCCCCAGAGGGATGACACCCTGAGAAAGAATCATTAGAGGCGCCCACCCCACCCCCACCCCCGCCCAGCCCAGGTCACTCAAGGCCTCTGGGAGCCCTCAGCCATAGCCAGGTGTTGCCCAGGGCCCGAGAGGAAGCCAGACCAGAACTTTCCCAGAGGGGGCACTGGAGGGCAGGGACCCAGGCCAGGAGGGGGCCAGGGTGGCTTGTGCCCCCAGAAGGACTTGTTTTCCAGACTCCCTGACCAGAGCAGGACAACAGATGGTACCCTACCCTCAGAGGATACCAGCCCCCGTTGTCCCCACTGGGCCCTCCCCCGCTGTGGCCCTGGGGAGAGGCCCCCTCACCTTAGGATGTATATTGAAATATTTGTTGGTTTCAAAGCTCTTTTTTTCACTCTCAGAGTAGTAAAGAAGAAAGCTCTCTTTGATGATGAAAAACCTATAGCAGGCGGTGGGGAAGGAGGGGCAACCAGGAGAGAGAAGGGGTGAGGTTTCTCGGGACGACAAGAGTAACCTTGAGGGGCCCACGCTGACATGGGGAGCCCCTGGGGACACCAGCTCAGACTCATCCTCACCAACTCATGTGCCACATCTGGGCAAAGGCCTCAGCTGGTCAGTCACCCACCACCAGGCAGCCCAACCCTTGCACCAGTGGAAGTGGGCACAAGAGGCCTTCAGTGGCTTCCACAACTGGCTCCTCCAGCCCCCTGAGCCGCCACACAGTGGGTATCTGTGGTCCTTCCCCTCAGGTACCTTCAGCCCCGTGAGTCATCATATTGGCCCCTTAGGGTCGACCCCAGGAGAGGCAGAAGGAGGGCAAGAAGACACAGGATCCCGAGGTGGGTCTTTTGACAAGTGGTCCTGAAGACTGGCAGTCAAATGGGGTGTGGGTACCAGGCTGGTGAGGCCAGGCCTGCCGCCTACACGTGACACCCGCATTGCCTCTGGGCTCAGCTGCTCCACAGCCTCCTTCTGGGATGTGGGTCTAACTTAGGATCTCTGGGCCCTTGGTGCTTTCTGACTTTGACACCCACAGCTGGAGCATGGCTTAGGGACTCTCACAGACCTCGTGCTTGGAGCTGACTAGGATAAGACACCAGGTGCCCTCCAGGGGAAGATCCAATTGGAACTGAGAGCCCCGAGGCTCTGGGACACTCAGAGTGGCTGGCTCCTTCCTCCCAGGGCCCCTGCTAATGTCACTGTTGGAGCCATGGGACTTGGGGGAGCCAGAAACAGGGCTCAGATGGGCTCATGACAGCCAACAGCGCGACTCTCCCCGGCTCTGTGTTCAGTGACACCGTATTGGTAGCTGATATCAGTCATACTGTGAGTTTTTACACCATGAAAATCATCAAATGTTACAAAGCAGTGCTGCACCCCACCCGCCTCCCAAGAGAGCCAGTTGTTAAATATTTATCAGCACATCACCGGTTGGACACACCCTCTTGGGAGGGGCTTGAAAAGTTGCTGGCGAATCTCTGAAGGTGCCACCAGCCCCGGGACCCTTCCTGAGGCCGCGGCTACAGCGGGAGGGTCGCTGGCATGGCTGACAGCTACCGTCTCACCTCCCCTAGGAAAGGAGCTCAGCTCTGTCCTCTGCTGTGTGCCTCACCCCAACCACGTTCTTTATTTGCACCGACCCTCTCTGCCCAGCCAGATACTGAGGGGAGCTGTGGACCTCCGAGGTGACATCCTGCTAGTGCCAACTCTTCCCCCAGTGGAGGAAGAACACACGAATACCACCCTCTGCGGAACTGCAGGCACCTCCTGGGCCCCCCAGCACCTGACCCCTGACCATCTTCTTGGCCTTCCCACCACTTCTGCCCTTCAGCCTCTCCGCTTGAGGTGAACACCGAGCTCACTGCCTACTGCCTTACTATGTTTTGCATGATCCTGGAAAGGAGATTGTGCAGCTCTCCCAGGAGTGCCCACTGGTTGAACCTGCCTCACCCTTGGTGACCAGCCCAGCCCACACTGCCGTCGGAGTTCCTCCCGCACTTGCTGACTGGCCACGCGCTTGGCACTTAGCTCCATAGCCACACCCCGTGTGCTCATCTTGTCTGGAGGGGACACTGGGCTCCTAGAGGGCGGGCCATGGTCCCTCAGTCCTGTGGGATGAGAGAGATGTCCCCAGAGAGTTGCAAGGGAAATTCACAGAGTAGTTAAGAACACAGACCTGCCACTTCTCAGCTGCGGGGCCTTGGGCAAGTAAGCTCACCTCTCTGAGCGTCAGTGTATTCACCTGTAGGATGAGGGTGATAACACCAACCTCGTCTGGTTATTGCGAGGATCAAGTGAGATTGTGCTCATCACTCTGCCAATTCACAGAAGACCCGGGACAGGGCTGAGTGACGCATTCCCAAGGCCCCGTCACCCACAGGAAAATGGGAGGCAGCCACCTGCTGGGACCCTTCTCCTCCCTTTTCAATGGCTTCTGAAATTCTGCTCTGGACTGAACTGTGTTCCCCCAGATTCATATGTTGAAGCCCTAACCCCCAATGTGACTGTATCTGGAGATAGGGTCTCTGGACCGTCATTAAGGTTAAATGAGGTCTTCTTGATCCAACATGCCTGTGGCCTTCCAGGAGGAAGCATTTGCTCTCCCACTCTGCCACTTGAGAACAAAGTGAGAAGGCAGCCGTCTGCAAGCCAGGAAGAGGGTCCTTACCAGAGCCTGCCTATGTCAGCACCTGATCTCAGACTTCCAGCCTCCAAGAACAGCGAGAAAATAAATTTGTTGTTTAGCAGAAGGGTTTAACAGTTTCACTGTTTACTCAGTCTGTGGTATTTGCCTGAGCTGACTAAGATAAATACGTTCGTGCTTTCCTGATACTTCTGGAGCACCCTCCGCACTCAGAGCAAAGCACTGTGTTCAGGGATGGGTGCGGGTGGCAGGCAGAAGGTCACTAGACACACGGGCAGGGAGAGAATGGGGCTCTGGAGGCAAACAGTCTCCATCCCTCAAGCCACAGCCTCAAGCAAGCTCCCAGCCTCACTGAGTCTTTCCTTCAAAGCTCCTCTATAAAAAAAAAAAAAAAAAAAAAAAAAGATAATCTCTATTCAGGACCACACAGGTTTAGTGAACCTTCCGCAGCTTCATAGAACACTGAATCTATATTTGATGGATTCTTTAGTGAAGCCCTTTATAGGACTAAGTAATATCTATCAAGAAAAAAATTAAGAATATGGGTTAAAATTCCAGTAATTCATCCAAGGTTAAATGCTAGAATAAAGTACTGGTCTCAGTGAAAGCAAGCAAGGGGGTGTTGGTGAGGGTACCTTGAAAGAATATTTATTTTTCCTCATATTTTCATTCAGGCAGCAGATTAAATGTACAGGTGGGCCTTGAACAACACAAAAAAAAAAAAAAAAAAAAAAAAACTCATCTATAAAATGAGGGTGCCGCTATGAAGATACATTCATTGATTCAGCAAAGAATTGCTGCACTCCCACCTATGCCAGGCAATGTTCTGGGTGTTGGGGATAGAGTTGTGGACAAGAGACATGCAAATATCTGTCCCCATAGAGCTTATACTTGAGTGAGTGTGTGTAGTGGGAGGGCAGATGATAAATAAGTAAGAAAGAAATGCCATGTACTAGACGTCGATAAATGCTATGGAGGAAAATAAAACAGGGTAAGTGATGGGGTGAGGGGTGGGTCGGGGAGGTTTTGATATTAAACAGAATGGTCAGGAAGAGCCTGAAGGTAATATTTGTGGAGAGGTTAGTGTTCCGGGCAGAGGAACTGCAGGTGCAAAGGCCCTGGGGTCGGAAGTGTGCCTGGCTCTGGAAGGAACTGAGGCTGCAGCATGGCTGCAGCAGAGGGAGCCAGGTAGAAAGCAGATTGTGTAAGAGCCTGTTGGCTACTGTAATAACATTAATGATAAAGCTAATGTTTACTTAGCACTTATCCCAAGCCATGCCTTATTCCAAGCAGTTACCTCTGTTAATTCATTTAATATTCACTATTATCCTATGAGGCAGGTGTCTGCGTTTCTATGGGCAGAAATGAAGCAGAAAGGTGACACAACCTGCTGAAAGTCAGACTGCTAGTTGTTAGAGGCTGGTTTTTCCTCTAAGAGGGACAGCCACTGAGGGTTTTGAGAGGGGTGACATGATCTGACTCACACTGCAAAAGGTTCAGCCAGCCTGCTGGGCTGAGAACAGATTGTTGGCGGGGAGTGTCGGGGAGTGGGGGAGGCACAGGGATCCATTAGTGGCCACAAGAGGGGCAAGAAAGGATCCGGTGGATAAAGGCACATAAAGTCCTCCGCACTTGTCTGCCACACAGGATGTGTCCCCAGATGTCACGGCCCTCCTCCCCTTGCCCTCTGAAGGAGGGCACAGAGAGGCAGGGGAAGACGGATGTCCAGGGTAGCCTTTGTTCCACACCAGCCAGACTTCAGCAGGCCTCAGGGCCCCCATGGCTGCAGGGGTTGTGAAGGGCCCATGCGCCATGCATGCCAAGACTGGCCCTGTTGCAGCTGCTCTCGGTTTGGTTTGGGTAGGGGTGAGGGTCACAGGGAGGGGAGCCGGCACGGACCTGGAGGAGGAGGGCGACTCCCTGGCTGGCAAGGAAGAGGATGGCCCAAGAAAGGGCATATTTGGCAAGCACACTTCGAGGACCCAAAGGGCTGGCTTTGCTTATAACTCCGCCTCAGTGCCTGCCCGCTGCTCCAGCTGATGACTCAGGCTTCACCTCAGCAGGTGGGGGCCCAGGGCCTGAGTGCCCCTGCACAGAAGGACACTTCCTCTTCCTGCCCCTTTCTCCGAAGTCCCCTTACTCCCAGGCCTCTCATTCTGACTGCAAGCCAGGGGCCGCCTCCTCTGGGCCCTGCAGAGTTGGGCTGGCTGAGTAAGGGCCGGAGATAGTCACTGATTAGTTAGCTGTTCTCATGCACTGGCTTCCATGCAGAACGTACGTATCAGTATTTGATCCATGTAACAATCCTGGAAGGTAGGGCTTTTTGTTCCCATTTTACAGATGAGGAAACTGAGGCTTAGAGGTGAAGTAACACACACAAGGTCACACAGCCAGGGCAGAGGTGGAGCTGGGACTGGAACCCAAAGACAACAGCCCCTGTTTCTACACCCACACCACACTGTCTTGGGAGCTACTCTGGTCTTCGTGCCAACACCTGGGCAGGAAACAGATGGGCCAAAGGCAGTAGGTGTTAAGGTTGGGGTAGCCAAGGGTCAGAGCTCTGCCACTTACCAGCAGTGTGACCAGGGCAAGTCCCCTGATCTCTCTAGGTCTCAGGTCCCCCAGAGTAACTTGAGGATAATAATAGTACGTACATCTCTCAGGGCTATCGGGATGATGAAATGAGTTTGTTCACATAAAGACTTCGAACATTGTGAGACACATGGTAAATATTCCTTAAGTGTTTACTTTTATTACTACTATTTTGTTTATTATTATTAGGTTCAATGTCTGCCGCAGCCTCCCCAGACCTCCTTTCCCATTGTGCTCACAAAAGCTCCTACTGGCGGGAGCACTTGGCTCCAGCCCAGCTGGCCAGCTCGCTGTCCTCCAAACACACAGCACTTTCCTGCATTTGCCCCTCCCTCCTGTCCAAGGCACACCCTTCTATCCAGGCCAACTTCAGTCCTGGGCGAAGCCTTGTCTCCAGCCCCAGCCCTCAGGGTCTCCCTGTCCAGCCCACTGTGCTGTGGTGAAGTCCAGAGAGTGTGCGTGAGACTGTGTCTGGGGGGTCAGTGTCTACCCTGGCTGCCTCTTCTCTCCGGTTTTAAAGAACTTAAGTATTTTCACCTCTAGATTAAGGAGCATTTATGAGGTACCAAGACACTCATTTTTCTAAGTGTTTTATTGACATTATCTCATTTAAATCTCTCATAACAATTCTAAGAGATGGGGGTGTTCGCTTTTCCATTTCACTGGTGAGGAAACTGAGGCACAGAAAGATTCAGCAACTAGCAAAGGGCAAACTGGGAACTCAGCTCTGTCTGCCTGTTACTGAACCAGGTTCGTTTGCCTGACGCGCAGCAAGCCAAATGCTGAGAGGCCGAGGTTTGCAGCAGAGAGAGGGGCATATGTGTAGTGGCCGGTAGCTCCTGTTATGCGTATATTAATACCACGTTGGAAGTTAAAACCTACTGAGAGAAAATTAGACAACTTGGCTCCAACAAGGGTCATCACGAGAACCTGGATTCGATCTCCTGGGAAATATCTTCTTATGGATCCCATCAGGAATAAGGTCGATATTTGAGGGATTACTTAAACCGTCATTTTTTGTGTGCTTGCTAGGACTTACGCTCCTTCTTGCTAAAACTCTGTACTTGCTCTTTGCCACGCATGCTTAAGCCCCAAGTTCTAATCCATACGATGATCCTTCAACATAAAGACCCAGACCACCCCCCCACCCCCCATATACCCGGCAGTGTTCCAGAGGCCCACCCCCACCCCACCAAAAAGAAAAAAGAAAAGACCCAGACCCAAAGCCTTGGTCCCATATTTGCAATCAAATGCAAAACAATTCCATTCCTCAAATCCTCTAGGCCTTCGCCCCTTAACAGCAGAAAGTAGGCCTCTTCCCTCAAGACTGAGGAATTGGATCAAAAGATAGGCGAGGACTGAAACTGTGCCCCATAGGGTTAAAAACCCATAACAGAAACTGGTGACTAACAGAAAGTCTTGAGCTTATCTTACAGAACTGCAGATAAGGGAACGGCTTCTTTAAAACCCCTCTGCTTGTAAACACAACGCCGGAGGGACCCAACCCGGCAGATCCCAGTCTGCACAGAATAGACTTGCTTGCCCCATAGGTGACCTTTTGACGTCACAGCCCCAAATTCCCCCACGGTTCATACCAAACTCACCTGGAATTTGCACATGAGTCCCATGAAGGAGTCTGTAACTCAGATACGCCTGTGCAGAACACCTATTTCCTCACCTCCTTCCCTCCAATCACCTCTCCCCACACCTCAGACCACCCTGTTTGTTTATACCATAAATACCCCAAGCTCCTCGCCTTCGGGGAGACGAGACGAATTTGAGATTTATTCTCCCGTCTCCTCACTCGGCTACCTTGTGAATAAAACTTTCCTCTGCTGTAAACCTGGGTGGCTCAGTGCTTGGCTTGCTGTGAGTCGGGCAAAAAAACCTGGTTGCGTAACATGCTGACAGAGCTCAGGTTCTCAACTGCTGTGCTCTCTGATGCCTGCCCCTCATCACTGCACTTGTCTCTCCTCATGGCTTCAGACCTGGCATTGTTGTTTGCCTTCTTAGAGCTTCTCTCTGCAAAGTGACTGTAAGCTCCGGCTCAGGTCAGACAGCGTGAATGAATCGCCTGGTACAGCATGGGCCCTGGGGCTTGATGATTTCCTGCCCTCAGGGAGCAAATGCAGGAGCGAGAGTGGTATAAATCAATAATTTGAGAACTACTCAATGCTTATCAAGCTCCTCGTTTGTGCCAGGCACTGTTTTAGTAACATCAGAATGTTTGTTAACTACTCATTCCTCACGTGAGCTAGATGAGGTAAGTGGAGAACAGAGAGGTTAAGTAACATGCCCCAGGTTACACAGCTGGTAAGTGGGGAGCTGGGATCATTACAAAGCACCAGGGTACCTTGTGACATTGTAAGTTTGTATAAGACACCGGAAGAGTACAGACCAGTGAGCAACAAATGGTTTGGGTGTCCAGCCAAGGGAGTGGCAAGTGAGAGGAGGTGACAACTGAGCAGGGTTTGGAAGAATGAATAGGAGTATCTAGGAAACTGAGAGGAAGAGGAAAGGGGAGATGCATTTCAGACAGAAGGAACAGCAGATGCAACGAATAGTGTGTTCGAGGTTATCAGAATATGTCTGGCATTACTGGCAGGTAGGTGCCAAAGGGGTGGGCAGTGGTGTGGGGGGAGGGAGAGTAGGGGGTGAGTCAAGGTCAAAGAGACAAGTGGGGACCAGACCAGGGTGGGGCGTGTGGTCCTTGTGAGAAGGTGGGGCTGCTTCTTGCAGATGAAGGGAGCTGCCAGTGGGTTTCAAACAGGGCACTTGTGAGGTCAAATTGCAGTTGTAGACATGGTGACGGTGGCTTTGAGGGCTCCACACCCCGGCAAAGGCGCAGATTAGAGTTATTGGTTATAACAGAGTTATTGGTTATTGCTGATAAGAATCAGCAGGGTTTGTTGAATAGACAAGAGTGGGGAGAGCAGAGTCTGGGATGACATGAGGGCCAGGAACTAGCTTAGGTGACAGGGTGGACACAGGTGCAATCCAAGCTGAACTAGGGAACCTTCCTAAGCTATGCCTCCACCTTTACTCCCCGCCTCAGTGCTCTGAAGGTTGACAAGGGCTCAAGCAGAGCTTGATAGCTAACATAGGCCTCACAGTCGATCCAGCTGGAAGTGCGGGGAAAAAATGTTACTTAGACCCACAGGTACCTTCTAGGCTGGGTGGGTCCTGGCAAAGAAAGGCCCATCTACTCTGCCCGAGCTCCTTAATGTTTGGAGATGCAAAAGCCAAGTGTGGGCGTACGGGCTGGAAGGGGCTTTGCATCACAGAGTGAGAGAAACTTGGAGTTGGGGGAAATCCTGGAGGGCGGTGGGGAGGAGGGGGTGATGGGAGAATGCAGAGGAGGAGGATGCAGGGAAGTTGCACGAGCCCCGGTCCTACAGGGTCAAGAGACAGCAGTGAACAATCCCAGCTCTGATGCTAGTGAGATGCGGTGCCTGGAAAGCTTGAGAAACTAGGGAGCTGACCCTCAACTAGGTGCTTGCACCTCTGGGATTTAAACGCCTCCTCCACCCTGCTCTTTGCCAAACCTTCCCCTCAGCACAGTCTACTAGACCCCCAAAGACCTTGTGTGGAGGCTGGTGCATCTGTGTGGCGGGGGGGATGGGCGCGAAGACGGAGGAACGAGCCAGGGTCCATATCTGCTAGTGCAACAAGAAGCATCTACACTGGGCAGCCAATTCATCCAAAAACAAGGAAACAAGAGTTTAGAGCCCCTCAGGGATTAGCAGAAACCCTGAGCAGGCTTTACACTTCCTCAAGTCTTCCTGTGGGATGAGACCTTGGGCCAGACGTCTCACTCTCAAGAGGGCAGCCAGAGCCCAGCGGACATGCGAGCTGCCCATGGCTTACATTTCACAGGAAGGCGAGATACGCAGCCTGGCTGCCCCTTCTTCCCTGGGCACAAACGTCCAGAACAGAACCAGCACAGAGGCTCCCCCATCCCTGAGCCCCTCAGACACTGAGAACAGGGGTGTGGGGTTTGAAGCCAGGTAAACCCTAGAGCCAGGGAAGGACAGCTTATCAGAAGTGTCCCTTTCAGAAGTGGCAGAAGGAAGGTAGAAATGACACAGCCCTCAGTGCGTGTCCCTTTTCATTCTTTCCGGGTGGCCTTGTATGCTCAGGGGATGCTCATCCTGGCCTCTGCCACTTGCCTGGCTCTAGGTCTGAGATGACAGGACAGGAGGAATCCTGCCTGGGAAGCACTGATACATGGGTGATGACAAGTTAGGGTTTACGAAGAGATCATAAGTCCAAGGGGCTCCAAAAAATGTGAGGATTCTTCAAACAGCACAGTAAAGACGAGTTTACTAGGTTAAGCAGATAACGGTGCAGAGGCACTGGGTGAAGCGGGAGGGAGCCTTGGAGCCCCGCCTTCTCTCCCCAGCCCCCCATGGCGGAGTCGAGGCACTTGTAGAATCACCATGGAACAGAGTTTAAAAGCCACGATTTGATCCATTTCCATTCTGTGGATGAGACACTGCCAGCCAGTGAGATGTGACACAGCCATGCCTCGGCCGGAGTCATGCGGCTGGTCACCGGCAGAGCTGGGACTGGAACTCAGAGGTCCTGCCTCTAAGCATGGGTTCACCTGCCACCAACGGCCACAGCTGCTCTCAAAAGAAACGGCTTTATATTTCCAAGTCTTGGACATAAGGAAGTTGAATTGCCTGAAAGGGTTCTGGCCCCCATTTTCAAACAGGCCATCAACAGCCTCTAATGCCAGCTCCTCGGGAGTGCGGGGAGAGGAAGTGTGTCTTGCTTGCACAACCAACTCATTTAACTTTGGTGCAGGCGAATCATCACAGGACCGCAGTGAAGCCTGAAATAATGGGTGTTAATTTCATCTTACAGCTGTGCTGCGATCCGGAGAGTGTACCCATCTCCTTAAGCTAAGGACTCCGTGTAACCTCGATGCCACCACCTCAGAAGGGGCAGGGTGCGATGGACAGAGGGATCTGGGGAGATCCCTCAGCTGCCACCTAGCCACTGCCTACCACCAAATGCTGTCCTTCTAAAAGAAGTTTGGAGAACACAAGTTGATTATAAAAAGAGGGGCCTGCAGACACGCTCCAGCTGGGACAGAACAAGCAGAAATGCTGCAGCTGTGCTGGGGGGACTCCTCCCAGTCAGCTGTGAGAAACGCTACATGAGCCAGAAAGTGAGACCAAATCCCAGTGTCACTAGCGTGAGGCAGAGCCTAGCTCTTCCCCTCAGACCTTTGGGACAGCTCAGTACCGCAGTGTCACCTTTAGGAAGCGGTGCTCAGAGCCAAAGATGAAACTCCCGGACCCAAATCTCTGTGTGAAGAAAGTCTCCCCAAGTCTTTTTGGTATGATGACCACTAACTGCACAGATCACCTTTCCACACCTGTGCAGGTTGTGGCCTGAGATTTGGGAAATTAGGCCACTGTCTCCATGGTTTCCCTGGCACTTAGTGGACACGGTGAGTCTCAGCTCCCTGTGGCAGGACCCACCGATGTTCCACAAGAGTGAGCTGCTGCTGGGCTAGGCTCAGGGCCCACTGGTCACCTTACACCTGGGGGGCTGGGGGAGGAGGGACGGGAGTGTAGACCCTCCTGCTGCAGGAAGGAATGGGCCAGGCCCGCCTCATCAGGGGCTCCAGCCTTGGGAGGTGTTGGGAGGGATTTGGGAGAGGGACTGGAATGCCGCGGAAAGTATGAGAAGCCCTGAGAGAGCTGGCCTGTCTGCTGGACCAGCCCTACCATGGGGCTGACACCAGCCAAGGCAGAGATGCTCTACTCCCTTCCTCCTTGTCTCTGAGCACCCGCATCTCCACTGCTCACAGGTTAGGGGGAGGACAGAGTCATCCACCTTGCCCTCTAGACACCTCTTCCAGATCCTCTTATCTCTGCTAAGGAATGTTTTTGATTCCTTTCTCTTTTTGTTGTTCATGGGAAAAAAGCTGACCCTTCAGCTCAAAGGCACCTTCCCACCCCGGGAAGGGCAGGACTGCTGGGGCACCAGGAGCTGGAGGCACAGCCCTGAAACACACCCTGAGTGGAAGAGGTTTTACAGAACCCAGCTGGCCACAGCGGCCCCCAGCCTGCCCGTCCGTTATTTATGTGGCTCGGGAGCCTTTCCAGGGCCCCTCCTCTTAGCTGTCCCCCTCCCAGGGCATCGATCGCCCTAATGGCAAGGCTCTGCAGTGGCGGGCCTGAGCTGCCCCTTCCCAGGCCTTCCTGTGGCTGCTAATTAGCTGGAGTCCACAGACTCCACTTCACAAATGGGGAACTGGGACCCAGGGGCCCCTGCTGGGCATTGAAAGGGAGCTAAGCTTAGCATCATGCCTCCCCCATCCCAGACCCTCTCTGGCTAACTGTTGCTGATCCAAGGCTAAATTGTGTGTGTGTGTGTGTGTGTGTGTGTGTGTGTGTGTGTGTGTGTGTTTGTGTGCCTGGTGTGTTCCCAGAACTGTGAACATGGACAGAGGCCTAGAGTGGGCAGGGGGAGTCTTTTCACAGTGGCAACTCCAGAATTCCCAAAGGAAGGGAAGAGAAGTGACAGTCTCCTTGGAAGGGGGCTGGAGGGCTTGACTTTGCAGGGCACGTACGCTGTTCTGACTTGGATTGGACGGTTTCTGAGTGGCTGTAGGGGTTACTGGTGGAGATTCTTGGGGTGGGGGCACTACAGCTCTCCAAGGCCCCCTTGGCTCCATCACTGTGCTTTGAGCTGGAGCTTTTGTCCCCAACACCTCCCAGCCCTGGCATCAACTGTAGCTGCAGGGGCCAGGTCCCCACACCTGTGGGTGAGGGGGGCTAGGGGACAGAACCTGAGGGTTGCAGACCCCTAGCATTTACTAGGGATGCAATCAGGTGAAAATGCCTGGAAAGAGACATCTTGGATGTCCGGAGGTAATACCAAGGACAGCAGCCAGACCCAGTGGAGGAGTGTGGGCTGCCTGGAGTAGCGGAGGTAAAAGTGGTGATGGGGCACTCGGCTAATGGTTCTTAAAGTTATAGGCAGCCTTCCCACCACCACTCGGGCGCCCTGGTAGAGACAAGCTTGCTCCTGGCGCTCGGGAACTGCAGCTCAGACAGCACAGCCCTGGAAACCCCTCACAAGATGCTCTCCACGCTGCCCCAGGCCTCCATTCAGGGGATCAGAGATCAGCTGAACTTCGGAGGAACTCAAGGAGCCTACATCCCATTAAACCCTAGAGTGAAATCCAGCAGAACTAACAAAAGTATGCGAAACCAGGTACGTAAAATGTGAAACACCATCTACAGCTCCGTTTGTTCTGTGGTCTTGCAGACATACTAAATTATTCATCAAAACAGAACATCGGAACCAACCACTACCATGTCTCCGTGAACTGTGTTCCTGGGAACGTATGAAGCCCCCACTGCTCAGGGGCAGACTCATAGTGTGGGTTGGGAAGGGGCATCTAGACACAATCCTAGTTTCCTGGGCAGGATCATGCCTCCAGGGAGGGGCCGATCAGGGTCTGAGTTCACTAGGCCATTCCATAGCAAACCTCAGAACTGAGATGGGCTTGAAGGTGAAAGCTGTCCAGAAGGTGTCCCATTGCTCCTGAAACCAGCATTGGGAGCTTCCTGCAAATTCAGGGCTGTGAACTCCCCCTTCCTCCAATACCTTCCAGGCTCATTTATGAGTGGAAAGTAGCTGCTGATGTCTGGGGAGTGTGGCCTCTGAGTTGGGACCAGGAAGCTGATGCTGAAAGACCCAGGCTGCTCTGACCTTCCCAACCACTCCTTCCAAGGGATCCATCCTTCTAACAGGACCAGTCCATCCTTTCCCCCACTTTCCTCAGTCTCTGCCCCATCTCCCTTGAAATATATGCATTTCAAGGGACAGTTGGAGGGGCTCCTGGCATCACTCCTCCAGGGGTGGGCACAGAGCCTTCTAGGCCCTTCTCCTGGCCGGTGCCTTTCAGAAGCTCTCTCAGTGTATGTACCAGTTGGGGGTAGGCAGAAGTGGGGGTGGGATGTAGGACACCCATGTCCCACCTTAAGCGCACTTCTAGAAGCCTGGAGCAGGGGAGTTGTGAAGATGACGGAACCGCAGCGGGGCTCCCAGGAGGCTTATCTTTGGCTGGAGACAGGGCTTCCTCCTCCGCAGCAGAGTATGGCCCAATCTGACCCAGCTGGGCTCCGACCACGGCCACGATCTCTTCAGCCCACACCCACTCTCCCCAACCCGACTTAAATCCGTTCCGCAGAGAACTCAGCGGTCCCACCCCAGCTCGACCAGCCTCGGGCAGAGATGACCCAGCCCAGGCTAGGATCCACATCTTCCAGGAGGAGCCAGCGTAGAGAGTGAAATGGGGCGAGGCCAAGGTCACAAAGGAAGGCAGAGGTAGGACGGTAATGAAGGGTTTGGTAGGGGGTCCTTCGGCCCTGGCTCCCTCCCCCGGCGGTCCTCACCGGGCGCGGCAGGGGCACTCACCGTCGGGACCACTTGGCCGACGGCCTCCCGAAGGGCCGCTTCCACAGCACACCATAGAGCTGCACTTTGGTGCTGATGTCCAGCGCGTCCGAGTCAGCCTGCTCCAGAGACGGCGAGGGCGACACCGAGTTGGACTTGGACGTGAACATCCTGCTTCAGCGGGGCTGCCCCAGCCGGGCCCACCCGCTCCCCGGGGCCGGCACGGATGCGGGGCTCCGGGCGAGGGCGGGCGCGGCGGGAGGCTGCGGGGCGGCGGCGGCGGGCGCCTCCGGGCGCCGTCGGGGCGCGTCGCAGCAGGCGGAGACGCGGGGCGGCCCCGACCGAGAGCTGCTGCGTTAAAGCGCGCGGAGCCCGGAGCGCCGCAGCAACTGGCGAGAGGCGCGCAGCCTGCGGCTAGGGCTCGGGGCTGCGCCGGGCCAGGCGGGAACTCGGCGGGGAGGGAGGCTCAGCCTCCAGCCAGCAGCATCGCCCACCCCCCTCCCTGAGACAGCCCCAATTCTGGTGGCCCCGATTGGCTGGGAGGGGCAGGTGAGCTGGCTGGAGGCCGGCCGCGAGCGCCAATCAGTGCGGGCGCCGGCGGTAGGGCCGGGCTCCGTGCGTCCGGAAGGTCCCGGCGGGTCGCGCGGCCCTGAGACTAGGCCCCAGCACTTCCCCACCCCCGCCCTGCGTACCCATTTTAACCCCTGGGTTCCCTCCCGGTTGCAGCTGCCACATCGAAACCGGGAACACGTCTGCTTTGTGACGGGCTTGGAGTCACTGCTGCAGATCCCTACTCGCTCTGGGTGGGGGAGAGCAGATGATCGGGCTTGGAATCCCACCTCAGTCCTTACATGACTCCGTGAAGCTGCGGTGAGCCTCAGTTTTCTCTCCTGTAGAGCGGAGACGCCTGTACCTTCTCGGGCAGGGCGGGGGCCAGGTAAGACTTCAGCCAGTGCCCGAGCGCCCGCCCCGAGAGGAGGCTCCATCGGGGCTGGCAGCCCCTCCCCTCCTGCTCTGCTGGGTCTCACTTTGTACCACCGCTGCCGCGCCCGGATCGGATTTCTTTTCCCAGAACTTGGCTGCCTGCGTCGGCATTTGGCACTCAGTGCCAATCCCGAACGGTCAGTGCAGCTACTGTCCGTGATTTATCTGCACGCCTGGCCCGTGCTCCCTGGGGCCTGGCGCTCCATCCACTTCCGCTCCTCTCGGCGCCTCTAGATGACCGGCACACTTTCCGGCGGGTGCAGACGTCTGTCCTGCCCCTGGGGACCGCCCGCGGAGAGGCTCTGCTAGCATCGCTGCGTGCAGGCACCGCTCCAAAGGCAGGGAAGTGAGTGTGCTCGGAGAGGCAGCCGGCTGGACCACGCTGCAGTCATCCTACTCTTGGCCGCGGCGTTGCAGGCCATCTCTGGACAGTCAGGATTCTTCCGCGCACTTGGGAAAACCACTTACCCCCTCAGGGGCTCTGATGCCTCAGCTGTAAAATAAAGACGTCAGATTGGAGCAGACGTTTGCAAATAGGTAGCCTGAGTGCCAAATCACTTTATAGATAGACGTTATTAATTTGCCCAAGCAAAAGTAAAAACGAGGTATAATTAAAATATGACAAAACGCACAGATCTCAGGTATTTCTTTGATGAAGTCAATTTGATGAACGTATACACCAAGTCACCAGCACCCAAAGCAAGATGCAGAACATTTCCATCGCCCCAGAAAGTTCCCTTATGCTCCTGCTGGCCAACTTCCCATCCTCACTCCGACCCAGGCAAACCACTTTCAGACTCTTATCAACATTGGCCCGCCTTTTTTAAAGTTTTTAAAATTTTAATGTCTAAAATGGCATTCTCTACAGAGCAACCATCCCCTGGAGTCCTTTGCTAAGCCTGCTTCGCTCATTATTACCTGCCTGGCTTCTTTTAGGCATTTGAATTTGTGATCCTCATTAGATGCTCCTCCAAGGCCTTCCCAGGCCTAACACGTTACGAGTCTAGTTAAGAAGGGGCTTAATAAAGGGCTTCCACATCCTGGCACCCTTCCCCTAACCAAGTCTTGGGTTCCCAAGCCCAGACAACATCCTCTTGTTTCTCACTGTCCAAAGGGGCCCATCTGAATTCCCTTGTGCCCCTCGTGGCTCACGTTTCCCTGCAGAACATCTCAGGCACAGCTTTAACACAGGGTCCAGGGCCTGGGTCCACCAGGTGGGAAGAGACAGGACTAGGAAGATGATGAGAGCCCATGGAGAGCATACAAAGTGGACATTTCACACTTTGGGAGGTTATTTTTGACACATGTTTTCATGCTTGGAAAACTTCCCATTTTAGGAGTTTTGTTTTTTTCCAGATGGAAGCTAGAAAACTTGGGTCACAAGCTTGTGGCGTGGAGTTCACTGGTTGGGGCACCAGGACAGGACTAAGTTGCAGGTGACAAACATGAGGAAAGAGAATGCACCGCCACCAGTTTCTCAAGGGTAAGTACCAGAGGCATCTGACTTGCTTTGGGGGTCAGCTGTGGCGGTAAGGTTGCGTGCCCAACGCAGCCAGCAGCATTTGACTGGCCGCACGGTCACAGGCAGGTGGGCTCCAGGCAGCACACACATGGCAGCATCAACAGCCTCCCCATCAGGCTGCTTCTGCCACATGGTTCTGGATAGCATTCCTGGAAGCTTCACCCCAGGTCAGCCCCTGGTTCTTTAGCCCTGCCAATGTCCTTTTAATAAATTAATTCCTCTTCTGCTTAATCAGGTCAGTACCAGTTTTAGCTGCTTGTGATGAAGGACTGGGGATGAGCCATAGGTGGGAGAAAGGCAGGATGCCTGGAATCATTTTTAAGGGAGTCCTTCCCAAGGAGAAGGGCTGGGTGAGCCCAGATGGTTCCTGGGGAAGAACCATCTTCATTCTGTTTCTTCTGTGGAAGAAATAGAGCACAAGTTCCTTCAGCAGCAAAGAGAAAGCAATCTTTGTCCATTCCCTCTGCAGACAGGACATCTGAAGAGACCTTAGCTACTGGTAGTTAAGGAGAGGTGGAAAGACTGCCCTGAGACAAACAGCATGAGTTTGATGGTCCACTAGGTACTTAAGTGGCTTCTGCTTCCCTCAACTAACCAGTCCAGATCATGCTAAGTCAGCCTTGGGAGATGCCGTTTCTGCTTCCATTCTCTGCTCCAGCCGGTGGGAGTGCTGAATGCCCGGCAGATACTTCTGCAGAAGACAAAACAAGCTGGGTGCCAATCCACTGCCCCAGCCCAAGTGTGGGCCAGGGCTGCCCAATCTTATCGGGAAGTAAGTTGGGGTGGAAACTCAGGGACCTAGCGCTCTGCAGGCTCAAATACAGAGATGATGTTCTGAATATATGATTTACATCTTATCTATTTCATTTCATTTTTGAACAGCCCCGATGAGGTGTGTGTTACTTTTAGTTTTCCAGATGAAATTCAAAAAAGTTGTCTAGGGCTTCCCTGGTGGCTCAGTGGTTGAGAATCCGCCTGCCCATGCAGGGGACACAGGTTCGTGCCCCGGTCCGGGAAGATCCCACATGCCGCGGAGCGGCTGGGCCCGTGAGCCATGGCCGCTGAGCCTGAGCGTCCGGAGCCTGTGCTCCGCAAGGGGAGGGGCCGCAGCAGTGAGAGGCCCGCGTACCGAAAAAAAAAAAAAAAATTAAAAAATTAAAAAGTTGTCTACCTAAGGTCACCCAGCTAGTCATTTCCTGGAACATGATAGACCCTCAGATACGTGTTGAATGAGGGAAAGGCAGGATGGAGATACTTGATTTGGTCTGAATCCTAAGCCCATACCTGTCACACCACAGCACACTGCCGAGTGAGGTGCAGTCTGGGAAAGTGCTGGACCTTTCAGTCTCTCCCCTTTTTTCTAGTAATTTCTCTCAATTGCCAACTGACCTAAGGCTCCAAGTTCCCGCAGAGTTGAAGAGAAAACTCCTCTTACACTGTAAAATTCCAGCCTCTCAGCTGTGTTCAGGGATAGACTCCTAATAATGAACACACATTTTCTGATAGTTTTTATTTTCTCACCAGCTTTCCTGAGATATGATTGACAAATAAAAATTTTATATATTTAGTATACAATATGATTTTTTAAAGCTGTACAATATGATAGTTTAATATACATATGCATTGGGAAATGCTTACCACAATCAAGTTAGTTAATACATCCATCACCTCACAGAGTTACTGTTTTTGTGTGTGTGTGGTGAGAACATTTAAGATCTACTCTGTTGGAAACAGACTCACAGACATAGAGAACAGACTTATGGTTGCCAAGGGGGCAGGGGGATGAGAGAGGGATGGAATGGGAGTTTGGGATTAGCAGATTCAAACTATTATATGTAGGATGTGTAAACAACAAGGTCCTACTGTATAGCACAGGGAACTATATTCAATATCCTGTGATAAACCATAATGGAAAAGAATGTGTATATATGTATAACTGAATCACTTTGCTGTACAGCAGAAATTAACACAACATTGTAAATCAACTATACGTTAATGAAATAAATTTTTAAAGAAAGATCTACTCTGTTGGCAAATTTCAAGTATACAGTACAGTATTATTAAGTGTACATTATATCTCCGGGACTTATTCATCTTATAACTGAAAGTTTCTACCCTTTGACCAACATCTCCCCATTTCTCCCACCTTCCAGCCCCTGGCAACCACTGTTCTACTGTTTGGTTCTATGAATTTGACTTTTTTAGATTCCACAGATAAGTGAAATCATACGGTATTTGTCTTTCTGTGTCTGACTTATTTCACTTAGCATAGTGTCCTCCAGGTTCATCCACGTTGCTGCAAATGGCAGAATTTCCTTCTTTTTTATGGTAAAATAATATTCCAGTGTGTGTGTGTGTGTGTGTGTGTGTGTGTGTGTGTGTGTATGAAATGTTCTTTCTCCATTCAGCCATCAACATACACTTTCAGTTGTTTCCATATCTTGGCTATTGTAAATAATGCTACAATGAACATGGGAATGCAGATAGCTCTTTAATACACTGATTTCATTTCCTTTGGATATATATTCCAGAAGTGGAATTGCTGGATCATATGATAGTTCTATTTTCAATTTTTTGAGGAACCTCCATACTGTATTCCATAGTGACTGTACCAATTTACATGCCCACCTACAGTGTACAAGGGTTCCCTTTTCTCTACATCCTCACAAATACTAATCTCTTGTCTTAATGAGAATAGCCATCCGAACAGGTGTGACGTGCTGTCTCATTGTGGTTTTGATTTGCATTTCCCTGATAATTAGTGATGCTGAACACCTTTTCATGTACCTGTTGGCCATTTGTATTTCTTCTTTAGAAATATGTCTATTCAGGTCCTTTGCCATTTTTTTTTTTGTGTGGTATGCGGGCCTCTCACTGTTGTGGTCTCTCCTGTTGCGGAGCACAGGCTCCAGATGCGCAGGCTCAGCGGCCACGGCTCACGAGCCCATCCGATCCGCGGCATGTGGGATCTTCCCGGACCGGGGCACGAACCTGTGTCCCCTGCATCGGCAGGCTGACTCTCAACCACTGCGCCACCAGGGAAGCCCCCTTGCCCATTTTTTAATCAGGTCGCTTTTTTGCTATTGAATTGTATGAGTTCCTTACATATTTTGGATGTTAACCCTTTATCAGATAAATGGTTTGCAAATCATTTCTCCCATTCCGTAGTTTTTTGTTTTTGTTTTTTTTTCCATTTTGTTGATTGCTTCCTTTACTGTGAAAAAGAACATACATTTTCATAATGTTGCTTTTATCCATAATCTGCAGGTTCATGTGGTGTTCACCATTGTTCCATGAAACAGGTATTAGCATGGCTGTTGTATATGACCAGCCCATGGTAGTTAAATGTGTGAGTACTGACAGGGATCCAGCTCTCTGATCTTACACTTCAGCCAGAGCGAGCCAGACACAGTCTTACTTAACCCACTCCAGCCAGGGATGGGCAGGAAGACATTCTCAGACAGGAAACAGTGACAAGGGTCTTCCTGGAGTCACATCCTGATTGGGCCTCAAAAGCTCCCAGCAACTTGGACAGAAGTGGCTCTTCCCATAGTGCCATCTCCTCAGCCCCCAGCCCTCTCTGACCCTGACCCCACCCTCAGGCAAGCAGGCCAGGCTGATGCCAAGTGAAGGACCCAGGAACACTTCTGCTCCAGGTTCCCTGAGCTGTCCCGGTGCCCGTGTTGGTCTGATGGCTGGGCCTAGCACAAGTATGCCTATAGGGCCAAGAAGCAGAAGAAACAGAAAGGATCTGGGCTCCAGGCCAGGCCTTGCTATAGTATCACATCTCTTCCATAGAAGCTCTTTTCCTCCTCCAACCCTAATTCCATCATTCAGGCTCCTGTCCTGGATTCCACAGGGTATGGAACAAATTCAGCTGAAACTACACTCTCCTCTTGGTTCCTGTGGACCTTTGCCCATCCTTCCATCCTAGCACGTGTCTGTCTGCCTTGTTTGGAGTTTTTCTCTCTGTGTTATGTCCCTTCCAGACTGTGAGCTCCTTGAAGAGAGGGTCCAGGGTGTGTAGTAGGCGCTCAGCAAATGCTTACTGAACTGATTTGTCTTCACTTGGCCCCTGTTCAGACGCCACAGTTTCTTGTTTCAATTTGCCACCTGAGTGGAGACTGACTTCTCAGGCCCTCAGCTGACCCTCATCTACAACACAGAATCTGTGGGGTGGCTGAGAATGGCCATGAAACAATCTTTAGATGGCAGGCTTGTCGCCTGCTTTTAGCGTTAAAGTGGGTTTAATTCCCATTTAGTTCTGCCATTAGCTGTGTGAACTGAGAACAATCATTGGACTTCTCTGGGCTTCCCAACTTGCTTCATGTAGTCAGTCCTCTTCCACTTGTACCCCTGAAAAGCCTTTTCAAATGACTCCCCACCTACAGCAGGATCCCCGAAGGAATCTCAGCTTGTCACCCTCACTCACATGATCTTCTCAAGACTCAAAGGTGATCATATGAGCCTCCTGTTTAAAAGCCTTGAATGGGTCTCCATTCCTTCCACTTCAGCTGCCAGCTCCTGACCTTTGACTAAAACCCTCCACAATCTGGTCTCAACTTATTGTCACGGTCACCCCTTGTCACCTTATCCCACATTCTCTGCTCCAGCCACACCAGTTCTAATATTCTGAGGAGCTACCACGCTCTTTCACATCTTCTTTTCACTTGTTCTCTGTCTAGAATGTTTTTCTTAACTTCCCCAAATCCTACTTCAAGATTCAGCTCAAATGACTCTTCTTTTGTGAAGCCCTTTCTGATGCCACCCCTTCTGAGGATTGAAACACTTACCTCTTTTTATCGAATTGTATTCCACTTTGACTGCATTTCCTGTGACCAAGGGTAGGTCTCAGATGCCTATACTAAGGGGCAGGGCTTGGCTGCCCGCAGGGGAACCCGAGGGGGAAGGGAGGGGGGTAAATGGCACCATGGGTAAGGTCAAAGCCAGCAGCCGAAGGAGGAAGGGGATGGGGGATCAAAGGAGAGCACGTGTGGGCAAATCCCCATTCTAAACGTCTTGAGACCGAGAGGCCACTGCACCAAACTAGACAGTTCTCTTCTCGTCATCAGGGTCAGCCTCTTGCTAGGCTTCTACCCTCTCTGCCAAACAACTGCTCACATTCAAGGTTGCCAATGTGATGTATTTCTGGGGGTGGCCAAGGATCTCCTGCCCTGCCAGACTTTTCACTGCACTGACGCGGGCTCTTGGTACCCAACGGCATTGCTGAGGACAGCACGCTGCTCAGAAAGACTGAAGGTACAAAGGGCTCCCCCTTGTGGGTGATGTGTGGACTCAAATGTAAACATTAATTTGGCTTCTAAGAACAAGTATTGAATATAATATTTTATTAGGGGACGGGGGGCGGTGTTCAATCTGACCAAAAAGCCCATAGCCATTTGTTGTCACAATCTCACACACTCCCAGAACGTCTGAGGGAGAGCCAGGATGCTGGTTCCTCCTCTGGAACAGAGCCAGCAGTTCATGGGACCAGGTGCCAGGGGCTTGGGTACCAGTGGTAGCTCCATCTTGACTCAGTGAAAAGACCTTGGGCAAGTTACTTTGAAACGTTTGTGACTTCATATATATCATATGTGATATTTGATATATATCAAAAGGGGCCCTTCCAACACTCAGCATCACGTCATCCTTGAACTCTTTCTTCTAGGTCCAATAGCATGTTCTTTTCTGATTTCTCAAAGTACTGAGCAGGGGAAAGGCAGAGACAGAAGAGAAGGTAACACAGGTTCTCCTCACATTCCCAGTCCCACCCCGCCGTCAGCGCAGGGGAAGACCCATTTCACACAGGGGCTGGAGGGGTGGAGGAAACGAGAGGTGGAGGGTGGAGGCTCTGGTGAGACAGTGGTAACAAAGGAAGACGGTAGGCAGGACACTTCCTGATCCAGGGCAAGTCCCCTTAAGTAAACCAGAGTTGGGGAGGGAGGAGCGAAGAGAGAAGGAAGATGGGGCACTCCTCCCAGGCCGGGTCAGGTCCTCTGAATATAACTAACACCAAAATAACTAACACTTCAGAAGTGGAAGGAGGGAGTCCTTGGGCCCCAGCCAGGAAGTGGGGAAGGCAAGCAGGGATGAGGGAGGGAAAGTCACCAATCCCCACCTTGAGGTGCCAGCAGAGCCACCAGAGTGCAGACTTCTACCTCCACAAGTCATCGTGTTGTGACAGGAGCTCAGGCCAGCCGGACTGCACCCGGGAGTGGCAGTTGAGGCAGGACTTACAAAGACCCTGGCTGGGCCCAATTACCTGTAGGATTTCAAATCTGGGAGCTTCGAAGTCACCTAGGGAGCCAGCATGTCTTGCACACCAGCTCTCGCCTCCCCTGTCCTCCAGCCGTGGCACCTCCTGGGCGGAGTCCATCTTCTTGTGCCACCAGGCCTCTGCCCTCATGGGTCCTTTCTTTCCCACCTTCACTAGCTCATTCTGCTCAGCCTTTGAGTTCAGCGCAGGTGTTGCCCATTTTTTAATCAGGTCGCTTTTTTGCTATTGAATTGTATGAGTTCCTTACATATTTTGGATGTTAACCCTTTATCAGATAAATGGTTTGCAAATCATTTCTCCCATTCCGTAGTTTTTTGTTTTTGTTTTTTTTTCCATTTTGTTGATTGCTTCCTTTACTGTGAAAAAGAACATACATTTTCATAATGTTGCTTTTATCCATAATCTGCAGGTTCATGTGGTGTTCACCATTGTTCCATGAAACAGGTATTAGCATGGCTGTTGTATATGACCAGCCCATGGTAGTTAAATGTGTGAGTACTGACAGGGATCCAGCTCTCTGATCTTACACTTCAGCCAGAGCGAGCCAGACACAGTCTTACTTAACCCACTCCAGCCAGGGATGGGCAGGAAGACATTCTCAGACAGGAAACAGTGACAAGGGTCTTCCTGGAGTCACATCCTGATTGGGCCTCAAAAGCTCCCAGCAACTTGGACAGAAGTGGCTCTTCCCATAGTGCCATCTCCTCAGCCCCCAGCCCTCTCTGACCCTGACCCCACCCTCAGGCAAGCAGGCCAGGCTGATGCCAAGTGAAGGACCCAGGAACACTTCTGCTCCAGGTTCCCTGAGCTGTCCCGGTGCCCGTGTTGGTCTGATGGCTGGGCCTAGCACAAGTATGCCTATAGGGCCAAGAAGCAGAAGAAACAGAAAGGATCTGGGCTCCAGGCCAGGCCTTGCTATAGTATCACATCTCTTCCATAGAAGCTCTTTTCCTCCTCCAACCCTAATTCCATCATTCAGGCTCCTGTCCTGGATTCCACAGGGTATGGAACAAATTCAGCTGAAACTACACTCTCCTCTTGGTTCCTGTGGACCTTTGCCCATCCTTCCATCCTAGCACGTGTCTGTCTGCCTTGTTTGGAGTTTTTCTCTCTGTGTTATGTCCCTTCCAGACTGTGAGCTCCTTGAAGAGAGGGTCCAGGGTGTGTAGTAGGCGCTCAGCAAATGCTTACTGAACTGATTTGTCTTCACTTGGCCCCTGTTCAGACGCCACAGTTTCTTGTTTCAATTTGCCACCTGAGTGGAGACTGACTTCTCAGGCCCTCAGCTGACCCTCATCTACAACACAGAATCTGTGGGGTGGCTGAGAATGGCCATGAAACAATCTTTAGATGGCAGGCTTGTCGCCTGCTTTTAGCGTTAAAGTGGGTTTAATTCCCATTTAGTTCTGCCATTAGCTGTGTGAACTGAGAACAATCATTGGACTTCTCTGGGCTTCCCAACTTGCTTCATGTAGTCAGTCCTCTTCCACTTGTACCCCTGAAAAGCCTTTTCAAATGACTCCCCACCTACAGCAGGATCCCCGAAGGAATCTCAGCTTGTCACCCTCACTCACATGATCTTCTCAAGACTCAAAGGTGATCATATGAGCCTCCTGTTTAAAAGCCTTGAATGGGTCTCCATTCCTTCCACTTCAGCTGCCAGCTCCTGACCTTTGACTAAAACCCTCCACAATCTGGTCTCAACTTATTGTCACGGTCACCCCTTGTCACCTTATCCCACATTCTCTGCTCCAGCCACACCAGTTCTAATATTCTGAGGAGCTACCACGCTCTTTCACATCTTCTTTTCACTTGTTCTCTGTCTAGAATGTTTTTCTTAACTTCCCCAAATCCTACTTCAAGATTCAGCTCAAATGACTCTTCTTTTGTGAAGCCCTTTCTGATGCCACCCCTTCTGAGGATTGAAACACTTACCTCTTTTTATCGAATTGTATTCCACTTTGACTGCATTTCCTGTGACCAAGGGTAGGTCTCAGATGCCTATACTAAGGGGCAGGGCTTGGCTGCCCGCAGGGGAACCCGAGGGGGAAGGGAGGGGGGTAAATGGCACCATGGGTAAGGTCAAAGCCAGCAGCCGAAGGAGGAAGGGGATGGGGGATCAAAGGAGAGCACGTGTGGGCAAATCCCCATTCTAAACGTCTTGAGACCGAGAGGCCACTGCACCAAACTAGACAGTTCTCTTCTCGTCATCAGGGTCAGCCTCTTGCTAGGCTTCTACCCTCTCTGCCAAACAACTGCTCACATTCAAGGTTGCCAATGTGATGTATTTCTGGGGGTGGCCAAGGATCTCCTGCCCTGCCAGACTTTTCACTGCACTGACGCGGGCTCTTGGTACCCAACGGCATTGCTGAGGACAGCACGCTGCTCAGAAAGACTGAAGGTACAAAGGGCTCCCCCTTGTGGGTGATGTGTGGACTCAAATGTAAACATTAATTTGGCTTCTAAGAACAAGTATTGAATATAATATTTTATTAGGGGACGGGGGGCGGTGTTCAATCTGACCAAAAAGCCCATAGCCATTTGTTGTCACAATCTCACACACTCCCAGAACGTCTGAGGGAGAGCCAGGATGCTGGTTCCTCCTCTGGAACAGAGCCAGCAGTTCATGGGACCAGGTGCCAGGGGCTTGGGTACCAGTGGTAGCTCCATCTTGACTCAGTGAAAAGACCTTGGGCAAGTTACTTTGAAACGTTTGTGACTTCATATATATCATATGTGATATTTGATATATATCAAAAGGGGCCCTTCCAACACTCAGCATCACGTCATCCTTGAACTCTTTCTTCTAGGTCCAATAGCATGTTCTTTTCTGATTTCTCAAAGTACTGAGCAGGGGAAAGGCAGAGACAGAAGAGAAGGTAACACAGGTTCTCCTCACATTCCCAGTCCCACCCCGCCGTCAGCGCAGGGGAAGACCCATTTCACACAGGGGCTGGAGGGGTGGAGGAAACGAGAGGTGGAGGGTGGAGGCTCTGGTGAGACAGTGGTAACAAAGGAAGACGGTAGGCAGGACACTTCCTGATCCAGGGCAAGTCCCCTTAAGTAAACCAGAGTTGGGGAGGGAGGAGCGAAGAGAGAAGGAAGATGGGGCACTCCTCCCAGGCCGGGTCAGGTCCTCTGAATATAACTAACACCAAAATAACTAACACTTCAGAAGTGGAAGGAGGGAGTCCTTGGGCCCCAGCCAGGAAGTGGGGAAGGCAAGCAGGGATGAGGGAGGGAAAGTCACCAATCCCCACCTTGAGGTGCCAGCAGAGCCACCAGAGTGCAGACTTCTACCTCCACAAGTCATCGTGTTGTGACAGGAGCTCAGGCCAGCCGGACTGCACCCGGGAGTGGCAGTTGAGGCAGGACTTACAAAGACCCTGGCTGGGCCCAATTACCTGTAGGATTTCAAATCTGGGAGCTTCGAAGTCACCTAGGGAGCCAGCATGTCTTGCACACCAGCTCTCGCCTCCCCTGTCCTCCAGCCGTGGCACCTCCTGGGCGGAGTCCATCTTCTTGTGCCACCAGGCCTCTGCCCTCATGGGTCCTTTCTTTCCCACCTTCACTAGCTCATTCTGCTCAGCCTTTGAGTTCAGCGCAGGTGCTATCTCCCTCTGATGTTCTCCCTGAAGCCCACCCTGGGTTCCTTGCCCCCAGGTGTTCTCTGAGCGCCCAGCATTGCCTTGGCTCCCAGCATTGCCAACTGTTTCCTTGTTCGGATGCCTCACTGAAGCATGAGCTCTTTAAGGACTGGAACTGACCCTTATTGCCTTCTGTACACTCAGCTCTGAGGAGTGCCTGGTCCATAGGAAGGGCTGTTAACCCCACTGGATGAAGAGGTGGGTTAGTGGAGAGGTGGGGGGCTCAGTCTACTTCCTGTTCCACCCACTGGAGAATATGGTACCTATACCCTCCTGCACCTGACAGCCCTTGAAGTATCTGGTGATGGTTATCAAATTCTGTCCCCAGGAGCATTCCAGACATAAGTAAACAATCCAGTCCCTTCTACACCACCTCCAAGGCCCTGGCTTCCCATCCCCTCTCCACTGGGCTCCCTCCTCTGACGGCTCTAGAATTTGTCCGGATCCCTTTATGAATGAGGCAACCAGATTGGGACACATGCTTTCACTCACGTCCTTATCCAAAACTTACAGAAATGGGCAATGGCTATCATTGCAACAGAAATCAGTAGCTAAGCCAGAAAGGAGAACCAGGTTTTCTGATCCCTAAATCAGTCACATAGTACCTTACTAACATTAGTTAGTACTGGATTAGTAACCTGAACCCAGTTAATTGCCCACCTATATGCTCAGTCTCCTGCCCTGACTCCCCGCCCCTTTGCTAACTCCCAAGCAGCCCTGGCTTCAGTGTGAGACAAAGGCGGAGCTACACATAAGGCCAGCAGCTGATTCTGCCACGAATCAGGGCAGAAGCTGGTGGGGGGAAAAGGAGGGGAGAGCACAGATCACGAGAAAAGTGCCCCCTCGGGGCAGACCAATTCATTTAACAACATATTTTTTGAGAACCTATAGCTCCCTGGAGCTTATATTTCAGCAGGGAGGAAGGACAAAGCAAAGACATATATTATAAAGCGGATTAAAAGGTGATCAGTGCTACAGAAAAAGAAATAGGGTGTGGGCTTCCCTGGTGGCGCAGTGGTTGAGAGTCCGCCTGCCGATGCAGGGGACGCGGGTTCGCGCCCCGGTCCGGGAGGATCCCACGTGCCGCGGAGCGGCTGGGCCCGTGAGCCGTGGCCGCTGAGCCTGCGCGTCCGGAGCCTGCGGGAGAGGCCGCAACAGTGAGAGGCCCGTGTAGCGCGAAAAAGAAAAGAAGAAATAGAGTAAAGAACACTGGGGCGGGGGTGAGCAGATTACAGTTTTAAATACGGTGGTCACAGGAGGCCTAATTGAAGGAGACACTGGACCAAGACCTGCAGGAGGTGAGGGAGCTGGGGCGTTCTTGACACGGGGCGACCAGAGTGGGACACAAAGCAGGCTCATATCCTACATCATAAAAACTACACTGTAGGATGCAGCTCTAGCTTGTAAGAATTAGAAATTAAACAGAATAAGGATTGTTGGCTATTTTGGCTAAAACTGTATATAGACACATATGTATAAATATGTATATATATACATCTATCTATATACATTTTGATCTCAGGGCAGTAGGATGAAAGGGCTGTTACTTAATAATGCTGGCTTCTGAAGATTTCACAACCACTGCTTACGGCAAAAGAGGGATGAGGCACTTCACCTGAAAGCTTCCATAACAGATGGCAGGAATCATAAATACCATGTCCTTTTGGCCTATTTTCTTATTTATGAGGAAAGGTTTTCAGGCAACATGTAACACTCTGGGCACAATCTTTGTAACTAGCTGTAGCACACGTGATACATACAGAAAGTCAGCACAAAGTAGACCAGTAATAATGAAATCTAATGAATAAACATAAGCTATACATTTAAATGATACATTGCTATACAGAGCGTTTATCAGTATATCAGTTAAAAAATGAGATCTAGTACTAAAGTCTACAGAGGGAGAAAACACTTACAAAATTCACAGATTGCACTTGTATTGAAATCTCTATTTCGAGAGTCAGTTGTTCAAGCGTCTACATATTCATATTAGTAACTGTGCCCTTTGAAATGCACCCACTGTGACTGGGATCTATTGGCCTGCTTCTCTTTTCTGGGATTAAATGGCTACCTTCATAAATAATATTTGCTAACAACAATGGCCATGGAAAAAAACTGTCAATAAACTGCTATCTTTTGGGGCAGATGGTGTATGGAGTGCTTAATCTCCCCTCCTCCTTTCCTTCCCTCCTTCCCTAAAGGATGTACATATAGACACATCTTTCCACTGTCCCTCAAAACTTTTCATTACCTTTTCTGATGTTCGAATGTGGGTCCGGTCTGGTCATCAAACAGAAAAAGAAAACTGCCGAGAGGATAAGTAATGAACCACTCACATAAGGTATGCACTAATAAAAATTTAATATCATAAAATAAACCAGAAAACAGCAAAAACATTTTTTTAAACCATTCACAATTAAAGTGGAAAGAGACAAAATTATAAGGCAGCCATCCATGGAATGATTTCATGTTTACAAAGGATCCAGAAAAGGGGACATTTAAAATCACTGTTCAGGCTACTGAACCAGGGGAACTGCAGTAGTGTTGTCCCACGAGACTTCCAACTTGGTAGGAGATGCTATGAGAAAACAGATCAAAGCCAACCTCCTTGTGTTAGGCTGGGCATATCTAGAAAATTCCTAATGGTTGTCTAGCCCTTTTATGCAAGTCATACATTTCCCTCAGGTCTCCTCAGGTGAATCTAGATGTCTCAGGTACAAAGGAGCTACATCACTGGTTTTAATTTCATAGCATCTCCAACAGTGCTCTTGGGGTTATGTGGACCATTGTGTATTGAGCAGAAGTTTTGTAATGTAAGGAAGGTACCCCGTGGAACGCCTATAGAGAGTTCTCGCCTTGCCCTACAGCAGTTTTGGATGAATCCAGTCATTATTCTCAGTCTCCCAAGGGGGCCCCATAGACAGGAACGTTCTTTGGGGGCTTGTGCTGTTGACATACATACAGTTCCCACGTTCAGTACCTAGCTACCATGTGTCTGAGAGGCTGGCATGTCCTCCGAGTTCTAATCCTTGAAAAAGAGAAAAACCAGGCAATGACACTTAGAAATAGGCCGGTAAAAGCACAATTACATTTTCTCCTTTCTACAAAGAACTGACCACTCAAAACAGCCACCTCTCTCATTTTTCTAATGATTCAAAATACAGGAACAGACTTGGCTGTTTTGAATAGGGAAATTAAAAGGTGATGAGGGGAAGAGAGAACAACATAGCCTCTGTAGGTGGTACTGTTTCCAACTCTCTACACTCCAGTGCAGAACCTTTGCCTAAAAAATGAAATCTGGCAATAGCATGCACAGGAAAGCCATCAGACCTGGAACATCGCTACTTTGGGGATATGGGAACTGACAAGCAATTCACTGGCGAACAAGTGATGGGAATGCATCAGTAGTGTTTTTCAACTTAACTTGCCATTTAAGAGAGCACTTGAGATCTGAAGAAAGTCTATCCCTACCGAGGAAAGGGGGTCAAATTGCAATTCAGATTAACTTTGGTTATGAGGAAGGAAGGGCCATGCTTTTCATCATCAATTGCATCTCTTTGGTAGCCAATAATTCCATCTGTAATCACGGCAGCAACTTAAGTATCGCCAAGGTTTTCAAATGTGTGAGAGCATTAAGGCATCCACATCGAAGGAGGCAATTTTAAACAAGAGGAAAATGGAACTGAAATGTGCCAATAAGTGACCATCAGTGTGACCTCTCCTGGGACACTGCCCACCATGAGCAAGTTTTTCCCCCCGTGAAGGAGGCCTCTGCCACGCTGCTCGGTTCCTTGCTGCCTGGAGATGCATTTGAGCCCTGTGAGATTAGTATGGCTATTTCTGCCTGCTGACCAGGAGGGAAATAAGTGGTTCCGAGGCAGCAGCTTTAAAATCCGGGAAAGCCCATAGCTCTTGAGAGCTGATAGGCCGTGAAAGGTTTGCTTGTTAATGTGAGGTCCAGAGGGGAAGGCAAATTTGGAAGTTAGATGGTCTGATCCTTGCCAGAGTTCAAGGCCCTACCCAGCAAGATATTCTAGCTAAACTTTTAAGTGTGATGGCAAGGCACTGCTGAAAGAGGCTTTGGCCAGCAGAACACATTTCTGATCACTGCACACAACAATATGATAGAAAGTGCCACTATCCAAACCGAACCAGACACTAAAATGAGCTATTTACTTAACTAAGTAAATTTCCGGGGAGAATCAAGGCAACCATGTTATTTTGAAGGACCAGATGAAACCCTATGACTCTCCTAAGTGACTCAGGAAAGTCACTTAGACTTTCATACTGTACCTTCTGTTGGTTTTAATGTTGTACACAATGGCTGCCAGCCACTATCCAGAACCAGATCCTGTTTATGCTACTTTGGTCTACAGCCAGCAGAGGGCTCTCAAGTTCTTTTTCCCCAGCTGCTGACCCAGTAACAAATCTAGGAAGGAAATAAAGATATCCTGGGCATGCTGGCTTATGTGTCACATAAAATGTTTTACAAACTCCTAAATCCAATGCCCTGACAAAAACAGTCTTGCTTCCCCCTTTCTGGAACGTGGTTTGAAATGGTACAGAAAATCAAAATAAATTAACAATATATCATATACTTATTTGGTAACACAAGGTTTACAGGGATTTTGGCAAATATGGAAAAATTATCCTAGTTTGCTTAACACTTTTACTATCTCAATTGTTTAAATTACCAGAATATTAGTGATTGTGTCATCTCACATATGAGGAAGTGATATTTTAAGGGCTTAATAAAGCTGCATTTGACACAAAGGTAACCTCACTGAAAGGAATAAAGAACAGACACGAGACTATCTTCATCATCACAGTTCAAGAAGTGGTTGTCCTGATGAGAGAACTCAACTCACAAATATTAACATCACCACCAGCAGTAAGCAGCAAATTGTAGAGAGGAAGGGCTGGAGGGAAAAGTTAGGAGAAAAGCATGGAAAAGATGAAGAGACAAAAGACATGATTTTAATAAGCTTTAAATCAACAGGCAAACACTTCCCATTTATGATACATCTTGACTTTCTTCACTGCTACAGGTGCTTATGTGACACTGACCTAGCAGTCCCCAAGGGGCACCAAGTATTTTGCCAGAGGGACTGTTGGTCTGCTAAGATAAATACTTAAAGAGACAAAAAAGGGACAGCATAGGTTTTGGTAATCTTACTTTTAAAAAGGTTACTACAAAGATGTCAGTAACTATCCGAATTCACTTATAATTGAATCCCCTTTAATTTCCAAAGATACTTTGGGATCTGACTGTTCCTGAAGGAAAGCCTATGCCTAAGGAAAGCCTACCTACTAGAACCTGGCTCCTCTATAAAGAATGTGCTGTACAGGCAGCTACTCTACACAAAGGAGAACTTGAAAAGAAATGCTTTATAAAACACTAGATACCTCTTTAAAAGCTAGTCCACCTCTCCATCTGATGGAATGGCAGGCTCTCTTTAAAGAGACAAGTGCAGAAGGAGGTGTTTAAAAGACTCCAGACATACCCTCTTCAGTGGATCTCTCTCTCAAGTATAAAGTCAGCTTTCATTGTGTCTTGCCGTCCTTTTCCTGACTCTAGCCCCAAATGAACTACTTATCTTTAGCATCTAAGACAGTGGGCATTATGACCTTCATTCAAGGCATAGATGTGGCATAGATGCTAAAGCACCAGACTTACATGGCGAGAACCATGTTAAAAATCAATGGATTAAAGTGGCAGAGCCTCGAAACTAAGAAAGAGATTTAGCTTAATTACAGAACACTGTACTTTCATAATTATTTCATTATGAGTATGAAGGTCTCCACTTTTCCTTAAAACTAAATTCCATCTTCCCTGAGAATAGGGTTAAGGGAAACAACAAACTCAAAATGCCAAGGGCCCTTGAAAAGACAACACATGGAATGTCTGTATCCTTCGCAGTGTGTTGTTTCTACTCGAAAAGCTTTCCATTACTCCAGGTTTTCATCTCACCTCCCTCCAGAATCTTTAGGGTTACGGGTGGAGACGGGCAAGGCGAGACAAGAGACTGAGGAAGTGAGCAGCTGTCATGTGCCGGCTGTTCTCACTGGATGGAAAATGGCCATGGCCTGAGGCTGGACCCTCAACAGTCAGTGCTGGTGTCCTACTGACAGAGCGAGCGGGATGAGGCAGCCCAGAACCAGGACTGCTACCTCCAGGCGGCTGAGGCCTCTCCCTCCAGCGGGGTCTGATTTGTGGCTGTGCCCCATTCCGCCTACCTCAGGGAGGACATGCACCGTGGCAACATAAAGAAATGTCCCAGCAGAGAAAAGCATGGCCACTCCAGTGGCATTGACCTCTGAAAGGGCTTCTTTACTGCTCTGTGAAGTAAGATAAAGAGAGAAGAAAAATTAAGTAAAATCCAGAGGTAGGAAGAAGTCCCAATAAAAAAATACCCATTATTCATAACTCGTGTTATCTGGGGCACCGGGGACATCCTGAGATCAGAACGATCTTGTTATTTACGGGAAGCTTCCAAATGAGGGTTTAACACTATTGGTGATGTACACAATTACTTTTTCAAACAAACTTCAAGTCTGGTTGAACAGGTTTGGCCTATATTATTAAGATGGAATCAACAGCATTAATGCAGATATCAAAGTTCATACATTCATTCATTTATTCTACTAATATTAACAAATATGCCATATGCACCAGGCTCTAGGCCAGTGCCTGAGATACAGTGGGAATCGAGACACAGTACCTGCCCTCACAGAGCCTAGAAATATCTCATAAGCTAATCTTTATACAATTCATTTCCATTTTTATTATTATTATTATTTTTTGCTGTATGCAGGCCTCTCACTGTTGAGGCCTCTCCCGTTGCGGAGCACAGGCTCCAGACACGCAGGCTCAGCGGCCATGGCTCATGGGCCCAGCCGCTCCGCAGCATGTGGGATCTTCCTGGACTGGGGCACGAAACCGCGTCCCCTGCATCGGCAGGCGGACTCTCAACCACTGCGCCACCAGGGAAGCCCTCATTTCAATTTTTTTAATGAAAAAAGTGGACCTACTAAGACAATTAATTGAAAATTTAAGAACATGCCATAAATGTAATATGTAACTCCATGCCTCCAAAATTATCATACCTTCCTCTCAAAAGTTCTAAAAACTTATATTGATCAATGCAGTAATAAATAGGGTAATATTTATTTATCTAGGCTGCACTGGGTCTTAGTTGCAGCATGCGAGATCTTTTAGTCGCGGCATTCCTGCAGGATCTAGTCCCCAGACCAGGGATCGACCCCGGGCCCCCTGTCTTGCCAGCGTGGAGTCTTACTCACTGGACCACCAGGGAAGTCCCAATAGCGTAATGTTTAAAAGGGAACTATGTATTGCTCAGTGACTAAAAGAAGATCAAGCTCACAATCAGGTGTTAGCAATCCAGATCAACTAACCCTTGATTATCAGGAACTTAACCATTCTGTAACCATCTCATTTCTCATATGTTCCTTTCAATACAAATTTTACTATATCAAATACGAATTGAATGATGCTCAGAAGAATCAGTGACCTTCAGAGACAGTGGGGAAAAGTGGTTTCCAGGAACTAGCCCTGAGTTGGTTTGGTTCTAAGATTTTCCTCCTGTTGCCTGCCAATTGATATTTAAGTAAAATGGGTAAGGCTGCTGCTAAGAACTGCGGCCCTAGTGGACAAAATTATAAAGCGTGGAAAGGTCCAACTGGAGCAACAGAGCAGAATGCCCGGGCTCTGAGGTGACAAGCGACACATGCCACTTCAGGTCTGGAGCTACATTGAGTGCAATGACGAAGACCTGGGTACTTAACATGCAGTGATATGAGAGCTGGGAGTAGAAGAATCTGAGTCTTAGCTGAATACAGAGATCTCTGCTCATCCCTTACTGCTCTCAAAGCTGCTGCAACCTTGTCCCTCACTCTTCCTGTGCCTCTACTGAAACATTAAATACATTCTGTTGTGACTTACTATGTATCTGTCAAATAAAACTAGCATATGTCTGATAAGGTTTAAGTTGTATTATTTTAAAGATCACATATTTGAGCAAAAAGTGTTTTTGGAACTGATGGGGAAGAAGTTTTCTAATTAAATGAATAAGAAAATGCTCCAAATTTATGAAGAGGATTGACTTGGAATTAAGATGTACACTTTGTACAGGTTTTTAATTCGAATTTTATCTTTAGTTTGAGGGGGTAATTTAACTGAAAAGTTCAATATAAGAGACTATACCTTCTAGTAGATCACAGAGAATTAGATACTTGTCTAGATAAGCTAGGAATGAGTCAGACTTACCTTACTTAGTCCTAAGTACGTCACCATGGACATAACTGGTGCCGCCAGTGCAAAGACCAGTAAGTGCTTTCTGATTCGATTCCGCTCGAGGCCTGCATGCATTAAGAAGGAAACCAGCCCAAAAGCAGCTGGTGCCTGGAAAAGAGAAACTGCCCCTTATGACTCTGGAAGTTTGGATTTGCTTCTGCATTATGAAGTACATATCACTTGACTGAATTCTCATACAAGAAAACTAGGCATAATAGTAAGTCTGGGCTTTGACTTTTAGGAATTAATGTTCTAAGCTAGAAAATATCCCATTTGTGTGTGTGTGTGCGTGTATGTGTGTCTGTGTAACAGTTAAGAAAAGAGTATGAAGAAAGGAAGAATATTTATGAACAAAAATTACTATGAAACGTAGAAATCTGTAGAGGACTTAACAGTTTGTGTATATGACCATAAAAAAATAAAACCCCTTCAAGTATAAGGTTAAGAAAACGGTAGCAGAAGACCCAGCTATGAACAGATTTATTCAATTCTCTAAAATGAACAGCAATTACGAAAATAACTAAAAAAACTTTCCATTCCAGAAAAACATGACCAAAGAGAAATTTTAATTATAAATGTAAGTCAATACCAAATCTTACACCAAAATTTTGCTTACCTTATGTAGCATTATTGCCACAAACACAATTAACTGGACACTAGTTTGTGAAGTAGAAGCTGCTGCTCCCAAAGCAACACCGTCAGCTGAATTTGGAAAAAGTGAAACATAAAACACTATAACTATAAATAACAACTATAATAGTTGGTGAGTGACTGTGTGGGCTTTAGAGTCAGATAGAGCTGGACTGGACTCTGGGACGGTTACTTAACCTTTCTGAACCTTAGCCTTCTCATTTCTACAATGGGTTCAATAAAGTATGTATTCCTAGGGTTTTCATGAGGTAACATATATGAAGAGCTTAGCATAGGTGCTATTCAATATTCAATTTGTCAGTTATTGTTGCTGTTGTTGGAAAAGTATGATGCTCAAAAAATCTACTGATTAATCAATCAAACTGTAATAACAGAAATATCAAAGAATTTCAAAGGAAGCATCTCTGCATCTTGCAGATGAAAAACCAAAATACAGAGACCGTGACTTGGCATAAATGATTTATACGTAATGAGTAAATAGTGGTTGAAATGGATGAATTTTTTGGTTAGAAAAGCATGTTTTACTAGAAAGTCCAGATAAGAGTGTGTCACCTTTCACATGCTTTTGTCATTTACAGAGCCCTACTACTGGGACTAGTTTGGTTATGATTCTAAGGCATGCCCTGTCAGCAATGCTGAGACTTCGACACTCTATAGCTTACCTCTGCCTCACCTGGCACTTGGGTAGATACCCAGCACCAGGGCTACTGAGTACAAAAGTGAGCAGGCTCTTAGGCAGATGAGGTCCTATGGCAGAGGTCAGCAAACTTTTTGTTAAAGGGATAGATAGGAAGTATTTTAGCCTTCGTGAGTCATTTGGTCTCTTGCAACTACTCAAACTCTACCATGGTGTGAAAGCAGCCACAGATAATATGTAAACAAGTGGCCATGGCTGTGTTCCAATACAACTTTACTATGGACACTGAAATTTGAATTTCATGTATTTTTCATGTGCCACAAATTAATTTCATCCATTAAGAAATACAGAACCATTCTTATTGCAACCCCAACACTGAGTACTCCAGGACTCATGCTTCTGTTGGAGGCCTTCATGAAGCAACCCTTTCCCCAAAAGGCCAGCCCTAGAGTATTTCATGTGGATGGTCCCTGTGTGGCAGAAAAGAAAGGGGTTCCACTGCAATCTGACCCTACCTGCAGCATGGACGACCAGACCCAGCGTGGTGGTGATTTTGGAATTGCTAGGCCTTGCTGTTTCTGGATCTGAAGTAAAAAGAAGCAAGTCAGCCATGAAGCAACATGAAACAGAAACTATTAGAACATTCACCTGCGGGTGGAAGAAGTCTTTGAAAGCTCTTGAAGTAGAAGACTATTATTTTCCTACTATTGTCTTTTTTCTTCTGCTTCAAACACGTGGCAGTTGCCCCTGTCCTGAAGAGGTGGGCAGGTGGAAACTCTTCATTTGACCCAGGCTTCCCTGAACAGACAAGATATCACTCCAAACAGCCTCACACCTCTTAACGCTTCACCTCTCCAAGGAAAGTGCTCTGTGGCATCTGACCACCTCTCTAGACCAATCTCATTGTCATTGCCTACCCCCTCCCCCTCCCCAGCCTCCTGCAACTTTACCTGTATTCTAACATCAAAATGTCATTCACATTTGCCTTTCTCCATTTTATTGCCACCATCCTAACCTAAATTTTCATCAACTCAAACCTAAATTAGCAGTAGGCTCCCATCTGGTTGTCTCCCCTTACTCTCATTTCTCCCTAACCTAATTCATCTTACACATCCTTGTCGGATTCATCTTTCTGTATCACCACCCTTGTGATGGGTCAGTTAAGAATCTGCTGCTTTTCAAATTCAGTCCAAACTGCTCTATTAAGTAGGTCTTGAGCCCTCTATCAACTGGTATCATCTTTTTAAAAAAAAAAAAAAAAAATTATTTATTTATTTTGGCTGCATTGGGTCTTTATTGCTGCTCACAGGCTTTCTCTAGTTGCGAGAGCGGGGACTACTCTTCATTGCAGTGCGCAGGCTTCTCACTGTGGTGGCTTCTCTTTGTTGCAGAGCACAGGCTCTAGGCACGTGGGTTTCAGCAGTTGTGGCTCACAGGCTCAGTAGTTGTGGCTCGCAGGCTCTAGAGCACAGGCTCAGTAGCTGTGGCGCACGGGCTTTGCTGCTCCGTGGCATGTGGGATCTTCCCAGACCAGGGCTCGAACCCATGTCTCCTGCATTGGCAGGCAGGTTCTTAACCACTGTGCCACCAGGGAAGTCCTCAACTGGTATCATCTTATTTCTTACTGTCCAGTCCAGTTAAACCAGTTTCTGTAACACCCTCTAACAAAAACTGTCTCATTCTCCTTTCCCCAAATCTCCTCACCCCTAATTCTTGGCATGTACTAAATTGCCCAGCTCATCAATCCAAAACCAAGACGTTGTTCAAAGTCTTAATTCTAGGACCACTTATTCTGAGAAAGAATCAAAGATTAATTCCAGCTTAGAACAACTCTCCCCTTGCCTAGAAATGTACAGCTCTATGCACAGTCTCTACATGCTACTTCAAGGTTTCTTCTGTATTCCACCTTAGATATACAAAACTGTTTTCACTTAAATATGTCCCTCTCAATTGACTGTGAACTATACAGAATTAAATTTTATACTTCTTTCCATTTTTTAATTTGTCTTATAGAATGTAGCATAGCACTGGTCGCCCAACAGTTGCTTAATAAATCCTTGTTGGAGATTTTAAAAAGTATTTATCTGTATTACAGGTATTATAAGAAATATATAGGGCTTCCCTGGTGGCGCAGTCGTTGAGAGTCCGCCTGCTGATGCAGGGGACACGGGTTTGTGCCCCAGTCCGGGAAGATCCCACATGCCGCGGAGCGGCTGGGCCCGTGAGCCATGGCCGCTGAGCCTGCGTGTCCGGAGCCTGTGCTCCGCGACGGGAGAGGCCACAACAGTGAGAGGCCCACGTACCGCAAAAAAAAAAAAAAAAAGAAAGAAATATATAAACAAGTAAATAATGTCCAAACAATGTAAAGTTCAAAGACATGGACATCAAAATGCCAGGTGAAATGACAGATGGACATTAGTCAAGTAAATTGCAAGGAGTTTAATCTTTTGAGGGGTCTAGCCCACTGAAGGAATGGTTTACAATGGAAAAAGCATGCACAAGTAAAGTATCTTTATCTTTTTACTAACAAAATTTATCTTCTAATTAAAACACTGCAAGAGGGCTTCCCTGGTGGCGCAGTGCTTGAGAGTCCGCCTGCCGATGCAGGAGACGCGGGTTCGTGCCCCGTTTCGGGAAGATCCCACATGCCGCGGAGCGGCTGGGCCCGTGAGCCATGGCCACTGAGCCTGCGCGTCCGGAGCCTGTGCTCCGCAAATGGGAGAGGCCACAACAGTGAGAGGCCAAAAAAAAAAAAAAAAAAAAAAAAAACACTGCAAGAAGGGAAGCTAAAGCCCCTAATCACTCTGGGACAACAGATATTTCAATATCACCCCAAACTGGAAAGAACGATCATATTACACTGTGTGACAAGCTTGTTTTGGCTTTTCTTTACACAGTCTTGTGGTCTAATTATAAGTAGCATCTTAAAAAAAATTAGAGGGGGGCTCCCCTGGTGGCGCAGTGGTTGAGAATCTGCCTGCCAATGCAGGGGACACGGGTTCGAGCCCTGGTCTGGGAAGATCCCACATGCCGCGGAGCAACTGGGCCCGTGAGCCACAACTACTGAGCCTGCACGTCTGGAGCCTGTGCTCCGCAGCAAGAGAGGCCGCGACAGTGAGAGGCCCGCGCACCGCGATGAAGAGTGGACCCCGCTCAGCACAACTAGAGAAAGCCCTCGCACAGAAACAAAGACCCAACACACCCCAAAATAAATAATTTTTTTTAAATTAGAGGTTTTAAAGTTAAAACACAATTTCTATAAATCTATAGGAAAAGACTCTGCTTCAGAATAAATTTAATAAACGAATTAACTTTTACTGATAATAACACATAAAACCGTGCAGGTAATAGGTAAAGCGAGGTCATCAGATACATGAAAACCAGCAAAAACAGTGACCTCTGAGACAAAACAGGAGGAAAAATAAACACATACTACATTTAATTCTTTGTATGGGGCTACAGGACACTAATGCGCCTATAAATGCATTTTAAATTTAAACTGACAAGAATTGCAAGAAAAATGTCATAAAGGCCACTATGGACAACTATGTAATGTAGCTGGAGTCAGATTCCATCCAACAGAGGGTGCTTCTCATTTGCTGTTTGGAATAAAGCACATAAGTAAAACCTTTTACTCCAAAATCAATTTCCTAAAATAAGACTTGGTTAGTTAAAAAAAAAAAAGTTGCAAGAATAGTTCAAAAAGCAATCATATACCCTTTTCTCAGAATGACTAACTGTCCAACATTTTGCCCCATTTGCTTTATCATTTGGGCTTATGTTCTCTTGTTCTCTATCTACACTACACAAATACACATATTTGTGTATATCTTTTTTTCTGTACCATTTAAGAGTAATTTGCATACATTGTAACTCTTTATACTTAGATACTTCAGTGTGTATTTCTGATGATGAAGGATATTTTCTTATATAATCACAGTAAAGTTATCAACTTCAGTAAATTTAACATTGATATATTTTTCTACTCTCTCTTGCATATTCTAATTTGTCAATTGCCCAAGAATGTCTTTCAGGGCATTTTTCCTTTTCCAGGAAGGATCCAGCCTAAGATCATATGTTGCACCTAGTTTTACCTCTTTAGTCTCCTTTAATCTGAGACATTTTCTCTGCCTTTAACTTTTGTGACATTGATATCTCTGAAGAATACATTTCCTTCCCTGCGCCTTTCTTGTTTTTTAACAGTGGTTCTTCCTTTTGGATTTGTCTGATGTGTCCTTAGATGATGCATTCTTGGATGGAATACTACACAGGTGATGCTCCTCAGGCTATCACATCTAGAGGCACAGGATGTACATCTGCTGCTCACTAGTGGTGTGAATTCTAGATTATATATTGGATACTGTAAATGTTATCTTGTGGATACTATGGATTCTATTATATTCCTCCAAAGAGTGTTGATTTTTTGCTTTGCTTTACGTAACTTGATTTGGCTCAAACTGCAAACTCTGTCTTCTGGGCAGCTGCCTAAATCTCAGTTTAGTTCTTTTACGTTTAGCTGAGCTGTCTGGAGTCTGCCGAAGAAAGCATGGTTCAGGGCTTAGCCAGAGACTTGGGCAGTTTATACATAGAATTTGGGGCTGAGTTTCTCTGTCTCTCTCCTTTCTAAGATTCTCTCCTCACTTTCCAGGGGCTGGGTACCTTGAACTCTGTCCTCCAGTTCCTTAGGCCAGAAAGACTGTCTTCAATCAGTTAGTTACCTCACAGGCACTGACTGCTAAAAGCAGTAAAAATAGGAACTAAAAGTAGTAAAAATAGGTTCCAAGTGTAGACTCCCTTCCAGAATTTGCCTCCTTTAGGTCACTCACTCTCCAATGTCTTCAGATAGTGGTTTTCAAAATTCTGTCCAAAGTTTACAGTTATCTGTACAGAGGCTGGTCTGGTAGGAACATTCTGCCCACACTGAAAGCAGAATACCAGTGACATTAATTTTGATCATCTGATCAAGGTATTGTCTGATTTCTTTATTTAGTTACTTTTTTTCCCCTTGTAACTAATAAGCAAATCAAAATATACCCCCTAGATTTAACATTCATTGATGATTCTGGCCTGAGCCAATTTTTACTATGAAGGTTGCAAAGATGATTGTCCAACTCCAACTGCTTGCACATTTACCAACTGGCATTTAGCACTCTGCTGGAAGCAAATGCCCTCCCTTCTTTTATCTTTCTCCCATGTGGATGTGCCCATTGATTGCCATTTTTTCAATGATTTATGCTTTATTGCTGTTCTTAATTACCTTGATGCACAAATTGTCTGAGATCTGGCCAAGAGAAGCCCCTTCAAGCTGGTTCCCATATCCTGTGACATGTTTCCATATTCTTTGAGCACTAGATGTTCCAAGCTCATTTTATCCTTACCCTGTCCTGTCCTAGAATCAGCCATTTCTCTGAAGAGCCTGATATGCTCATTGCTAGTGGGGTGTCTTTACTTCTAGGCCCTCTCTGCACACAGAACTAAGACATACATACATGTGTACATAGACACACATGTATATGTACACATACAAGTTTTAGAAATCATGATTCCAATAGCTCCGATTCCAACCCATCCCTGTAGGGGTTCTTTCTTGCTTTCCCTCATTCCCTATTTGCATGTCCCTTCTTCCTCAGTGAGGACTCTGGTTCCACCAACAGCAACACAATTACTCATTTGCTCAATCTTGTAACATATCTAAACTAGTTTCAGAACTGTTTTGCCCACACTGTTACAAAAAGCAAAGCCTGCTAAAGAGAGTTCAGTACTGTTTATGCTTCTTCCCCAACTCTACTCACCACTAAAGGTATATAGTCAAATACTACATTCATAAGTTACTTGAATTAGTTTTTTCTACATCCCCTTCAGTGAAACTGTTATTCATTTGAAGTACAGTTCATCTGTTTCAGTTAGCTCCCCCATCCTTTGTTGATTTCATTTTATATTTTGAATATGGAAAATATTAACATTTTTCCCAAAGTCAAAACTATATCAAAAAGGCATGCCTGGGGAAGTGTCATGCCCTCCCAAAACCCTTCTACCTTATCCCACCCATGCCCTCACTCCTACAAGTAATCAACTTTGTTTTCTAGCTGATCCTTCATACGTTTCCTTTTTGTAAAGATAAGCAAATATATACACGTATACTTGTTTCCCCTTCTTTTTTACACAAAACATAATATATGATGTATAATAATTTATTTTTGCCTTTTTTTTTCCCACTTAACAGTATTTCCTGGAAATCTCTCCATATTGGTTCATAGAGATCTGATTCCTTATTCTATTTCATGGCTACATAGAACTCCATTACATGGACACACCACACTATACTCAACCAATCTGCATGACTGGACATTGAAGTATTTTTACAATGATAAACAATGCTGCACTGATTAGTCTTGTGCGTATGTATTTTCATATTGGAGCCGATTCATCAGAACAGATTCCTAGAAGTGGGATTTTGGGGTTGAAGGGTAAATTGCCCACTACAGGGGCTGTACCACTATGCACACCCACAGCAATAGATGAGAGTGTCTGTTTCGTCACAGCTTCGCCAACAGAGTATACTGCCAAGGTTTTGAATTTTTGCCTATCTGACAGGTGAGAAATGGCATCTCAGTGGAATTTTGATTTGATCTAAAGTCCACAGGCTTTAGACTGCTGAAAGGCTCCATGGCACAAAAAGGGTTAAGAACTTCTGCCCTAGACCTCCATCAGATGAGCTTTAAAATAACCAGGGTAATAATACAATAAACAGTCCCTTGTGCCACACGTCATAACCCACTAGCTTTCTCAAATGAATGAAATGTTCACCAGAACCTGAGAAAGTTTTAGCACTAAATAAGACCACTGATACATATTGAATTATTCAATCATTTGTGATCACCTAAAATGCGAATGTTTTGCACTGCCCAGAAAACCTTGGAGCTACTTACCATCAGTAGAATGCACATGGGAGTTGCCAATCTGGTCCACCAGCAACATGAAAACAAAGCCCAGTACGAGGGAAACACCGATGTAGGCATGCAGCTGTGTGTGGTCATGGCTGTGCTCATGTTCATGGGCAACCGGTATTTCTGCTTTGTCTGATGCAATCACATTCTGTGTTTGACTCGCTTGGTGGTGTTTCCCTAGAGCAGAATGAATCGTAAAGAGAAAATGTGTTTTCCCCCTCAAAACATCTTCATGTAGAAGCTTCCATTCTTTTGTATTTCAAGCTCTACAGATTTTACTGCAAAGACATTCACTTCCTGTATTATAATCTAACCAATCATAATCTCCCTTAACTTAAAGTTCATGATGAAAAACTTCCCAAGGGGGGGGGCTTCCCTGGTGGCGCAGTGGTTGAGAGTCCGCCTGCCAATGCAGGGGACATGGGTTCATATCCCAGTCTGGGAAGATCCCACATGCCGCGGAGTGGCTGGGCCCGTGAGCAGGGCCGCTGAGCCTGCGCGTCTGGAGCCTGTGCTCCACAACAAGAGAGGCCGCGATAGTGAGACGCCTGCGCACCGCGATGAAGAGTGGCCCCCGCTTGCCACAACTAGAGAAAGCCCTCACACAGAAACGAAGACCCAACACAGCAAAAATAAATTAATTAATTAATAAACTCCTACCCCCAACACGGTAAAAAAAAAAAAAAAAAACTTCCCAAGGGCCTTTTCTGCTTTTGGCATGCAGAGCTTTTAACTGCCTATTATTCCCAAAACCTAGGAAGTGGAAGCAAATCACCAAGCAAGAAAGCAGTCATATTCCCAAGGGATAGCATCCCCAAATCTTCCTTTTGGGCTAGAGAAATTCACACCAATCTCACCAGAAACTACAGTAAGGTTTATTTTGATGAAAATAGGCAAATGAAGAACAGTAACAGTGAAATTAATTACAATCAAATTTATCTAGTTTTACACTTAGGTTGATATAAACATTGCAAATAACGGGCAAACTGAGCATAAAACACTTTTAGCTTTAAAAATCTCAGGGGACAATCACTAATTAGAAACCAAAAGGGCAGAGCAGTTTAAAAGAGACATTTCCTTCTAGAAAGATGATTGTTCTAGAAATATGATTGTCAGGATACTCTTGAATTACAGTAAATGACACCTGGCTAAGTAATACTGCTAGTTTATTATACTCACGTATTTGACACTCAAAACATAAAACACTTCAAGGCCAGAATCCTGATCTTTGCTGTGTTTCATAAATACAGGCTAACATACTAAAGACATTTCTTGCTTATAATTAGATTAAGCATTTTAATCTTTGACCAAAGAAATTACGTAAGTCTGTTGCAATATTTTAGAGCCTGCCTTAATTCTTTAAAAGTCATTTTTGAGAAGCACAAAGTACATACCATCTTAAGATAATAAAAACTCATGTAATTTTCTAATTCTTGAAAGACTTTTTGTTTGTTTACACACCTTTTTTTTTAACTTTTAAAAAGTGTGGTAAAATACACATTACATAAAATTTACTTACCATTTTAACCATTTTTAAGCATACAATTCTGTGGCTTTAAGTACACTCACATCATTCTACAACCATCATCCATCTCTAAGACTTTTTCATCTTCCCAAAGTAATTTTTTAATCTTAAGATTTTTTTTCCCCTAATAGTGATTTCATTTACTTGTTTTAAAATATCTAAATCTCTCTCTCTCTCTTTTTTTTAAATCAACTTTATTGAGGTATAACTCACAAATGTAAAAACTCTAGTAACTACCACCAAGGTCAAGATATGGAACAGTACTTTAAAATATCAGAAAAGTTCTCTTGTGCATCCCTGGAGTCAATATGTCACTCTTGGTCCCAAGCAGGGGAAGAGCTTTTTGTCCCCAGAGTTTTCCCTGATCTAGGATTTCATATAAATGGAATTATCCAATATATCCTCTTTTGCATAAGGATTCTTTTGTTCAGCATAACATTTTGAGATTTATCTAAGCTTTGCATGTAGTTTGGTCCTCTTTTTTGTTGAGTAGTTTCCATTGTATGGACATATCACAACTTGTTTATCCATTCAGCTGTTGATAGACATTTAGGTAATTTCCAATTTTGGTCCATTATAAATAAAGCTGCTATGAGCATTCAGGTACTTTCTGTGAGCATTCAAGTCTTTCTGTGGATACACATTTTCTTTTCCCTTGGGTAAATACCTAGGATCAGAACTGACAGGTGTATGTATGTTTAACGTTATTTTAAAAAACTGTCAAACTGTTTTCTGAAGTGGTTGTACCATTTTACATATCCAACAGCAATGTCTGAGAGTACTAGTTGCTCCATTCCATTGTCAACATTTGATATTGTGAAGCTTTAAATTTTTAACCATTTTTACATAGGTGATCATGTCATCTGCAAACAGATAGTTTTACTTCTTGCCAATCTTTACGCCTTTTCTTTCTTTTTCTGGCCTTACTTCAGACTAGCGTCTGGCCAAGACCCCAAGTACAATGTTAAGTACAAGTGGTTGAGAGGAGAGAGCCATGTTTTGTTCCCAGTGTTAGGCATCTTACCTGTAGGCTTTTCAAATATACCCTTTCTCAGTAAGGAAGTTCTTTCCTAGTTTGCTGAGAATTAGGAGTTTAATTCTGTCAAATGTTTATGCTTTTCTGTACCTGTTAAGGATGATCAAATGGTTTTTCTACTTTATTCGATTAAGATAATAAATTAAAATGGTTTTTGGATATTAATCCAACCCCTGATTTGCATTCCTAGGATAGACTCCAATTGGTCAAAATGTATTATCCTGTCCATATATTGCTGTATTCAATTTGCTAATATTTGGTAAAGCACTGTGCCATCTACATTCGTGAGGGATATCTGTCTGCAATATTTTTTCTTGTAACATCTCTGTTTGAGTTACATTGGCATCTTAAAATGAGACGGAGTGCTCCTCCAAGAGACAGGCAGAAAAAAACTTCCTCCAGCCCCCCAATTTCCATTTTATTAATTTAAACAAGTTCTACGAGTATCAGCAGTTAATGTTAATGGTGCTAATGTCAAGCAGTTTTTGAAATTGCTGACATGAGACTTATGACAATGTTTTTTAAACTTTTAAGGACATGATCCCTAGTAAAAAATAAATTGTACACCATGATCTAGTAAACATACACATAGATGAAAAACTAAATAAAAAGTTGCAGAAAATAATACTTATCCTTACAATGGTTACAACGCACTATTCTATTTCTTCATCTGTCTTGTCCCTCCTTTGTGCTCTTCTTAAATGCCAGTCACAAGTCCAACTTACTAAATTTATTTCAAGATCCAGAGTTGCTACCTTCAGTTTGGAAGCACTGCTGGAGGTAAAGAGAGACTTTCAGAGGAAGAAATGGATGATTTTGGAATAAAAGGTATTTCCTGGAAATCAGAAGCCTACGCTGCAGTGATCAATTAAAGAGAACTGAACGCTAGACAGGTCTAGCAGGAAGGTGGGCAGACAGAATGTGCCTACCCTGTCCTTCATGCAAGCAAAATGATTGTTAGCAGTAAGGATTTTAAGCCAGAGAACTTACTGAAAGCTCAGAGATGAAAAATAAGTTTATGAGAGAAGCAGTCTAAGAATTTTGATCAGTAGTGTTGGACAATTAGCCTCATGGTAAAAGGACGGTGTTCAGTTTGTGAAAAATCATTGAGCTATATACTGCCAATATGTGTACTTTCTTGTGTGTATGACATATACTTTTTTTGTATGCAATATTTCAATAAAAAGTTAATAAACTCAAAATGCAGTACCCTGATGACCAATACTGAGATGGCAGAACTCATTACTTTTCAAGTAGGTCTTTGTGTGCTGGGAGAATAGCTTAGCATGGCCTCAAGAATGTAAAATAAATAAACGAGGTAAAACAACTGACGTTCTCTAAAGACAAGGCAATTTTTGGTATGCTTCTGTTTTAACATACAAAACCAATTCTTCATATTTATAGATGTAAAGAAACTACACATGTGAAGTCAGTCACAGAGTTTTGGTAACTACAATTTTCAACACTATTTAGAAAGATGCTATTGGAAAGGATTTGAATGATTATCTTTTCATAAGGTACCCACTAAATATTTAACAAAATGGGTTCCTGTCTCTGCCTTTGCTTAGACTCTGCAGGAGTTAATGAATCCATGGGCCTTCCATGCTGCTTCTCCTGGATAACACCTTGTCTTTCAAGACTCAGCTAAGTCTCTTCCTCCTTGAGATTTTCTGTGTCCTCCTCTAGTCATGTACACACAGCATAGTAGTACGTGTCTACCACAGATTTTATATGACTATACCATAATTCAGACAGCAGCAAACTGCAGGACAAAAGCTCATGCCTAGCTCTGTAAATAAAATTTGCACTGGAACACAGCCATGCTCATTTGTTCATGAACTGTCTGTGGTTGCTTTCATGCTATGACAGCAGAGTTGAGTAACTGCAACAGAAACCATATGGCCCACAAAGCCTAAATTATTTACTATCTGGCCCTTTACAGAAAAAGTTTGCCAACCCCTGCTGTCACTGACTGTTAATTTATTCATTTTCCATCAGCTGTGAATTCTTGAAGGCAGGGGCTATACTGTATATCTATGAACAGATAACAATCAATATAAGGCCATAAATTGAGTGGATACTCAACAAATTGATGTTGAAGGCAAAAAAATGGCCTTCACTTCTGTATTTTTTAATGTGGCATTTCATCTCAAAAGTTATGTAATTAATTACTTCCTAAGCAAAAAGATTTTTTTAAATGGAAATAAAATACAATCTTTTAGTTGTATGTTTTAAGATAATTATGCACATGCTTCTTTATAAATCCAGACTAAATAGGTAACAGAGGTACATGCTAAATTAGGTGAAAGGTTACGCTAAAGCAAGCTTAGGTACAAAGGTGGGTTAACACCTTATTAAAGGGTGTTAGTCATACTATTATTTGTGAACAGTTGCATAATAATTTTTAAAGATAATTAATTTTGGGGTGTCCATAGTTCTGAAACTAAATGTCAAGCCTAATTACAACTTTCAAAGGGTGGCCAAAATTATTTCCCTTCATAAGGTATAACTATATCAGAATTTTTAAATTTAAATGATTATAAGATCCTTCTATATCTTATCCTAACAATGCTTTCTTTATCTAAATAATTTTGGAACTCTTGGTACAGCATTCAGAGTCAAGTTTATGAATCACAATAAAACTGTCATACTTTCTAGTATCACCAGCTTTTGATCTAAAATAATATTGAATAAACAGGTCACCTATCTTATCAAACAGATTGGCATTGAATAAGTTGTATATTTCTCCAAACCTAAACTACTTTCAAGGAAAATTCTGCTGCCACTGATGATTCTCATCTAAGTGTGCTGCATACTCTGGAGGTAAATTAAAGAAAGAGTTCCAACATTTTCTGAGCATTCACTGATACAAGTACATAATTTCCTGACGTTCCCATTTTGAAGGCGTTAACACCTAATTTTATGTAAAATTGTAGCAAATAAGTAAAATGCCAGCAACATTATTTTATATATATATATATATATATATGTATGTTCACATACATATATATATATATGGCTTGAAATAAGTGTGCTGTTGATTGAAGCTTTCCATAAAAGACCTGAATACTTATACTTAAGTGGAATTTAACTTTATATAAAAACATGAAATATTTACTGTATTATATACAATGAATGGTAGGCATTATTGGTTTTATTGCAAGCATTAGCCAAAACAAAACAAAAAAATCCTTTCAAAGTGAGTGATAATCCCATGATCTTATTAGTACATAAACAGATTAGTAATGGGATCCAGATATTCAGTATTAACACATCCGTCCTTCCTTCTACTCTAGGACATGAAACTCAACCTAGCAAAAACTGAGATCTCAAAACCCAGCTATTTACTATTTACAATAGCCAAGACATGGAAACAACCTACATGTCCATCAACAGATGAATGGATAAAGAAGATGTAGTGTATATATACAATGGAATACTACTCAGCCATAAAAAAGAATGAAATAATGCCATTTGTAGCAATATGGATGACCTAGAGAGTATCATACTAAGTGAAGTGAGTCAGAAAGAGAAAGACAAATATCAATACCATATGATATCACTTACATGTGGAATCTAAAATATGAGACAAATGAACTTATCTACGAAACAGAAACAGACTCACAGACATAGAGAACAGACTTGTGGTTGCCAAGGGGGAGGGGGGTGGGCAAGGGATGGATTGGGAGTTTGGGATTAGCAGATGCAAACTACTATATATAGAATGGATAAACAACAAGGTCCTCCTGTATAGCACAGGGAACTATATTCAATATCCTATAATAAACTATAATGGAAAAGAATATGAAAAAGAATGTGTATATATGTATAACTGAATCACTCTGCCACACAGCAGAAATTAACATCACATTGTAAATCAACTATACTTCAATAAAATAAAAATTTTTAAAAAACCAAGCTATTTAATTAAAATACATTATGTTGTGGACATGTGTTACTCATTCTCAAAAGAACTTCCAGGTTGTTATCGTTGTGTCTGTTTTACTCAGGGCACTGGTTGGTAATTCATTAGCTGAGACATGTTCCACATCACATTCCCCACTGCAGAGTATATAAACCCAGTATTATCACTGGATATTGCTCATCAGACATATATTTCTCATGCCACTAACAGAGTGTTCAGCAAATCATTATGGGCTTAATTCTTTCCCT
>NW_006781042.1:598998-619076 GCF_000442215.2 Lipotes vexillifer
TATGGGCTTAATTCTTTCCCTAGATATTCATATAGGAATCCTTCTGGTAAGTTCCATCGGTATAGTATGTAGCCTTTCTATGACACAGACACATACGTTAAATTAAATATAATAGAATCAATTTACCCTTTGAACAGATGTGTTAGAACTCCTTCTTCAGATTAACATGTACAAAGGACAAAGCATTCTAAGAATCAAACCTTCAGGTAATTTGGTTTTTTTGTTGTTTTTTTTGAGGCGATCCCCAGTTTTGATTTTTATATTTTTAGCCTTCACTGGTTGTTTTAAATTTCTTAACTTCTACTCACACCTTATAACCTTCACAGATTTTTACTATATACTTTTCTTTTTCTGGCAAAGACAGACAGTTCTTTACACTTGACGTGTTTTCAGTAATAGGGTGGTGTAGCTCTTAATAATGATGCATTCTGTTTCTGATGTAAAACAGAAAACTGACCATAGTCAAATGTATAAAGCTGACGTTTTAAAGGGATGCTAGTGAATCTTTTATCAAAATACTACCCTGTTTCTAAAAGACAAGAATCTCATTACAAGGTAGGAAACAGATTTCTTTAGCAGATACAGTGTTTTGGTAATGTGAAATTCCTTACAAAGTCCACCATGTAGCAGAGTGTCATTAAAAGTGTAGGCTTCACAGAAACTAACACACCATTGTAAAGCAATTATACTCCAATAAAGATGTTAAGAAAAAAAAAAGTGTTGTCTTCCAAGTAAGACAGCCTGTGTTCAAATCCTGGTCCTGACGCTTACTGGCTGAGTTCCTTGGGTAAATTACTTAACCTCTTTGTGGCTCAAAAGCCTCATCTACCAAATAGTATCCACCTCAGAGGGTTGTTGTGATGATCAGGCAATATATTCACACAATATCTGGTATGTAGTTAAGTGCTCACTGAATGTTTAGGAACACAGTTGCACATTAAATGGAATTAATTTGGGAGATTTATTTTTAAACATCTTATATGAAATAGTTGGCCTAATTATCTGGTCAGATACAATACCGAACAATAAAACAATGCTGCGGGGGAAGGGAGAGGAAGGGGCAGGGAAAAAGCAGAGACTACACATTTTAGCAGATAGAATAAGAGGGAGATGAGATAGGTTGTATTAGTCCAGGATCATCCATGTTTCAGAATCCTGAAAGTAAAGTATAACAAGAGCCTTAAATACCTCCATTTTTATTAATGAATGATAGGATAAAACTTAATTAAATATAATAGCAGATTTAACCCTCTACTTTAAATGTAGAGCAAAATGACAGAGAAAGCCATAAAATGATAACTATCTCTCTAAAGAACCTGACACACGGCATTCTTGGAGAAATAAGTGGGATAATCTATACTGAACTATTTCTGACCACAACAGTTTCAATGATCATCCAGTTATGAGCACATCACATTTATATTTAGGTCTTTGACCAACAGTCTGCCTTCCTAAATAAATCAGTTCTCATGTTCCAAAGAATTATGGTGGTTTCAAACATTAGCTCCATAGTAAAGAAGCACTGCAGTACTCAATAAACTATGTTCTCAAAACTTCTGTTTCTATAGAAAGATGGTTTTCTCACATGAACACTGATAATCATCTAAGGCCAGTGATTTTAGAGCTATAAATACAGAAGAGTACGTGAGAGGTTCCTTTTTACATTAATTCGTATTTAATAATGCTTATTAAAGTGTCAGAGCACTTAGTTAACATGGTATACTGAGCTCTGAAAAAATATGTTAATTATCATAATTATAAGGTTCACAGAAGAACTAAACTATAGGCTGTAGTTACATGTAAATGAACTCCTTTCTCAAAGTTTGGAGAAAAGTTGGTTTGATGTACAATAAAGAAAGAGTGGAAAAGGGTGGAGGGAGAAAAAGATAAAGTAGCAGAAACTAAAGTGATGTGACTTATCAGTATAGAGAGAGATGAGGAAAATTTGGATAGCTTAGTTTAAAACTAACATCATCGTCGAGCTACCTCAAAATTTAATAAAGTGGAATATTAACATTTTACTTTTTAAAAAGAATGATGGGGACTTCTGGTGCTGGCCAAGGTGGAGTAAACCCACTATAGTCTCAATCACACGCTGATTACGACAAAAACTCTGGACAAAACACACAAAATACAACTACCTGAAGACTATAAAGAGTAAACAATAGCAAGAGGAGAGAGGGCAGCAAAAGCTTCAAAAGAAACCCTGTCCTTCTAGCAGAGGACCAGGAAGAGGGACTGCTGAGAGGTGCTGGTGTGGAGGGAAGCCCTCTCCTTTTTTTTCCTTTTACCCTCCCTCTCTTTTCTTTCCCAGCCCTGCCTTGAAGGCAGCCCAAGCTGCAGAACTTCATGGCAGTAACAACAGCAGTCAAAATCCCAAGAAATACACCATCTTTCTGGCCACAGTATCTAGGAAAAGGGCCCCAGTGGTCTGAAGAATATGGGGGGAAAACAGGTTATTCTGTTCTCTCTTTTCTCCTGCCACTTTGCCCTGACAGCAGCTGAAGTTACATGGAGCTTATCAAATTTCTAAATACTAGAATATCGGAAATTGACATTTTTAATGTAACATTTACAACTGCACAAAAATATGAAATATTTAGGTATAAATCTAACAAAATATTTGCAGACCTGTATGCTGAAAACTACAATACTGATGAAAGAAATCAAAGAAGACCTAAATAAATGGAGAAATATATTGTGTTCATGGATTGGAAGGCACAATATTCTTAAAATGTCAACTCTCCCCAAATTAATCTATAGATTCAATTTGATATCAATCAGGATCCCAGCATGATTTTTTTTGTAGATACTGACAAGCTGACTCTAAATTTTTATAGAAAGGCAAAGGAACTAGTTTAACCAAAACAATTTTGAAAAATAAGAACAAAGTTAGAAGGACTTCACAATCTAATTTCAAAATCTGCTGTAAAGATATAGTCATCAAGAAGACAAATGTAGTAATGGCAAAGGATAGACAAATAGATCAATGGAACAGAACAGAGAATCCAGAAACAGACCAACACAAACATGGTCAACTGATTTTTGACAAAGGTGCAAAGACAATTCAATAGTCTTTTCAACAAACAGTGTTGGAACTATTGGACATCCATCCATATGCAAAGAATGAAGGACTTCCCTGGTGGTGCAGTAGTTAAGAATCTGCCTGCCAATGCAAGGGACACAGGTTCGAGCCCTGGCCCAGGAAGATCCCACATGCCGCGGAGCAATTGAGTCTGTATGCCACAACTACTGAGCCTGCACTCTAGAGCCCGTGAGCCACAACTACTGAGCCCGTGCGCCACAACTACTGAGTCTGTGCGCTCTAGAGTTCATGAGCCACAACTGCTGAAGCCTGTGCACCTAGAGTCCATGCTCCTCAATAAGAGAAGCCACCGCAATGAGAAGCTCATGCACTGCAACAGAGTAGCCCCCGCTCACGCAACTAGAGAAAGCCTGCGTGCAGCAACAAAGACCCCATGCAGCCAAAAATAAAAAATATAAATAAATAAATTTATTTTAAAAAAATGAACCTTTACATTGTGTTCAAAATTAACTCAAAATGGATCACAGATCTAAGTATAAAACCTAAAATTATAAAACTTCTAGAGGAAAACAAAAGAGAAAATCTTTGTGAACTTGGGTTTAGCGAAAGGTTTTAAAATATGACACCAAAAGCACAATTCATGAAATAAAGAACTGATAAATTCACTTCATCAAAATTAAAAACTACTCTGTGAAAGATACTGTTAAGAGAATGAAGCCACAGACTAGGAGAAAATATTTGCAAATCACGTATCTCAGTAAAGGACTTGTATCCAGAATACATGAAGAACTCTCCAAACTCAATAATAAGAAAACTCAATTTAAAATATAGACAAATGATTGGATACCATCAAAGAAGATACAGCAATGGCAATCAAGCACATGAAAAGATGTTCAACGTCATTTGCCATTAGGAAATTGCAAATTAAAACCACATTGAGATACCACTACCCACCTATTACAGTGACTAAAATAAAAAACTAAAACAAAATAGACAACATCAAGTGTTGGGAAGGGAATCAACTGGAACTCTCACACACTACTGAGGGGAATACAAAATGGTACAGGCACTTTGGAAACAAGTTTGGCAATTTCTTATGAAGGTAAACACACACTTACCATATAACCCAGCAATTCCACCTGTCAAAAGAAATAAAAATTCATGTTCGCACAAAGACCTGTACACAAATGCTTATAGTGACTTTACTGATAATCACCAACACTGGAAAACACCCATACGTCTTTCAACTGGTGAAGGAATAAACAAACTATGGTTCATCCAAACAGTGGCATACTACTCAGAAATAAAAAGGTACAAACCATTGATACACAGAACAACATGATGACTCTCAACCTCATTATGCTAAATGAAAGAAGTCAGACCCAAAGGCTACAAGATTACATGTATATGACATTCAGAAAAGGCAAAACTATATATAGAGAGAAGAGATCAGAGGTTGCCCAAGGTTGGGGGAAAGGTTTGACTACAAAAGGGGATGAAGGTGATGGGACTGTTCTGCATTTTCACTTTATGCATTTGCCAAAATGCAGTCATTCATGCCAAAAAGAGTGAATGTAAAATATATAAATGAAAATTTTTTTTTTTTTTTTTTGTGGTACGTGGGCCTCTCACTGTTGTGGCCCCTCCCGTTGCGGAGCACAGGCTCTGGACGTGCAGGCTCAGCAGCCATGGCTCACGGGCCCAGCCGCTCTGCGGCACACGGGATCCTCCAGGACCGGGGCACGAACCCGCGTCCCCTGCATCAGTAGGCGGACTCTCAACCACTGTGCCACCAGGGAAAATAATTTTTAAAGTTTTTTTTTTCTTTTTTTTGGCAAGGCTGGGTGGCTTGTGGGATCTTAGTTCCCCGACCAGGGACAGAACCCACATGCCCTGCAGCAAAAGCTTAATGGAGTCTTAACCACTGGACCGCCAGGGAAGTCCCTTAAAAGATTTTTAATGATGGCTTAGGGCAGGGGAATAATCTATGGTAAAAAGGTTAAAGAGACCAGAACGCTTATTTTTGAAAAAACAGGTTTATACAGCACATACATTTTCAAATGAATCCACAAAATTATTTTAGGACAAAACCAGGAAAACTATTAAAATAAAGGAAAGCAACCCAACACCTAGTAGCTACATTTAACTTTAAAACTATACCTGAAATATGGTATGTAAATTATCTCATAAACTGTTATTAAAAAACAAACAAACAGAAACTAAACCTGAAGCAGTTCTTTCCTCTACCCCAGTGTTTCCCAAACTTGTCTAATAAGAATCATTTGACAACTTGTTAAAATTAGACATTCCCAGGTCCCTTCCCTGGAAATTCTGATTCAGTGGTCTAGGTTGGGGGCCAGGAAACTACATTTTTAAAATGCACCCCTCCCTCAAGGAACTTTTATTATCAGACAAGTTTAGGAAATAACTGCCACCCATAATTCTTAGCACAGACAAGCAAAACAAATTTTAATTGTCTATTTAATCATAGTCTGAATGTTTCCTAGGATATCAGGATAGTAATGATCACATCCAGAAAAATTCAAGATGATCCACTAGAATATGAAAGGACTTTAAATCTCATATTCCAAAATTTTCTATTTAAGGAGTGTGTTTTATAACGTACAGAGTAAATCAGTACAATAGCACGTGTATATCTTCTTTCCCAATACAATATATGATCAAAAAAGGGTGAAAACCACTGCTCTAAGACTCCTGATTTATTATTTTTTTCCCCTAAGGCTGACCAATCCTCAGCTTCTGTCCTATTTTGCAATAAAATCTCCACAATCCTCACTCTTTACCATTATGCCCATATTCATACCCTAGGCATAAGAGCATCATCAATCTGGATAAATGACACAGTTCTTTTCCTCTACTGAGACCTGAAAGACTATTTATTATACTGTAACTAGTAAGAAATTTGGAAGTTGTTTACCTCTTTATACTATTCTTAAAGTCCAACAGACTCTTGGCATTTGAAGATTCAGTTCACCAATTTAACATTTGTGGTTTCAGTCCTTCACAGGTATCTGTGAAGTTTCATGACAAGTAGGAATCTGATTTTGCTGAATCACAAATTTGAATCAAGTATGCCTTCCAGCTGGAGTGAAGGACCAAATCATTTAACAGATGAGTGAACCAAGCTGACACTGCTCAGCATTTTCTCTTACACAGCTATTCTGTTCTCTGCTTGTCAGGAAAGGTCCCTTTAATTTTTTAGTTATCCTTTACTACAGACGTCCTCACCACAAAGTTTACTATAAAGGGTCCTTGAATCCAAATGTGTTTATCTATGTTTGTTTTTCAATTAAAAAACACTAAAAGGGGCTTCCCTGGTGGCGCAGTGGTTGAGAGTCCGCCTGCCGATGCAGGGGACATGGGTTTGTGCCCTGGTCTGGGAAGATCTCACATGCCGCAGAGCGGCTAGGCCCGTGAGCCATGGCCGCTGAGCCTGCACGTCCGGAGCCTGTGTTCCACAACGGGAGAGGCCACAATAGTGAGAGGCCCGTGTACCGCAAAAAAACAAAAACAAACAAACAAAAAACACTAAAAATACAATCATTATCATGTAGGATCTTGGAAGTTTTTGCATGGACATTAAAAAATGACTGTCATACTTATAAAGCCCAGAATTCATGCATTATTGCAAATAAATCTTAAGTGGTATTCATGGACTGAGGCATTCAATCACAAACTGCTATTGATGTGTTTATTGTCAAAGATGTCAAAAGATATGTTTTGGCACATATTCTATGGCTAACATGAACTGTGTTCAGAAAAAAATACCACTAAGCTTCTCCTTTCAGCCCTCCACATCAATAACGTATCTCAAAGGCCTGTCTCTCTTTCTCACCCTCAAGAAAATCTTCATAAAGTGCATGTACTCCTTCAGGCACGATGACAGCAAGGGCAGTTCCACAGAGAAGACCAGCACCCAAAACAGTCACCAGCTTTAGTCGCTCCTGGAAAGAAAACATAAGCTGTTGAAAAGACTGATGAATGAACGGGGTAAAGTTTCTGAAGCACCTGCAGTGAAGACTGTGAGCTGCTTATCTGTGAGGCCAAAATCTACAAGGGCCACTGAACATGAAAAAGCATCAGCTTCATAAATAATAATGCCAATTGAAACAAGGAGATGCCATTTTTAAGTTTACCAGATTGGCAATGATGTGGGAAAACTTGTCTACTACCCACAATAGGGAGAAATGAGCATAGTTGTCTAACACTGGAAGAAATGTGAATTGCTGCAACCTACCTGGACCCCAATTTGGCAATTTAGACTTAAAGCCTCTTTCAAAAATGTGAATTCTTTGATCCAGCGATTTCACTTCTAGAAATTTATCCTAAGAAAGAAAGAACTATGCAAAGTTGACCACTGCACATATTAAGAATACAAACCTGAAAATAACCTAAATGTCCAAGAAAGGAGACTATCTAATAAACTTTAACACTTCATCACAGTAGCACAAGACTCAGCAATTAAAAATTATGACACAGGTCTATTCATGGATACAGAAAGTCATGATGTACTGTTATGAGGAAAAAGCTGGTGGCCAACAATATGCACTGATAATCTCATAATTCTTTTGAAAAGGTATACATACAAGCAGAACAAGTATAAATTACACATTAACAAATTTTTTACTTTATAGATTATAAACATAATGTGTAATATATAATTTACAACACATTTTTAAAATTTTATTTTTAAATTTATTTATTATTATTATTATTTTTTGCTGTGTTGGGTCTTGGTTGCTGCATGCAGGCTTTCTCTCGTTGCGGCGAGCGGGGGCTACTCTTTGTTGCAGTGTGCGGGCTTCTCATTGCGGTGGCTTCTCTTGTTGCAGAGCATAGGCTCTAGGCGTGTGGGCTTCAGTAGTTGCAGCACGCGGGCTCAGTAGTTGTGGCACATGGGCTTAGTTGCTCCACGGCATGTAAGGTCTTCCCGGACCAGGGCTCGAACCCATGTCCCCTGCATTGGCAGGCAGATTCTTAACCACTGTGCCACCAGGAAAGTCCCTACAACACATTTTTAATTTATCTGCAATGGACATGTATTACTCATACAATGAAAAAATGTATTCAGTTTAAATTTATTTATTTATTTTATTTTTGGCTGCGTTGGGTCTTCGTTGCTGCACACGGGCTTTCTCTATTTGCAGCGAGTGAGGGCTACTCTTCATTGCGGTGCGCATGCTTCTCATTGCAGTGGCTTCTCTTGTTGCAGAGCATGGGCTCCAGGCACACAGGCTTCAGTAGTTGTGGCACACAGGCTCAGTGGTTGTGGCTCTCGGGCTGTACAGCACAGGCTCAGTAGTTGTGGTGCATGGGCTTAGCTGCTCCGCGGCACGTGAGATCTTCCAAGACGAGGGATCGAACCCATGTCCCCTGCATTGGCAGGCGGATTGTTAACCACTGCACCACCAGTGAAGTCCCCATATTCAGTTTGATGCTTAAATGTCCTATAGCTTTTTAAAAAAGGCTTGACTAAGATTGACATACTAGAGCTATAGATATTTAATGCATACAACTTTATGTGCTTGGAAATAAGTATACATCTGTGAAACCATCATCACAATCAATGCCATAAATGATCTATGGTTTTAATCCACTTAATCCCAGTTTTTTCTTTTCACTCATTTCTTTAAGAGACAGTATCCTGACATACAAGATATAAAAGATTAAGTTTCAAAATTTCTTGAAGTGGTGATGTACCCTATATGGCTTCCTGAAGTCTTAGCAGTATGAAAAATGATCTTTAAAACTACAGGAGGGTGGACTTCCCTGGTGGCACAGTGGTTGGGAATCTGCCTGCCAATGCAGGGGACACAGGTTCTAGCCCTGGTCCAGGAAGATCTCACATGCCATGGAGCAACTAAGCCCGTGAGCCACAACTACTGAGGCCCGCGCACCTAGAGCCTGTGCTCCGCAACAAGAGAAGACACCGCAATGAGAAGTCCGCACACCACAATGAAGAATACTCCCTGCTTGCCACAACTAGAGAAAGCCCGTGCACAGCAACGAAGACCCAATGCGGCCAAAAATAAAATTAAAAAAAAACAAAAACGTAGAAGAGGGCATTTATGTTGCTTAGGAAAAAGTTTTAACAATTTAATAGTATATCATGTACTTAACTTTTCTGTTTTAGTTTCTTTTATGAGGTTAGCAAAAATAACAATGGTTGTATTAGTTCTGATATACTACCGAACTTGCAACTGTGAAGCTGTGGGAATATATAGGTACAAGTACTATACTTGTACTAGGAAAATGGGTTTTTAGATGAAAGGCTGGTTGAAACATTACCCCCTCCTTGTTTGAGAACAAAGAAGGGATCTATACCTATTGTGTATCTATTGAAAATGGGGGGACTACAGTTGCAATGTCAGCACCAGCTAATACTTGCCCTATAGCAAGAGGGAAATCCCCTTAGCACCTAGGCCAGGTCACCTCTTCATACATTCAGGATAGCCATTAACTACTTATAAACTGAGAGTGTTCTGAATGCATCCAGTGGTTGGGGCACTGGCTTGGGAGGCAGAACTGACTCCATGTTCAAATTAGTTAACAAGTTAGCACTTCAACTCTTCTTATTTTTTAATTAATTAATTAATCAATTAATTTTTCGGCTGCGTTGGGTTTTCGTTGCTGTGTGCAGACTTTCTCTAGTTGCAGTGAGCAGGGACTACTCTTTGTTGCGGTGCGCGGGCTTCATTGCAGTGTCTTCTCCTGTTGGGGAGCACGGGCTCTAGGCGTGCAGGCTACAGTAGTTGTGGCACGTGGGCTCAGTAGTTGTGGCTCGCTGGCTCTAGAGCGCAGGCTTAGTAGTTGTGGCGCACAGGCTTAGTTACTCCATGGCATGTGGGATCTCCCTGGACCAGGGCTTGAACCCGTGTCCTCTGCATTGACAGGCGGATTCTTAACCACTGCACCACCAGGGAAGTCCCTCAACTTTTCTTCTGTAAAACAGTATTTCTACATGTCTTGTGAAGATAGAGGAGTCAATAGGAGAAAGTAGCCAAAGCATTTTGGAAAAATGACACCAGACAACTGGTGTTACTATTTTAATGCTCAATACTGAGCTATTCTAAGAGTCTTTGTCTTTTCCAAGTTACTAAACTCACTGGAGTACTGCTAATCACAGCATTCATTTGAGACAAACTGTCAGAGCATGGAGAACACAAGATGGAAAAACAGCTCTACTCTGTGTAAAAGGTGACACGGTAATTAGTCTTTTCATCATTCTCTCTAAACAATTCATAAAAGTCACCTTTGTTTAAAAAAAACCATGAATGTCAAGTTTTACTGCTAACGAAGGACAAAAATGAGGGTAAAACTGAACTGGACTGAGCATACCATTTCATTTGAAGGCCTCGGTTTCAGAACTCCACAATTCAAACTAATGAATAAATTACTAGGAAAGAAGATTGTCCTGTCAGCATTTTGACTATGCTCTACTCTGGGAAATGGAAATGAAAGATACCCCAGATTTGCAAATTAAGGGAAGATGAGAAGAGAGGAAAGGGATGCATGTACCGAAAAGAGAAAGAGCTAACTGACCTCAAGAATTACTTGGGTTACCAGTAATCCAAGTTACACCTGTAACCCAGTTACAGGAGTTACTCCCAAGAGCACTCCCCAATAAACTTCCTGCATGCAAATCTTCTCAGAGTCTGTGTTCTGGGGAACCCAACCTAAGACACTAACAAACAGCTTGTATTTGAAATATAAAGAATGAATACAACTCAATAAGAGACAAAATTAAAATTAAAAAATAAAAATGGGTAAAACACTGAACAGATACTTCACAAAAGATATATGAATGGCCAGAAAGCCCATGAAAAGGTGCTCAACATCATTTAAGCATCATGAAAGTGCAAATTTAAACTACAGTGAGATACCTCTTCACACCCACTAGAATGGCTAAAATTAAAAAGACTGACAACACTAAATGATAGCAAGGATATAGAGCAACTGGAACTCTCATACATTGTTGGTGAGAGCATAAAATGGTACAACTGGAAAACTGGTCGTCTCCTATAAGGTTAAACCAGCAATTCCACTTTGGGGTATTTACCAAGAGAAATGAAAGCATATGTCCCCACCAAAATTTGTATAAGAATGCTCATAGAAGCTTTATCCATAATAGCCATAATCTGAATCAGATGTACAGCAATAGCAGAATGGATAAACAAACTGTGGTATACTTACACAATGGAATACTAATCAGTAACAAAAAGGAAAAAATGACTGCTTCATACAGCAACATGAATCTCAAAAACATCACCCCAATGTTTGAAAGGCCTTACACAAAGAGAGCATGTACTGAGTCCATTTATATGAAGTTTAAAAGCAGGCCAAACTATCTATGGCAATAGAAATCACAACAGCAGCTGCTTCTGGCAGGAGGGTTACACAGTGGCAGAAAAGACTAACTGGAAAATGGCATCAGGTTATTTTTTTAGGATGATGGAAGTGTTCTAAATCTTGATTGGGATGTGAGTTACATTTATATACATTTGTCACATTTCAGCAAACTGTATTAAGATTTGTACCTTTTACTCTATAAAATTATCTGGAGAGTAATTTACTCAGCCAGGACCTCTGAAAGGATTCATTTAAGAACTATTCAATTTTAACAAGGCGTCTTCATGGCAGTTTTTCGAAACCAAGGTCAGAGGTCTATGGAGAATACCAAAAACCACTTTCAAAATGTTTTCTTGGGGAATTCCCTGGTGGCCTAGTGGTTAGGATTCTGGGCTTTCACTGCCATGGCCTGGGTTCAATCCCTGGTTGGGGAAGTGAGATACTGCAAGCTACGTGCTGCGGCCGAAAAAGAAATTCTTTTTTTCTTAATCTAATTTGTCATTCAGATAGTCCTTAAAAATAATTCACCAGAAGTTTATGTAAATAACTGCATGCAGAAACCAGTGGTGCTTACAATTGTGGATCAATCCACAAATTCAAAAGGCACTTACCAGGTGCTTCATTATATTCTACACTGGAGTCACATGAAGCACTAGATTGAGACAAGTTTTACAAGCAGGAGCAGAAGAGTTTTTGAGGCTTGCATACCACAAAATTAAGGTGCTGAAATAGTACCATTTAAGAGAACTGAGGGATACATACCATCCAGAATAACTATGGACACTACAAAAAAAAACAAAAACAAAAACTTCAAATCTATAAAGAAAGTATAAAATAATTCTCCTAAAATGCTGCCTTTTAAATTTTAAGTAATTTAAAATAATCTAATATTTTTAGGTATTGTTTCCAAGATGAAATTACTTATAATTCCATTCACTTATTTACATGGACCAGATTTCTGAACATTATCTATCACAACAGATTTTATAAGAATTTCCCAAAGGCCCAAGATAGAAAACAGTCAAATCTCCATGTGTAGCTAATATCATTACAAAAAAATTATGGTAAATCTTTAAAGTACATAGTCATGAAATTACACTTCTTTGTTAATCATGTATGAACAATTAAATGCTCTCAGCTGAAGGAATGTGAACGGGAGCCTGGTCCAAATTTTTAGAAAGACAGTAAAAATTTTTATTAATCTTTAGACACATACTTTTGAAAGTGTGATACTAGCTACCAAAGTTATCAACATGGAATCCAAGTTTAAGAACTGGAAGAAATTTAAGAAATGATCCTCGCTCTATGAAGATGGAGAATCAAAAGCCAAAAATGAGGGATGATTTGCCCAAGATCACACAGCCAGGCTAGTTAGTGTAGAGGCAAGATTAGATTTGACATCGTACTCTGCTGCCCTGTGCATTCCAAGACAATGTCCCTCATATGGCGCAAGACATAAATCCATTACATAAAATTTACCTCTAAAAAGAAAGATAAAATCCAATCACACAACCTCTTTATTTTTTTATTTATTTATTTTTGCGGTACGCGGGCCTCTCATCGCTGTGGCCCCTCCCGCCGCAGAGCACAGGCTCCGGACGCTCAAGCCCGGTGGACACGGCTCACGGGCCCAGCCGCTCCACGGCATGTGGGATCCTCCCGGACCGTGGCACGAACTCGCGTCCCCTGCATCGGCAGGCGGACTCTCAACCACTGCGCCACCAGGGAAGCCCCACACAACCTCTTTAAATAGTGTGTCAGAAAAATCCCTTAGCAACATCAAGAGGAAAACCAAAATGACAATTAGTTACAATTGTTCTCTGTTGACATTTTCTAAAGGTCTGTGGCAAAATGAGAAATAAGGACAATGTAATGAGCTTTTCCTAACATTTTATTTCTTCAATGTAGAGGACTATTCTTTATTCTAAGATTATGTCCTACATACTCTTTTATGTTAAAATGTCCTTTCTTTTAAGAAATGATGGTGACAATAGTTTTTGTTTTTTAGTGTCCTTACTTGCAAAATTAAAGCAGGCAATCCTTTATCAATTCTCCTGAATTTCAAATACATTACTGACCTGTGAAATCCAAAAGCCTGGAAAACCCTTATCTACAACAGTGTAAGCATGAGATCTGTATTACAATACCATAACAAAGTCAGAAAAAAAAGAATTTGAGAATTTGTAAAAAAGAGATCATTGAGGTAAACTTGAGTAAATCCTCTAGCTTTGTAATAATTCCTCTGAGGAAAGGCAGTGTGAGCTAAAATTACTGTATTATGTTTTCAGTCTATTTTGATATTAAAGCACATTTATTTACCAAATGAAGTTAAACTTCCTATGTTTAACTAAGTTAACTAAATTGAACAAACCTATGTTTGTTCCTGGAGCTCCTTACCCCAAAACTTTAAGTTCTATGAAGGCAGAAACTTTTGTTTTTAATTTCCTCCTGAATACTCAGTTTATAGAACAGTATCTGGCACATAACAGATTCTTCCCTAAACATATACTAAGAGATTGAATTAAATGCCCAGCATCATGCAAGGCACTGGGGACTTGGTACCTGCCACTCCACTGGCCTTTAATATCAACAAATATATATGAATGCACTGGAATCTCTTTAGAATACTTGTGCTAGGAAATAGGCCTTTTAAGGGAAAAAGTCCCTTAAAAGCATAACCATATCTAGAATTTTCAGTGGTTATTTGATTCAGAATTTATCCTTTGGCTCAAGGGGTATTAAAGTACATATAATGAAGAACCATAATAGGATTCCATCATAGTAAATGTGAGGCAATGCTGTCATCTGTCTCATTCATGCAAATACCTTAAATGACAACTGTTTTATTTCCAAGGAGCTCAAAACCTTGTTTCAATCTTCAGCATGGTTTCAATCATTGTTCAGTCACTGTTTCAATCTTCAGCAAAGCAATATAAAGATTATTTATTCTACATAACTTTCATCAGTTTGATAAATGTGTACTAACTTTCTTACAGCAACCTATAGAGGCAGCACTTGTGATGAAAAAAAATCAAGTCAAAAAATAGGCATAATTGTCAAGGGTTATAGTTTCAATTTTCTTAAAAAATTTTTTTTAACTACCTAAATCATTTTAGACTCAATCTTATTGATTTCAAGCACTTGAGATGTGGCTCCATGTTATTTGTACAGCTGTATTCTTTCACACAACTTCACAACTTGTTATTTAATCTCAAAACTAGGTACATGTCAAAGTTAAAATGCTGACATTTTGCTTATGGTTCCCTCCTTTGCTTATGGTAAACCACTAAAAGGGTGTATTTAAATGAAGAACTACAAATTCCAAGTGTTGGTCCAAGATGAAAAGAGTTCCCAAAGCAATAGTTTCTGGTGGAGAAATGAAATATTTGCTCAAGAGAGGCATGAACTGTGCAATGTCATTCATTTTATGATATCTCATTTTACAATTTCACATCTGTAGCCAGACTAAGCCAAACGACTGACCAGAAGTATTAATCAAAACAACAGTTTGTATTCAATGCCATCAGTGCAGTGCAAAGCTTTTCTTTTTTTTTAGTGCAAAGCTTTGAAGTCAGTTTAGTTTTCTTGGCAGACACCAAGGTAGTTAAATCGTTTTTCTTTCCTTGCTCATAGAAACAGTCAATAAATTGTTTGGTTCAACTAAACACATGCTGATAATTTTAAAAGCTTTTAATACCGAAGATTGTTTATTTCAATCTCCCTTATACCATGTTCATGTTAGTTCTGAAAGCAGCAACTATAGTTTCCTAAAAAATCAAAGATGCATCTCATGTTATTAGACTGATTCCTTCAAAGCTCCAGGCACTGAAGAGATGAAATATCATAGGGCACAAAGTAACTCTTGTTCAAGCAACAAAGGCTTTCTTTCTCCATATTCTTACAAATAAGCCTGCTTCAAGGAGATACTTCCTAATGTCAATTTAACTACTACATTATCTGCTGCTAAGTGTCAGTAACAGATAACGAAGAAAACTCAAATATGAACTCGATTCTTCAAGTCCTTAAAACTGAGGCAAGATGCCAAAAAGCTTCCTGCCTCTAAGTAGTGGCTCTGTGATACTGAGCAAGTTCAGTGTCCTTCAGGGCTGCCACTACTACCGCGATCATGTAGGAGTATGATGTTAGCACATTTAGCACAGAGTAGTTGTCATTATTACTTATCTTCAGCCTCATCAGTAGCATGCAGTAAATGCTTCTAAGCCCCTCCTCCACAAGAATCACAAAACAAAACTCAGATACTTGGACAGAAGTTCAAGTGAACAATGCTACCACAGTTGCCATTATGCCAGTGGCATATAGGCTTCCCCTTTCCTAATTCATTTGACATAGAGGTAAGAACAAGCAATACTTTATTGATGCCACTTCCTTCAATCTTGGAAAACAAGACTAACTTGTCTTTTTGTATGAGTCCTTTCTAAAAATAAAAGGAAATCCCATAAGATTGTTCGATGTGACTACAAAAACAAACAAAAACCCATTGATGCATGGGAAAGACCTGGGAAAACACTGGCAATGAAATATTATATTATTAATACATAGGAAGTTTGACTGAACTGAGAAAATTAAAATAATAAACTACATTTTCTCTATCGCATTAGCAAAGTTTTAAAAATTAAAAATGATAGTACTCAGTGTTTGTGAGAACAGAGTGTCATTTGCATTTGTTGAAAAAAATGCATTTAAAAAAACTGGTAATATAGATTGAGAACCTTCTTGAAGATGTTTATGTTCTTTAATCCTGTCATTCTACCCCTGAGGAAATAATCTGAAATATGGTCATAGCTTTAGACACAAAAATATTCATTCAACACTATTATCATAGCAAAAACTTGAAAACAAATTGAATGCATAATAAGAATTTCTGTATGTAAAATAACTGAATGTAATGGAGACATTAAAAAGTGCCTATAGGGGACTTCCCTGGTGGCACAGTGGTTAAGAATCTGCCTGCCAAGGCAGGGAACACAGGTTCGAGCCCTGGTCCGGAAAGATCCCACATGCCGTGGAGCAACGAAGCCCATGCGCCACAACTATGGAGCCTGCGCTCTACAGCCCGCGAGCCACAACTACTGAGCCCATGTGCCACAACTACTGAAGCCCGCCGCGCCTCGATCCTGTGCTCCACAACAGAGAAGCCACCACAATGAGGAGCCTGCGTACCGCAACTAAGAGTAGCCCCCACTTGCGGCAACTAGAGAAAGCCTGCACGCAGCAACGAAGACCCAATACAGCCAAAAAAAAAAGGGCCTATAGAGAATTCCCTGGTGGTCTAGTGGTTAGGACTTGGCACTTTCACTGCCAAGGGCCCAGGTTCAATCCCTGGATCCCACAAGCCGCGCAGCATGCCCCCCCCGCCCCAAAAAAGTGCCTAGAACATGATTTTAATAATAAAGGAAAGGGCTTCCCTGGTGGCGCAGTGGTTGGGAGTCCGCCCGCCAATGCAGGGGACACGGGTTCGTGCCCCGGTCCGGGAAGATCCCACATGCCGCGGAGCGGCTAGGCCCGTGAGCCATGGCTGCTGAGCCTGCGCGTCCGGAGCCTGTGCTCCTCAACCGGAGAGGCCACAACAGTGAGAGGCCTGCATACCGCAAAAAAAAAAAAATAATAATAATAATAAAGGAAAATGTTTATAATTACCAGGTAAAAGAAGGGGAAATGTAAATTTATACATATACCACATAATCAACCATATTAAAAATGCAAACAGGGGGCTTCCCTGGTAGCGCAGTGGTTGAGAGTCCGCCTGCCGACGCAAGGGACACGGGTTCGTGCTCCGGTCCGGGAAGATCCCACGTGCCGCGGAGCGGCTGTGCCCGTGAGCCAAAGCCCCTGGGCCTGCGCGTCCGGAGCCTGTTGCTCCGCAACGGGAGAGGCCACAACAGTGAGAGGCCCCCGTACTGCAAAAAAAAAAAAAAAAAAAGCAAACAAATAGAAAAAGAATGAAAAGAAACAAAAATGTTACTGATGATTCTCACTGGACAGTGGGATAATGGATGATTTTATTTTCCTTTTACACATTATCATATTTTTTAAATTTGCCACAAAAAATCCCTATTATATAGCCAGGCTTAAAAAAATTTTTTTTGTTCATTTAATTAGAGGCTATATAAACAGTGGCTTTGAACTTAGTAAACCCTGAGGTTCAGTTTCCTCATCTATAAACAGGATAAGAATTCTTCCCTTTCAAGGTCACTGTAAAATCAGTGCAGAACTTAACACATGAGTTGATACTGTAGCTACTGTTATTATTAATTATTATACTGTGGTGGGCTTAGAGAGCACAGTGCCCTGAATATGCACATAGAGGTGTTTTCCCCTTTACCAAGTGGTTCTAAACACGTAGTAACACTTCAAATTACTACAAAACACTTAGGTTTTGTAGTAATTTGAAATGTTTTTCAGTCTCTCCCCTTGTTGTCGTGCTGTGACTTATTTCCTCTACTTGTTGCCCCACCCCTTCTAGTTTGCTCTTTCTACTTTACAGAGAGCTTAGAAATCAGACAGTCCAGCCCAGAGGATTGAGACTGGCAGTTCAAAACACAGGGGGTTTTTTGATTTTGTTTTGTTTCATTTTTGGCTGTGTTGGGTTTTTGTTACTGCACGCGGGCTTTCTCTAGTTGCAGTGAGCGGGGGCTACTCTTCATTGCAGTGCACAGGCTTCTCATTGCAGTGGCTTCTCTTGTTGCAGAGCACGGGCTCTAGGCACACGGGCTTCAGTAGTTGCAGCAATGGGCTCAGTAGTTGCGGCACGTGCGCCATAGAGCACAGGCTCAGTAGTTGTAGCACACAGGCTTAGTTGCTCCGTGGCATGTGGGATCTTCTGGGACCAGGGATCGAACCCATGTCCCCTGCACTGGCAGGCAGATTCTTAACCACTGCGCCACCAGGGAAGTCCAAAACACAGGTTTTTTGACCCACACAGTGACGCAATAATATTTGAATTAGTAGCCAAAGTATAAAATTTAGAAGATTCATATAAGAATCCAGATTTCCAACTTCTGAAAAGGAGGAAGATTTGACAACAGCAGGGCTGGTGTCATCAAATGGCATATGCTCTTCTGTGCCATAGTTGACCACAGTTCTCACGACTCCCTTAGACTCCCAGGCACTGACACTGGAGGTTAGCTGCCACACATCATGATACTTGGGCCATTTTATCTTCCTCCAGGCCTGATTCACTGTTCAGCCTCAATACTTATATGGTTTTAGAACCCGTTACCTAGCTGTATTAGTTAGGGTTCAATCAAGAAATGGAAATCATAAAGTAATTTGAACCAGAAAAATTTAATACAAAGAGTAACTATAAAAGGGGACTGGAGGGCTTCCCTGGTGGTGCAGTGGTTGAGAGTCCGCCTGCTGATGCAGGGGACACAGGTTCGTGCCCCGGTCTGGGAGGATCCCACATGCCGCGGAGCGGCTAGGCCCATGAGCCATGGCCGCTGAGCCTGCGCGTCCGGAGCCTGTGCTCCGCAACGGGAGAGGCCCGTGTACCACAAAAAAAAAAAAGGGGGGACTGGAATAATGAGAAATTAACCAGTAAGAAAGATCTCTGAAGAACATAAGAACTGCAGCTAAAAGGAGCAGTGACTACCTAGGACCAAAATAAGATTTGCTCAAAGAAGAGGTCTCATAAGGGTTGAGATCCAAACTCTGCTGGAGAGGGCATGGCTAGGGCTCAATGAACAGCAGTAAAAGGTCTGGGACTAATTCTGAGGTATATGTGTGGTGGTGGGGTTTCCCTAGACCAAGCAATGCTTGGACACCAGTAGGGTGTCCCACAATTCAGTTCAATTCTAACACTACCCGGAAATAGCATCAGGTCCTACAAGACTGGCCCCCTGCCATTTCAGATGCCAGTTCCAAGTCCAGGTTGTTACCAGTGCTTCTGACCAACTAGCTATAGGTCAGAGGTTCCTTGGGTTCAATTAATTGGCTAGAGTAGCTCACAGAACTCAGAAAAACATTTTACCTACTAGATTACCTGTTTATTATAAAAGAATATAACTGAAGAACAGCCAGATATAAGAGATTCATAGGCAAGGTATAGGGGAAGGTCACGAAGCTTCCATGCTCTCTGGGCATGCAACTCTCCTAGCACCTCCATGTGTTCACCAAACCAGATCTCCAAACCCTATCCTTTGGGGTTTTATGGAGGCTTCATTACATAGGCATGATTGATTAAATCACTGGCCACTGATGATTCATTCAACCTCCATCCCCTTTCCCCTCCCTGGTGGGACTGTTAAGTTCCAACCCTTGGAATCATGTGGTTGGTTCTCCAGGTGACAAGCCCCCTCCTTAGGTTACCTAGTGGCTTTCCAAAAGTCACTTCATTCACATAATAAGACACCTTTATGGCTCTTATCATTTAGGAAATTCCAAGCGTTTTAGGAACTCTGTGCCAGGAAAAGGAGGAAAAGCAAATACATACTTCTTATTATAAATCACAATATCACAAGCAGAGAAGTTTCTGTGGTGCCACACTGGTGTTAACTCACTGGAAATCTGTACTCTAGGGTGCTGGGAAAACTGTTCATGGGAAGGTGTCTCACCAGAGAGACTCTCCTATAAAACCACCCAAGACAGGGTTACCAGTGGGAACTCCTGACTGCTGGGTGCTGGAGAAGCTGTGTGTTCAGCA
>NW_006781042.1:619088-621568 GCF_000442215.2 Lipotes vexillifer
GCAGGAGTCTGGGGCTTTGAAAGCCACCTGCAGTGCAGAAGCTGGACATTGGTGAGGCTGGCTGTGCTACAGGAATCAAGTCACCTAGGAGGCCTGCTGAGCAAGCATGTCAGAACCAAGAGGGAAAACCCCTTCTCCTTACAACTTCTCTCCAGTATCCTCTACTGACAAAGCTTAACATTGTGCCAGCTGGCAAAGGAAAAATATTTAAAGGGCCCACATCCATTTTTGCAGCGTAGCTAATGAAGAGTGAATTTGGAGCTGAGAGGCAATAAATTGATAACTGGCACACCAGCTTACTAAAATTACATAAAAAGATACACAGGAGCCAAGTGAGAGCCAAGAACAGTAGACAGCAAGTAAAATGCTTGCTCTTAAGGCTATCTATTTAGCTAATCAGAGACTTTTCTGGTCCCTTAGATGGCTGAGGCTTCTGGATGGACAAGTTCTGCATAACAGAGGTGCTATCAATATTCTTTTCCTTCACCTCTATTAATAATAATATTCACTAAGTACTTACTAAGCCAGGCACGTTCAATTATAATCACCTTACATGTATTAACTCATTTAATTCTCACAATAATCCTATAAGGTAGACACTTCTGTTATCCCCACTTTGTACAACAGAGGCAGTGAAAGTTCAAGTAATTTGTCCCGGCTCACAAAGCCAGCAAATGGCAGAGCCATGATCTGAACCTACACAGTCTAGCTTCAGAATCTATACTCTTAAGCACCATGCTAAACTGCTTCTCTATAAAACCTATTTCATTGTTTCATCTTTTGCTTTTAGCACCTGTCTTCTTTCCCCAACTTGCCTTTGTCAAATGCATAAAGAATTAATGAAAGGAACATATACAACAAGGTGCAGAAGCTAGGGTATAATTTTTTGGTTAACAGAAAATTGACCTCCAGATAAATACGGGGTTCACAATCGACTGTTTAATGGAATTATCTAGTAGTTAACCCCAAGACCCTGTCCCTTAAAAATCCATATAATCAGGGCAGAGGAATTTGCAGACCAACTAATACCTGCTTCTATTGCAATGAAGTTAGACATTGAATATTAGTATTAAAGGAGAACTGAGATTTTTATAATTCCATCATAAGTTTTAAGAAATACCTGTACTCATGGTTAGCATTACTACTTATTACTTGGAATTCCAAACTGAGCTACAGAGGCTCTTAAACTTCACTGTCATTCAACAAAGTCTCACATCTAAATTCTTCAGTGAGAGGAGAGGAGAAAAGCATTCTGAATCCAGTTCAGGTCTTCTTCCCTCAAAAAGGATGTCAATTCTTGAAGAGCACAATTTAGAATGACTAAACTATGAAGATATCGAGATATCGAGTGTGAAGTTAATCTTGAATAGTTTAAAATGAGAACTGCTTCAGATTCCAATTTGGCAGGTGCCAATTTAAAGGGCATCTAAGACATATTCAGTCTTTCTTATAGGTTTCAATGGTATTCAGAGATTGTTTACCTCAGTAGTTTTAATTCTGCTACACTGAGTAAGCACAAGGCATGAGATGTACTCTGGAAGGTAAAATGTTAGTGATGCAAGATATTCCTAGTTGGGGGAGCTAAAGGTGCCGATTTAGATCCATAATATTTTCATTCCTTCTTTACAATGTTCATTAGGAAAGAAAATATCATCTAATGGTCAAGTGCTTTGGACTGGTAATCAAACTGACTTAGTTCAAATCCCACCTCTACCAGGTATGTGATGTCTTCAAGCTTGGGTATCTATCTCATAGTCTCATCCTGAGGATTAAACAAGATAATGCACATCATTGCCTGGTACATAGAAGGAGCTTAATACGCATTAACTATTATTAATATTATTATGCAGATAAATTTCAATGATGTTTATCCATATAACTTTTTCAGGAAAATAATATTGAATCAGATTGCATCTAGACTTTGATTCAAACTTAGCTTTATCAAGCAAAGATACTTATGAGACAATAACATTATAAGACAATAATCTGAGGGAACACAAAGTTACTGATTGCTTTCCAGATATGGATAAACTACAGAGAATTCAAAGTTTCAAAGTCTAAAATTTAGAAATGAAATTCCAAACAACTGTAAGATCTACTGTATTACCATAAAAGAATAAAAGGTTAATACACCAGAAACTGCAAAAGTCCTTAAAAATGAAACTCTGTCAAATCTATTTTAAAAATAATCAATTGTCAGAGAAAAAACATACTGAACAAATTCGTTCTTTAGACACAAACCTTTGATTTGGTGGTAACTCAAAGAGCCAAAGAGATTTATTATGAATGAGTCAGTTATTATCATTAGACACAAAATAAAAACTTTAACACATGAAAAACAAAACAAAGCTTAAAATGAGAATAAGTATAATGAAGAAGAGAAAGTTAACTACTAAGAAAAATACTATAAAGCAGGGAGACCAAAGGAAAAGCCCTGGCCTCTCCAAATGATACATTCATGGTGAACAGGAATGCAAACC
>NW_006781042.1:621578-625112 GCF_000442215.2 Lipotes vexillifer
GGATTCCAAATTGCTGAGAAGTTTCATGATTTGGGGGTGGGGGGAGTTTACCCCTTAACAGAAGTCTGCTCCAAAATAAAAGGTTTAAAAATTATAATTTAGAACAAAGTTATAAAAATGAAAATCTTAAAAAAGTTTTTACAATTAGTACTGAGAATAATCTTCAGTGTTTTTTAAAGTTCTTATTATGTTCTAGTGTTAAGCCCTGTGCTTATGTTATTTCCTTACATCCTCACAACAATCCTATAAAGTCATTTAAGAGAAGAGTTGGATGTTAAACAGCTTGCTCAAGCAGTGACACTGATTTTGACCTACACTACCCGTCTCAGACAGTTCCTTTTGAAATTAGTGCATTACTAATTACCTTAAAAACTTTACTGAAGTAAGAATAGCTCTACTTTCATCTGCATATCTATGGATCTATACTGCTTCAACACATGAAAAATGTGGCATTATAATCCAAACTGGCCTGTAACAAGCAAAGTATGAAATGAGAGAAAGCCTTCAAAAAGTTTTATAGCAATATGATATTTACAGTTATAGGAGTAATTGTATGTCTGTTAAATCTCACAATACTGCATTTGGGCTTGTATTTTGTATGCTTTTTTTTTTTTTAATTATTTGTTTTATTTTTGGCTGTGTTAGGTCTTCGTGGCTGTGCGTGGGCTTTCTCTAGTTGCGGCGAGCAGGGGCTACTCTTTGTTGTGGTGCATGGGCTTCTCATTGCAGTGGCTTCTCTTGGTACGGAGCACGGGCTCTAGGCGTGCGGGCTTTAGTAGCTGTGGCACGCAGGCTCAGTAGTTGTGGCGCACAGGCTTAGCTGCTCTGGGAGTGTGGGATCTTCCTGGACCGGGGCTCAAACCCGTGTCCCCTGCATTGGCAGGCAGATTCTTAACCACTGCGCCAGCAGGGAAGCCCTGTATGCCTTTTTTCCACTTCATTTTCTTAGTATTTCATTTCCACAAGTATATTGCTCTGCAATGGAATGGAAGTTAAACAAAAACTGGCATGCACCAGAGAATTTGAGGAGTGCTGCCCTAGAGCTCTGGTGCAAACACTTTGCTTTCCCAGCTCTGTGACAAAAAGGAGACATGCTCAGGTAGATGACAATCCCCAGACCATCAATATAAAATCTCACTCTGGCTATCATTTATATCTGAACTTCATTCCTCAATCAGAGCACCTGATAAGCTGGGTTTATCCTAGGTAATGTTAAGTTGCAGGCTCTCAACCTACTTATGTAGCATTTTCATTTAGAGTCAAAGAAAACTGCTCATTAACAACTGAATCTTAAAACACAATATAGTACTAAACTAGTGTGCCCAACTCTTTTATCTGACAAAATCTCATTTGCATAAAGCATGTTTTGGCTGCCTTTACAAGTTTAATTTTTCTCCTGCCCATATGCTGAAGAAGAAAGCATCGTGATTATCAGTCACTTATAAATGCATTTGAGAATCAGAGATTTTGTTCCTTTGTTTTAGAAGTCATTTAGGCATAAGGAAGTTACAAAAGCATCAAGAAAGTTGGTTGAGGGGCAAGGCAGTGGAGAAAGTGACAAAAAAATCAATGCCACACAAACCTCTTGACGGTCAGATATGGCAGCTAGACACCACTGCTACAGCAATTTCAGACTACTTGATTTTAACTCATTTCTAAATACTAATCCTGTCATAATTAATGGCTTTATTGATCTTTTATTCCTGCTCTGAGAAATTCTGAAGAAAAAAGTTTTGAATGACAAAGCAGCAGACAGATTAAGAACATGAATAAAAAGCGTATCTTTTCATATAAATGAAAGTGAACTGCAAAATAAATTAGGTTTATTGGTCCTTTTATTTATAATAACTCCAGTCCCCAAGAAAAGCTAGACTTCCTTAAAAAGAAAAGTTGTTTAGCCAATGTAGGAGTTTGGGGAGCTATTCACTAAGGGTATAAACTGTGCTTCCTAGTCTCCATGAATGAAGTTTATTTTATTTTATTTTTTTGCAGTACGCGGGCCTCTCACTGTTGTGGCCTCTCCCGTTGTGGAGCACAGGCTCCGGACGCACAGGCTCAGCGGCCATGGCTCACGGACCCAGGCTCTCCACGGCATGTGGGATCTTCCCGGACCGGGGCAAGAACCCGTGTCCCCTGCATCGGCAGGCGGACTCTCAACCACTGCGCCACCAGGGAAGCCCTGAAGTTTATTTTTTACACATTTATCGTCTCACTAGTTTCGCAATACACTGATCTATAATAATAGTATAATTTGTCTAGAAAAAAAATGCTAATTCCTAGGAGATAAAAATCACCAGTTGAATTCTAAAATGTCTTTAACTAAGTTACACATAACTTTTATTTTTGTCCTAACAGCTCAAAATGCAGTTACTGCTGTAATAATGAACAGATATTATGAATGATGATTTATAGCATTTCAAGACCTGCATCTGGAAAAAGACCATTCGATCATCCATTTAGAAAGCCATAAGTGACATATCATACTAATTATCCTTATTAATAGCCTAGTTAATTACACCACCCACATACACATTTCCTTCAGTGAGAAAAGAAGATAGCGTATACCTGCGTATTGCAAAAGTCACTCAAGACAGTTTGAGAAAATACTGAAACTGGAAAAGGTCTAAGAATTTTATAGAAATAAAGTTCTATCAGTTCTTCATTTGAATTAATTATATTTCTTGATAAATGTTATCTCAATACGTTTTAAAATATACAAACCAACTTAAACTTCACAAATGTCAGCCCTAATAATATCAACTCAATTCTACTGTAGTTATAAGAAAATATGATTTATGCCAGAGGAGAGATAGCAGGCTCACAAAGGACTGGGCAGGCGGGTTGCCCAAATGAGTGAAGTAGGCTTCACGGCCAAGGACCGTGACAATCTACCACTACTCAGTTCTAGCCAACTGTTACCTTGAGGAATAAAGACAAAAACCAGTAACAATAAAATTAACATTCTGCCAATCTAATAAAGTAAGTCTGTAGGCTAGATTTGATACATGGGCTACCAGTTTGCTACCTCTGCCACAAGGGACAGAGTGGTTAAGAATTGCTCTGAGTCAGAAAAACCGAGACTGAAAAAACAGCTGTGACTCTAACACACTTGATGAACTCGTCCAAGTTACATGATCTAAGTGTCAGTCTCCTCATCTGTACCTCACTGGGTTTTTTAAATGAAATTAGGTAATGTATATGTTCAAAAAATTGTAGCTCAATGTTATCATTAGATGCTGAAAGGAATGGATAAAAAAAAGGAAACGGAAAAGGAGCAGCAGCAATTCAAGTCCCCCTTCTATCTGGCTGTGGGCTTTATTTCTCAAACTCATAATGCCTAGTTCCGCCTTCTTTCTCACCCACAGGTTATTTTCTTTACCAGCAATGAATGCCTCCTCTTTCCTCAGGTTTCCTCAAGGCCTACCTCACACCTCACCTATGCCTTTCCTTTATATCAATACTTCAGGCCATTCTCCACTCCCCTTTTCTTTGAAGCACTTTCAGGACTGGCAGTGAAACTATCTTACTGCTGAA
>NW_006781042.1:625129-626570 GCF_000442215.2 Lipotes vexillifer
TCAAGAAATCATGTAGTAGTTTTTCTCCCTCAATCTTTGAGCGCTATGCATGTTGTGAACTCCTTATGACAACCTGAAGAACCTATCTGCACTTTCATTGAAAAATGCTTTCATCATTCTTCCCTGTTAATGTTTGTTCAAGTAATGATAAAGAATCAAATAAATTAAACAAAATGTCAAACCATGTTAACAAAAAATTCATTTCTAAACAAACATTTGAAAACAACTTCAAAAACCCATTCAATGGTCTCCTTCTTTAAAAGGAAATGTGACTTAAGAACAATCTAATTTAGTGTTTTTCTTACTTCATTATTACAGGTATCCAAAAAAATACCTTTCCCCAAAAAGCTATGCTTGATTTTCTCAAAAAGAGAAGTTATATTGATTTCAACTCATATGGACAAACAACAGTCTCCATTTATATTTTAATTGCAATCTAGAATCTTGATTCTTTGGAACTTCTGGGTATCAAAAGAACATTATGGTGCCTCTCTCCCGTAAAATGCACAGAGTCCCAAATTTTGGTATGCAATTTCGGCGAGTTCAGAGTATTCCAGAATCTTCAGTGGATCCGCCCACCCCCGTTAAGAACTCTAGTGATGAAGAGGAGGTTTGTTTCTATTATTACATGTTATGCATCTTTCGAAAAGATAGTCTTTCTTAATAAGACCTTTAACTCTGATATTAACTGGGGAATCAGCTTCCCTTCACAACTGTCACTACTTCCTAGCTGCCATCCTGACAGTTAACAGAAAATTGAGAACTTCTTACCTCCGAGAAATTAACAGCCAAAGGAATGATTCCAGCCACGTAACATCCCACCAACATAGCCAGAGACAGCAGACTAATGGAGATGAAATCATCCATTCTGCCCTCCTTTATTCACCCACCACCAGACTACAGATTCTCGAGGCTTCGAAGAGTGCTTAGGTTCTTAAACGCGTGTGGTTGTTCAAAGATAACAAGTGGACTTTCAGTTCCTTGGTCCTCCCCACCGGCAGATGTGTTCACGAGGCACTTTTCTCTTGAACGTACCTGGAAACAGCCCCTTTTTGCTAGTACTAGCACCAGAGAGAACTTAAGAGCAATTTTAGGTCCCTGCCCGTAAATTTTCCGATACCAGTCACTGGATTCCCGTGGGATAACAGATGAGAAAAGTCAATGGGAAATATAAGAGTGAGCGATTTCTTCAGTCGTCGGAATAAGGGTAGCACAATGGGCCTACTTCCTCCACGAACAGCGTTCCAAACGGCAGCAGAAAAGGACGAAAACCCAAGCGAACTCGTTCGTTCTTCCAGCGGCCCTATCTCCCCGGGGCCGCCCCGCCTGTGATCCTCAGGCTGGTCTGGGACCAGCCCACCAATCCCGGCAAACTCTCTTCCGAGTCTAGAATGAGGAAAGGAATCCTGCAGATTTCTAACGATGGGCCTTAGGGGTTCAG
>NW_006781042.1:626580-630695 GCF_000442215.2 Lipotes vexillifer
CGAAGCTGATACAAAGCTGTCTCTGCCCTATACCCAGTGCTGCCCATGTTTCTCCACTCCGCTGGGCCTTGACCCAGAGCCACCGATACTACTGCTGCCATGGCCGCCAAGTGGCACCTCTTCATTACTCCACTTCCGGATTGCCTTACCACCCCCTCCTTTCGAAGGGTACTTCCGGGTTACAATTGACCTATGCCCCGGGATTCTTATACTGCAGCCATTTTTGAGTGGGGCCATTGAAAGATGACTTGTATCACTCTCTATACCAGTGATCAATTTAGCCGCATGCATAATAACGATACGGAAGACAGCGTCTTGAAAAAAAATGATTCTTTTTCAAGTTCCGATACATTCCCCGTGGGTCTCGTCGCCCTTTTCCAAGATGGCTGAAACAGAGTCAGTATCTGCTCTAGCTGCCGGAAGTATGTTAGTCTCTATGGTCCGAAAGGTTCTTTCGCGGTGTCCTTCTGACGACTTCCGGCGGCTCCTCTCGCGGGGATTGGCTGTTGGATGCATTGCGGCTAAACTCGTGTGCTGCAGCGGAGTCGGCGGCGGAGTCGGCAGCGGCGGCAGCGAGAGTTTGGCGCGATGGTGAGAAAGGCCTAACCGGCTCCCCGAGCCCCCAGCCTCCAGGGTGATCCCAGCCCCTACATCTTCTCCCCAACCAGTCCAGCGCGAGTATGCTGCTGATCGGCCCTCCGGCGTGTGGGTCGACCCTTTCCCTTCCCGCCGCGGAGACGCTGGGCCTGGCGGTAGGCCCCGGAGCCAGGGTCCGCCCTGCGGTTGCGCGCCCGCCGGCTGGCTCGTGCAAGGCGTGCGGTGCGGAGGATGCGCACCCGCATCCTCCCGATTGCTGCTTGGTAGAGGCAGGCGTGGGGAGGCTGCCTTTTCCCTCCAAACTCTCTAGCTTCCTGTGGGAACAATGGCCGAGGGATGTCTGACAATCCTGTCCCAAAGCTGACAGATTGAGTCTACTGCACCCAGCGTGTGGGCCAGGAGGGGTCGTCTTTGCTTTGTAGCGTGCTCTCTCAGCTATTCCCTTTTGTTTTTCTGTGCTCTGCTTTTTTGGAAAAATATGTAATATTTTTCCTCTTCTCTAAGACCTCCAGAGGCCTGGTTTGGTGTAGGGGTTCTTTTTGTTTTTTCCTCCCTTAATCCTGTGTTTATCGTTATTTATATTCTCTTGGGGCTGGAGGCAGAAAAGATAGGTTCAGCTGAAGGTCCAGGTTCCTTAGAATCTGACCGGGTTGGTAGTGGAGTGAGTGGGAAGGGTTGTTTGTGGTTTTTTGTTTTTTGCTTGTGTGTGTGTATTTTGTAATCCGCAAAAAGGAGACGCTTACAGGGATTCTGAGGAGTCATGGTTACTTCCACACTTCAATTTTCGTTTTCTGGTTGCTGCAGTTATTAACAGATTATGCAGCTATTGTTAACAAGGAACTTTTTCAGGTTGTCCTTTTCTGAATTTCAATGTTTGACCCAACATAATCTCCCAAAGAGGACTAGGAATTAGAAGACTGAGTTTCCAGTTCCTGTTTTGTTATAACTAGCAATGTGACCTTGGGCAAGTCGTTTCATCTCTGAGTTTCCTTCTTTCTCTGCCTTTTATGTCACTATTTGGTATTGTATTAAAATGCTTAGATCAAAATCTGGGAAAATGACAGCAGTTAATATCAACAACCCATTCTCGTTGAACAAATATCAGTGATAATTCCTTATTTCAAGTAGAATTAAAAATTGGAATTTGTATTTAAAGTGAACAATTATTGGTTCAAAAGTCTTAAGTACTTTTGCTTTACTGAAGATACCAGCTTCAATTTCTTTTTTTTTTTCTTTTTGGTAGTTGGGGAGAAGCATTTGAAGCTAAAGACCCAATGTTATGTACTGTAGTATTTCTCCAGCAGTAGAATGACTATTCTTAGGGTTCATGTTTGTGAGACTTTAAAAAAGTTAACAAAGCCAGATTATTCATTAGAGTGATCAAAGCCACTTGGTAATCAGAGAGAATAAGCATATTATTAAGGTAATCCTGCATAAATTTTATTTTTCTGATTTAGGTTTCACAGTGTTATCTTCCTATTGTGGCAAATATAAATATATATATGTTTGCGTATATGTACTTATGTTTTGTATGTGTGTGTCTGTGTGTGTGTGTGTGTGTGTGTGTGTGTGTGTATACACATATATATATGTGTATATATATATATATATGGAACTGGTCATTCCCCTGAGAAAGAGTACCCTAAGGAAGGCCAGGACCAAATCTGTCCAGAAGAAGGAAAAAATTGATAGGGCAAATATATTTGGATTTTTAGTAAAACGAAAGGGTTCCAAAAATGGCTCCAATAAGAAGAAAGTGACCAAAATTCGTTTGAGAGGTATTATGATCTTAAACTGGTGACAGAAAGACATTGCCACTTAAGAATAATAACCATTTTGACTACAGTTCTGTAAATTTAGTCATTTCTTGTTCTTAATTTTTAAGCCTTGTCTTTGGGCAGTAAGTACTGAAAACAGTAAACTTCGCTCAGGTTCACTTTAAGGGTAGATATAAAAAGCATACTGTATAGCCATTTCCATATCTTTACTCTTTTAAGTGACTTAATCCTTTTGCATTAGAATAAGAACAAAATATAGTAGCAACTGGTATGGCTAGTGTATGGGGCAGGCCCTTTTGCAGGAATGGTAATGTAGTTTATAAATTAATTTTCTTCTCAACATATGACATTGAAACTACTGGTGACTTATAAAAACTTATAAATAACACGTAATCTAATATACTGCTTTCTTTAGCTTTTACTCACTATTTAAGAAAGGCCTTGATTGTGTTCAGGTCATTATAGGTGAGAATTCGTTTTCATCTCTTGTCATCAAGTTCTGTTTTATCTCAAATCCTCAAACTTTTAATCAGAATGACTCAGTTTTTGATGGGGAGGGAGGAGTACAATAAATTCCTTTGTTTTTCATATTGTGTTCAAAGTACTATTTTGGGGGTGATTATTCAGAAAGTCTAGGCATCAGCTATTTCAGTTGCAGATTGTTGGTGGTTAAAAATTCTGATCATTTCAAAACAGTTTGGTTCCTGTAATTAGGAGATTTAGTTTGTTTTTTACCCAAAAATAATAGTACAGCAGAAGAGAAGAGAAAAATATGAATAGTTTGATTTAGGATTGGGTTAACAGTGAGGGTACATCATATTTGAATTTATTTAATAAGCCTTACACACTTGGCAAAAAATTGGAAGGTCTTGTACCCTCAACAGACCAGTGTCTGGGGGCATTTTTGGTTGTCACACCTTGGCCAGGAGAGGGTGGGAGTGCAGGTACTACTGGTATTTAGTGGGAATAGACCAGGGATACTGCTGAACATCCTGCAATGCACAGGACAGCCTCTGCAACAAGGAATCTTCCAGCCCCAAATGTAATGGTGCCAAGGTTGAGAAACCCTAAAATAGACCCACTAACAAAAACATGCTCCCCATTGAGGGTGAGATGAAAGATAAAAGTCTATCTGCTGTTCTTTAGGCCTATTCACATCTCCTACAATGTGATCCTCTAGCTATTTTGTGTGATTCCAGAGTTTAAAAATACATAGCCCCTTAAGGTGAGTCATCTACTAGGTGAATAATTTAATGGATTTTCTAGGGTAATGTTAACTATATATACTAATTTTATATTGCCAATTTATATTACGCCTTAATGTTCGAGTCTAATCCCTGGATAAGATGTGACTTCACTGTTGTGCTAAAGTTAGAAAAAGAACATAGATTGATGCAGTGCTTGCAGTCATTATAGTGTTTTCCTTTTTCTCTCCTTTCATCAGCCCATATCTGTTTTTATTAGGGACTTAATAGGGCTAGAGCTAGAAAGTGACCAATGGAGATAGAACACCTAAGCAGGTTTATAATCTGGCTTGGAAGATAGGTGCAAAAGAGAAAAAACAGTACAGGGTAGCTTATGCTGAGTACTTGCAGCCAGTAAGTGCAATAAAAGTTTGAGAAAGCACTCATTAAGGACTTGGGGGGGGGGGGCTTCCCTGGGGGGGGGGGTGGTGGAGCCCCCCCCTGCCGACGCAGGGGACACGGGTTCGTGCCCCGGTCCAGGAGGGTCCCACATGCC
>NW_006781042.1:631297-652141 GCF_000442215.2 Lipotes vexillifer
CGGGTACCCAAAAAAAAAAAAAAAAAAAAAAAAGGACTGGGGGTGCTAAGAGACCCCTACAGAAGTAATCCAGCTTCTGGTGCTACACTTGGGCAAAGGCATAAGTATTGTAGAAGGAGCACCCTGATTAATAGTGTTTTAATAACCAATGATCATTTGTCATGAATGGAGATTCTATCTCATACTATGAATTTCTCAAATATGAGTTGGAAACTTATATTGAAATCACTTTTCTCTCCACAGTCTCACACCATTTTGCTGGTACAGCCTACCAAGAGGCCAGAAGGCAGAACTTATGCTGACTATGAATCTGTGAATGAATGCATGGAAGGTAAGTTTAAACACTAGTCGAGGGGTAGAAATCTTTGCGTTTGTTTCGGGGGTGGGGAGGTGTTGGGGGGTCGGTGGGGCTGGGCTGTAGAGACTCCCCATCCCCACGCTAGCGTCCACACTGGCTTGTTGACGCTGGCCCGGGGTGAGAGTGGTAGGTGCTGCAGCTGTCAGGTGTCTTGAGTTCGTGTTTTCCTCCACATTTCTTGCATTGTTAATTTGAGCAAGGAAAGTAGATACTTAGGACCGTATTTGTTGAATATTTGAAATATAAATTATATATACTGTCTTTTTCTGTTGCAAATATTACTTTACTTTTTTTTAATCAAGCTCATTATATAATGACTTTCCCAAGCCTCTGATTGTTATGTAAATGTTCTGTTATTTGTTATGTTATTTTGTTACTGTGTTGTGTAAATATTTTACAGGTATTCCTTATATATTGTGGTTAAACTCAAGCACTATAGAGTTGTTAAGGCAGGCCTGAGGAACCTAATAGTGCCTACAGAACCTAATGGTCTGCTTATTAAACAAATAAATGTTAAAAGCTGGTCCATCAGAGTGTTAAAAAGTAAAAAATTAGCTCAGTGAATAAAGGCAAATGGAACCAAATCAGTATGCTTTCGTGTACATTTGATAAGCTGGCACCACCCTGAAGGGAAGTATTAGCCCTCAGTAAACCATTAGATGAGAGCACATAGATTGGATCATCGCAAATTGGATTCATCTTTACATTTAATCATTATATCAAGTAAACCACCCTGTGCCCTGTCTAGCAAATTGCACATTCTTCACTTCCTATAAAGATTTTATCATTGGTGTTTTTGCTGCTGGCATGTCCCTGAATTTGTTGATTATCTGAAGCTAACAGGGTTAGACTTAAAATCTCTTCATTTGAAACCAACAATGGGTAGACCTGTGGGGGGGGGGAAGCTACTTCTAGTAATTAGAGACAGCTTCCACGCTTTCCTGATTCTGCCATCAGATTCTGCTCTAGAAGAGCAAGGCTCTTGTTCTTTTCTTAGGTCCCTTCCTCTGCTGATATCCTTACTTGCCATTAAGGTAGACCTTGTACCTACACTGTCTTTTTAATGAATACACTTTATTTCTAGAGCAGTTTTAGGTTTAAAGAAAAATTGAACAGGAAGTACAGAGAGTTCCCATATACTTCTCCCTAGCTCCAGTTTCCCCTATTAATAAATCTTGCATTGGTATGCTACATTTGTTACAGTTGATGAACCAGTATTGATACATTATTATTAAAGTCCATAGTTTACATTAGAGTTCATTCTTTGTGTTATGCAGTTCCGTGGGTTTTGCCAAATGCATAATGTCATGTAGCTACCATTAGAGTATCATATAAAATAGGCTCACTGTCCTAAAAATCCCCTGTGCTCCACCTATTCATCCCTCTTCCCCCCATCCCTGCCGCCTGGCAACCGCTGGTCTCCTTGCTGCCTCCATTGTTTTTGCCTTGTCATAGAATTGGAATCATTGCCATATGTAGCCCTTTCAGACTAGCTTTTTTCACTTAGCAGTATGTATTTAAGGTTCTTCCATGTCGTTTTGTGCCTTCATAGCTCTTTTTTTTTCTTTTCTTTTAAAATTAGAAATGGTGGTTTATTTTCCATTTTAAAAGTTAAAATGGAAATACTGGAATCAGTTCTCATATGGTGGTTGCCAAATGGTAATTTTCTTTCTTATTTTTCTTCGTTATAGTAGTTAATATTACTCTGGAATACAGAGCTTTCCCTCCCCGCATCCTTTTTTTAAAATTAATAGATTTAATTTTTTTTAGAGTAGTTTCAGGTTTACAGGAAAATTGGTTAGAAAGTACAGTTCTATCATACCCCTGCTTCCTTCCTACCCTCTCCCAGTTTTGCCTATTATTTATATCCTGTATTAGTTTGATACGTTTGTTACAATTGTAGAATCAATACTGATACATTAATAACTAAAGTCTGTAGTTTACGTTAATGTTTGCTTTGAACATTCTGTGGATTTTGACATGTGTAATGACCATTTACTACCCTAAAAATCCCCTGTGCTCCACCTACTCATCCATCTCTCCCCCCAAACCTCTGGCAACCACTGATCTTTATAATATCTCCATAGTTTCACCTTTTCCAGAATGTTGTATGGTTGGAATTATAATATGTAGCTTTTTCAGATCAGCTCTCTCACCTAGCAATATGCTTTTAAGGTTTCCCCATGCTTTTCATGGCCTGATAGCTCATTTCATTTTATTGCTGAATAATAGTCCATTGTATGGATATACCACAGTTTGGTTATCCATCACCTATTGAAGGATATCTTGGTTGCTTCCAAGCTTTGGCAATGAATAAAGCTGCTATAAACATTACTGTGTAGGTTTTTGTGTGGACCTGAGCTTTCAACTCCTTTGGGTAAATACTGAGGAGTATGATTGTAAGGCTGTATTTAGCTTTGTAAGAAACTGACAATCTGTCTTCAGATGTGGCTATATCATTTTGCATTCTCACCAGCAGTGAATGAGAGCTCCTGTGGCAGCATTTGGTACTGTCAGTGTTTGGGATTTTTTTGCCATTCTAATAGATGTATAGTGATATCTCATTATTTTAATTTGCAATTTCCTCATGTGATGTTGGGCATCTTTTCATAACGCTTAGTTTCCTTCTGTATATCTTCTCTGGTGAGGTATCTGTTCAAATCTTTTGCCCATTTTTTTAATTGAGTTGTTTGTTTTCTTATTGTTGAATTTTAAGAGTTCTTTGTATATTTTTGATAACAGTCCTTTATCAGATACATGTTTTGAAAAGATTTTCTCCTAGTCTGTGGTGTGACTTTTCACTTTCTTGATAGTGTCCTTTGAACTACAAAAGGTTTAAATTTTGATGAAGTCCAACTTATCTAAGAAGTCATTGCCTTATCCAAAGTCAAAAAGACTTTGGATATATATTATATGTCTGTATATTTATAGACTTTGTGTCTATATTTTCTTCCAAGGGTTTTACAGTTTTGACTCTTACATTTAAGTCTCTGGGCCATTTTGAGTGAATATTTATACACGGCATGAGATGGGTCCAAGTTCTTTCTTTTGCATGTGAATGTACAGTTGTCCTAGCACCGTTTGTTAATAAAAGTACTTTTTGTCCATTGGATTGTCTTGGTCTCCTTGTCGAAAAGCAGTTGACCATAGATGTGAGGGTTTATTTGTGGACTCTTGCTTCTATTCCATTAATCTGTGTGCCTGTCTTTATGCATAAGCAGTACCACACTGTCTTGATTGCTGTAGTTTTGTAATAAGTTTTGGAATCAGGAAGTGTGAGTCTTCCAACTTTGTTCTTTTTCAATATTGTTGACTATCCTGGACCCCTGTATTTCTGTATCAAATTTAGGATCAGCTTCTCAGTTTCTGCAAAAGTACCTTGGATTTTGATATGGATTGCATTAAATTTATAGATCATTTGGGGGAGTATGACCATCTTAATATTGAGTCACCCGTTCCATGAACATGAGATAGCATTCCATTTATTTAAATCTTTACTTTCAGTGACATTTTATAGTTTTCAGTGTGTGTCTTGCATCTTTTTTATTAAATTTATTCATAAGAATTCTTTTTTGATGCTATTTGTTTCATTTTCAGATTGTTGGGATATAGAAATATTGATTTTTGTATATTGATCTTATATGATGCAATCTTGCTGCACTTATTTGTTAGTTCTAATAGTTTGTGTTTTGTAGTTTCCTTAAGATATTCTGTATATAAGATCGTGTCATTTGTGAATAGAGATAGGTACACTTCTTCCTTTCCAATCTGAAAGCTTGTTCTTTCTTTTCCTTGCCAAATCAACCTGACTAGAACCTCCAATACAATGTTGAATAAGAGTGGCGAGAGCGGATATTCTAGTGTTCTTCTCATTTGAGTGGGAAAGCATTCAGTCTTTCACCGCTAAGTATGATGGTAACTGTGGGTCAGTGCTACAATGAAATTTCCTTCATTATGAAAGGTTTTTACTTCCTTTCCATTTCACCCTTTCTATTCAGGAACTTATGAGTGATGTTTCTGATCACAGTGTGTGTACCAGTACCGATCAAAAACCCTTACCAAGGGACTTCCCTGTTGGCGCAGTGGATAAGACTCCGTGTTCCCAATGCAGGGGGCCCGGGTTTGATCCCTGGTCAGGGAACTAGATCCCACATGCATGCCACAACTAAGAATTCGCATGCCACAACTGAGGAGCTGGCAAGCCACAATTAAGACCTGGCTCAACCAAAAAATAAATAAATTAATTAAATAACTAAAACTTAAAAAAAAAACCCTTATTAAGATAGCTTTTGACAACTCTGTGGTTGAATATAAATTTTTTTAGGAAATTTATGAAGTCAGTTTAGAGGTACATGAAGACCTGTATGTACGGGATAGAACATATTTATTTGTTGAAAAACCTGCTAAGACACACACTGTCGGAATTCCCCGGCGGTCCAGTGGTTAGGACACTGCGCTTCCATGGCAGGGGGCCCAGGTTCGATCCCTGGTCAGGGAACTAAGGGAACACAAGCTGTGTGCAGTGCAGCCAAAAAAAAAAAAAAAAAAAAATTTATTATTAAGGCACAAAATACCAACATTCTGGTGAATTTATAAAATTTTTAAAAATGTGCTAGTGGTAACAGTGAAAACAAAAGTGATCAACTTACTGTTCTTTTCCCAGCCCAACTTTATAAAAATAAATATTACGATATTAGCATATAACACTACTCATATCTAAAGTTCATATAATTGTAAGATCTTGGTTTTCCCCTCCCTCTTAGGTGTTTGTAAAATGTATGAAGAACATCTGAAGAGAATGAATCCCAACAGCCCCTCTATCACATATGATATCAGTCAGTTATTTGACTTCATTGATGACCTGGCAGACCTCAGCTGCCTCGTGTAAGTATTAGCCACCATATCTCTTAAATTGTATTTTTCTATTGTTTGTTTGAGGCGATTTATGGTATTGGGAACTCACTCTGCCTGACACTGATCGTTGTGTTTTGCTTACTATGTATTAATTAATATTTCTTCTGCATGTGGCTCATAAATTAAGTTGTCAACATAAAGCTAAAGGCACAGGAAAATCTTAAGAACTTTGCTAATTGATGCAGTTAGTATGCATCAACTTTGAACCGAGAACTTTGTTCCTTAAACTTAATAATCTTTTTCTTAGTTTTTTTTTCCCCATTATAGTCTTTATCCTAAAGCAGTTGGCTTTGGATTAAAACTAAGATTATTCTGTTTTCATGACATTATTTTTAGAATGTAAATATATATAGGACTGAAATGGGATTTAATTTTAATTCCACCCAGTGTTAATCGAGTATATTTTGGCATTAGAATGAGATTTTTTTTTATAGACCCTTATGTTTTCTATTCTCAGAGGTTTGTCAAATTAAAATTTTTTTCTAACATATTATGCTTGTTATAATTTATTTCAATAATTACTTATCACCACTATTACTACAGAGCAAGTGAGTCTGTAATACTTACTCAGTCTCCTCAACATTTTTGGACAAGAGCCTGAGTATAAGTACAGCTAATTTTAAAGGGGAAAATGGAAGTACCTTATAATGAGATCTTCAGTCACCAGATGCCTTAATGTTTATTACATGCCAGACACTGCTAGAAGAAAAAAATATTTTTCAGTGGTGAAAAACATATAGGTCCTACTCTGAGGCATTTCCTGGATCACCACTGGAGCCAAGCCTGGACTTGCTGTCTCACCAAAGATTGCTGGTGAAAATAAGCATTTCCTTGCAATTTTTGAGTTTTGTTTTCTGCATCTCTTCATTGTGTTTCACTTATAGGCATTTCATTTTGCTCATTCAGTACATTCAGGTGATCCAGTTCTGGTCTTTAATGAAATGTGTTTATAATTTTATTATTTTAGTATAAAAACTCAGAAAGCTGTTGAGGCCAATAGAGCTATATATATTACGCTATGTTGGTTTGTAATGACTGTAGTTGATCTGTTTATTGCCTGATGCACACAGAAAGAGACACATACATATTCATTTAACAAATATTTATGAAGTGCCAACTATGTACCATGTGTGTTCTAGGCACTGGGGATTGAGCAGTGAATAAATCAGGTTAAAAGGAACCCTGTGGAGCTGCAGAAGAGTAAGTGACGGGGAGAGTAGAGGGAGATGAATTTGGTGGGGCAGAGAGGGTGATGTCCTAGAAGCCAACTCAGAGGTACTTCATATTATTGGTAGATCAAATTAGTGAGGACTGAGAACTGACTCCTGGTTTAGCCGTGTGGAAGTTTTTGGTGACTTCCAGGGCAGTTTTGGTAGTGTGACAGGAGTAAAATCTTTATATAGTCCAGTGAGTTTAAGTTAATGAGAAGAGAGAAATTGTAGGCAGCCAACACAGACAACTTTTTTTGAAGAATTTAGCTCAGAAGGAGAGCAGAGAAATGGGGTTATAGCTAGAGAAAGGAATACTTTTTTTCTCCCTTTAATTTTGTTTTTAAGCTGAGACAAATAATGGTAAGTTTGCAGGCTGTTGGGATGATATAGTAGAGAGGGGAAAATTGATGGCTTTAGGTAGGATCTTGGACAGTACGTTAATAGTAAGGTAGGCAGGATGGGCAGACATGGCGGAAGCCTGGGGAAGTTGTTTTCTAATTGCTTTAGTTACCTCAGGAAAATAGGAAGAAGGACACCATTTGAAATTAAGGGTGAGGGAGGAGGTGTCGGAGGCTTGTGAAAAGAGGTAAGAAATTATCTAGGAGGGTGAAGGGATTAGGGAATGTGTGGTTTAAGAGGTACTTGATAGTGAAGTTACAGTTAGGTTAATCATGTGATAATAGGTTTTTCCTAGTCACTCTTAACCTGAATGGTTACAGGTGAGTCTCTACAGGTAGAGAATCAGCAGAGATTTCGCTAACAGTTGAGGATGTATGCAAGGGAGTATTTATGCAAGGGACTGAATGACCATGTAGGGGTTGGGATGGGGTGGGGACAGGTAGGATCAATTAATTACAGGTCACAGTGGGGTCAAAGGATTGTTGAGGGTGGGGTATTGGGAAGTAGTGATCGGAGAACAAGGTGCTTGAAATTGGGGGATTGAAGTTGCTGGTAATGAGAAGTTATAGGGGGTCTGGCCAAGGAAGGGCAGGGGATGAGATCATTGGAGGAGAGGAGTTCAAGGAACTGAGAGGCCCAGATGTTGGCAGGATCATCTAGTGGATATGAAATCACCAATAATGTGTTTATTTACTTTCTAGAATTTGAGAACGGGGAGCTTTGTTTTTGTTCACTGCTGTATCCCCAGCGCCTAGAATAGTATTTGGCACATAGTTGATATTGAGTAAATATTGGTTGTTAAAATACATGTCATCAATATAATATGATTTGAGGCATAGCTTTTTAAAATTATTGGTAATCTTCCTTTTCTCTCATTTGCATTACAGAGCTACAGTCGGAAATGATAGGATGGTCTAAATAAAAGTGAAAGAATCTAATATGACTTCTTTCATGCTAAATTTTACAGTGTCTTATATTCTCAGAAATCTTGGATATTATTTATCTGATTAAGCTGTGGGTATTTTATTTTATTTTTACATTGTGATGGAGCGTTTTGTTTGTTTTTTGTTTTTGTTTTTTAATATATCTATGTTCTAGGTGTATTTGGTGAAATATTCACACTTGAACTTAAACGTTGGATGTTTCAGTTGGAACTTAAAATTTTAACAGAGCTAGTGTGCATATTCTCATTTCATTCTTTAAATGAATTGTTGATTTTATTTTAAAAATTAATGGCTGTCTTTCTGATTCTATAAAAAATCACTTATTGAGACATTGGGTATCTAGTCCTGATGGTTTGGGATATGGCACTCATTTGCAACAGATGGGGAATTACTTACAACCTTGGGAGGTTATGGTTAAGATCTTACTGGAGTTTTAGGATTAGACATAGCTGAGTTTGAATCCTGGCTCTGTCATTTGCTAGCTCCCTTGGGCAAGTTAGCCTAATACTGCTAAACCTCAGATTGCTTATTTGTAAAATTTAGATACATCTACCTTACAGGAAGGACTACTGGTGAGGATGCAGTGCTTACTTAGCACAGCAGTATCAGGTATATGGCAGGAACTCCATTTTTAACTAGGTTGACATCAGGCAGGGTTCTATTTTTAATTACAATGAGGAGGTTGGTTCTTTAAAATTTGCCACAAGTAGAAAGATAGTTTCAAATTTCACAAGTGAGTTAAATTGTACTGTTAACGAATAAAGAGGTGTTGTGTTGGTTTTTTGACAGTGAAAGTTACACAGAGTAAAATAGTAGCTTTTATGGGGACATACTACAGGTATGTCATTAGTGATAGAACATAACATTTCTAACTTTGTGCCATTAAATGTAAACCAGAAACTACATCTAGCATGCTAAAATGATTTCTAATACTTGCATTATTAAAGCAAAACAGAGGAAATACATCTTTAATTATATATATTATATACAATTATATATATTACAATAATTATTTATTATAGATAATTCTTTCTAAGCTGTAGTAGTTCAGATAGTATAAAAGAGAGATTAGTGGTAATCTATAGTTTTTAATTGTCTGAAAAACTGTAAACTGTAGCTATTTATGTTTCTATCTCTAATGTTGAACTTTTGGCCTTTGAAAACTTTCAGAATCAGATTTGGATTTAGAACCATTTTGCTCATATGACTTTGTTATTTGAATGTTCCGGAGAAATAAGATTTCCAAAATTGCTTCCAAAGAGGTCACCTATTGCCATGGCATTTCCTATGACAGCACATCCTGCCCCTCTCCTTAATCAGGGATTGTGACTTGGCCAAGAATTGGCCTCAGACCAAGAATTGAGTTCATTTTTGGTTTATAAGTGTTGTGTACTCGTTGCTTGTATTAAGTTTAAATGGCAAGACATTTTTTTTTTTTTTTTTTTTTTTTTTTTTGGCTGCATTGGGTCTTCGTTGCACACTGGCTTTCTCTAGTTGCAGTGAGCGGGGGCTAATCTTCGTTGCGGTATGCAGGCTTCTCATTGCGGTGGCTTCTCTTGTTGTGGAGCACGGGCTCTAGGTGTGTGGGCTTCAGTAGTTGTGGTGCACGGGCTCTAGAGCGCAGGCTCAGTAGTTGTGGTGCATGGGCTTAGATGCTCCATGGCACGTGGGATCTTCCTGGACCAGGGAACAAACCTGTGTCCCCTGCATTGGCAGGCAGATGCACTGCGCCACCAGGGAAGCCCTGGCAAGACATTTTTAATTATTTATTCTTAAACCGGTAGAGGAAGAATGGAATAAATAAGGTACTTTGTTGACATAATTAAACCCAAAACAAACTGACCATGCATTAATAGTAAAATTTATTCATGAAGGATTTGTATTTCATATATTTGAAATCAGAGTACAAATTTTTTCACAGTTCTGTGATCTGTGAGGTGGTTTTTTTTGTTTTTTGTTGTTTCATTTTTTTTTTCTTTTTTAAATAGGCTTTTTTTAAGATTAAGATAACAGCCTGTTGGCCTTTCGAAGATGAGGGCTTTTCTTGTTTGCTTAGAGACAGAGGGACATTTTTATCCTTAGTTATTGTAATAAGGAAGGTAATTCTTCCTAATCAGGAAGACAGCTTGATAATAGTGAAGACCCCAGCTGATTTCCCTGCTCATATCCACAGCTTCTGTTCTTGCATAAACCTGCACTTAGTTTTATTCTTTTTTGGCCACGCTGTAGGGCATGTGGGATTGATTTATCTGTACCAACAGCTAAGGATTTTATTAATGTACTTAACATTTAATTGTCTCACTTTCAAGTGTCAGTTAACAGCCATCAACATACAGCTTTCCATAAAGAAGGCATTATTAACTATTTCTTACGTTGGAAAATAGCATGCAAGTTGATGGATTCTAAAGTGATCTTGGTGGGGTGAATGATCTAAATAAGGCTGTCCCACCCAGATATTATAGTTCTGAAAAATTCTTTTCCTTTTTTATTTCTCTTCCAGTGTTAATATAAATATTGTAGTCTATTCTGCCCTACCTTGGAGTAGACTAGATTAGCACTTATTTAATTAGGACATATGAACAGAGGATAGTCAAAGAACATTGGTTTACTTTTTAGAGTATTTCTCATTGTAACAAAAGGACATTAGTAAAAAGCCAAATGTTTTGTAAAAGTAGAAAGCTTATGCATTTTTAATAAACCAGATTCTGACCTTACCATTCAGGGGAAGAATGATAATGGTGTAAAGCATTCCTACTTTGGAGTTTGTTTTTCTTCAAAAATTGGGTCATAGGTTTCTAGCTTAGTGGTTCACGGTAAGGACTCTGGTCAGGAGTGTTTAAGCTTTCACTCCTTGCCTGAAGTCACTTAGCTAATAAGTTACTGAACTTTTTTGAGCCTTAGTTTCCTCCTTTATAAAAAAAGGATAATAATTTTATCTACTCAACTGCTAGGTATTGCTTTAGGCACTCATCTGAATCAACTCACTTAATCCTGTTTACAACAGGATTGTTGTAAACAGGATTAAGTGAGTTGATTCAGATGAGTGCCTAAAGCAATACCTAGCAGTTGGCAACTTCTTAATAGGTATTTACTATCATTTGTATTTATATGTATATAATTTTTTGCTGAGAAGCTAAAAAATGAGGCTTCTGGGTAAAATGAAACAATAATTGATAAATTAGGTATTTCATTTTTCTAGGGCATCCCTAAGGGTTTTTTTGTTTTTTGTTTTTTAAGGCAAGTTGTATCCTTCGCCTCTCTTGAATGCCATGCAATGTTTCCACCAGATGGTGCACATGACTTTGAAACATTGTGATGTGCCTTGTATTTGTGCAATCTCTGCTTACTTATTGTCTGCTTTTTTTATACTATAGCTTTAGTTTTTTTTTTTAACTCCAAAAAAATGAATTTATTGCGTAACCAGCTAGATTTCAGTTGTAGGTCAGCTGGAATGTTTGTTTTTTGAGTCCTCTAAAGATACCTTGAGTGATTTGGCTATTAAGTTGATGCCTTGTACTCCCAAAACGCTGGAATCCTATTGGAGCTTCATTGCTAATGCTACTCCTTATACTCCAGACCCTTCCCAGCCTCTAGCATTGTTTATATTAAAAAGTAAATCCTAAAATATTGGATGTATATAAAAGTATTTCCTTCTGTTAATACTTTTCAGGGAAGAAATCTTTGTGGCAGTAACATGTTAGAGGTTTGGTTTTTTTTAAGTTGATTCAAAGTAAATTTAGCAAATTTGAATTAGTGTTCAATTTTTGTTTTTTAATCACTAAAAGAACCATAAAAATAGTAACTATGTAGGAGAAAGAACACATGGTTTCTGGTCATACTTTGTCAAGAAGTAGATGTGTAACATTACACAATTTAACTTAAGATCTCTAGGCCTTGGTTTCTTTTTCTGCTGTAAGATGGTACTAGGTGATCTAAACTTCATATCGCTTAAAATTCAACAATTATGTAATCGCTCTTTTTACATTTTCATTAAGTTCATGTATGAACATGTGCACATCTGTGCCATCATTGGGCAGTTACGATTTCAGGTTTTAAAAACGTGACAGTAATTGACCATTGTAACTTTGCTTATTAACTTTCTGTTCCTCAGTTACCGAGCTGATACCCAGACATACCAGCCTTATAACAAAGACTGGATTAAAGAGAAGATCTACGTGCTCCTTCGTCGACAGGCCCAGCAGGCCGGGAAATAGTTGAGTTTGGAAGCATTAGGGGGACGGGGGTGGGCTTGGAACACAGGTGTGTACAGTGTGCTGTAGTAGAAGTTTTGTATTATAGTAATCCTGTCTCCATTTTGGTACACTCTAGCCAGGATTGAATGTATTAGATGAAATAGGATCTTGTTCAATCTGAAACCCCCTTTGCCCCCTTCCCTCCACTCCTTTTTTTTTTTACTTAAACATTTTTATGATGATTTAGGTGGAAGTTGGTTTTTGTCAGTTAATGTTGGTTCCAGTCCTTCAGACTGTTCGTATCTGCTTTATAACATTCACTGTACTAACCCTTCTTCAAATCAGGGTGGGGGTGGTGACGTCCTCAAGACAAAGTCTTAGTGAGAAACAAATAAAGGTCCTTTAGTTATATTTTCCCCCTGAGTGATTTTTTTTTTTTTTTGTCTCTCAACTGAATTGGATTTTCTTGCCAAAGCATTATCAGTTTCTAAACCAGTAACCTGCTACACAGTGAATTTGAAGAAAACCTATATATGTGCTGAATTTGTTTTGCTGTGGCTTATATGAAGCTAAAGAGCTTTTACTTCATTTTTCCATCCTTGTAAGTGAATCTCAGTTGTATCTCCAGGGTTTGTACGTACTGTTGATGCAAACATTATGAAGCTCTTTCTGGGGACATAGCTTATCTACAACAGCAGCCAGGTTAATTCCTTAGCTTTGGTGATGTACTTCTTCTGGAAGGTCCTTGGGCCTTCTCACAGCCTTCAGCAGTTGAATGCTGATTACCACCCCTGTGTAGAAGCTATGAGGGTGAGGGAAAGACCACGGAGAAGTACAAGATAATCTTGGTTTTAGTGTAAAGATTGTGGTCACATTGTGACTTGAACATACACTACATTGTACCTCCAGTCATAAACGAGAACATTCCCTGATTCTACTATTATCACACTTCACCAATAGCAAATAATATCTTTACACACTATAAGATGGGCAGCTTTTTCGGAGGCTTCATGACTGGCCTTATATTTCCCTTGTCCCCGCCCTCACTTCCACATTAGAGCTTTAACTGTTTTGTCTTGTTTTATGCAGAGTGAAATTATATGTGTAGCTATAGTTAATATTTCACTGTGAGTCAGCTAATTTTTAAAGCTAAAATGTTCTCAGGAAAAAATATAGATCCAAAAGTAAGTCAGATTGGGCTTCCCTCGTGGCACAGTGGTTAAGAATCCACCTGCCAGTGCGGGGGACATGCGTTCGAGCCCCGGTCCGGGAAGATCCCACATGCTGCGTAGCAGCTAAGCCCATGCGCCACAACTCTGAAGCCCTTGCACCTAGAGCCCATGCTCTGCAACAAGAGAAGCCATCACAATGAGAAGCCCGTGCACCTCAGCAAAGAGTAGCCCCCGCTCGCTGCAACTAGTTAAAGCCCACGCGCAGCAACGAAGACCCAACACAGCCAAAAATAAATAAAAATTTTTTTAAAAACCCAACAGATTAGACTCTGCAGAATAAAAGTGCAATGAACTTGAAGTTAGAGCAATAGAAACTTTAACATTGAAGCATAGAAAGAAATTGGGGGAAAAAAAAGCTTCAGTGACCTGTAAGATAATAACAAATTGTCTAAAATGTATAATTGAGAGTCTCAGGAAAAAGGATGTGGAGAGAACAAAATGTTGAAGAAATAATGCCAGAAATTTTCAAATTTGATGACAACTCTAAACTCAGATTCACAAAGCTCAACTAACCCTAAGTATGATAAATAAAACACACACATATCATAATTAAATAGCTAAAAACTAGTGATAAAGAAAATCTAAACAATGAGTGCTGGAGAGGGTGTGAAGAAAAGGGAACCCTCTTGCACTGTTGGTCAGAATGTAAATTGATACAGCCACTATGGAGAACAGTATGGAGGTTCCTTAAAAAGTAAAAATGGAACTACCATACGACCCAGCGATCCCACTACTGGGCATATACCCTGAGAAAACCATAATTCAAAAAGAGTCATGTACCACAATGTTCATTGCAGCTCTATTTACAATAGCCCGGAGATGGAAACAACCTAAGTGTCCATCGACAGATGAATGGATAAAGAAGATGTGGCGCATATATACAATGGAATACTACTCAGCCATAAAAAGAAATGAGTTATTTGTAGTGAGGTGGATGGACCTAGAGTCTGTCATACAGAGTGAAGAAGGAGAAAAACAAATACCATATGCTAACACATATATATGGAATCTTAAAAATAAATAAATAAATGGTTCTGATGAACCTAGGGGCAGGATAGGAATAAAGATGCAGATGTAGAGAATGGACTTGAGGACACCGGGAGGGGGAAGGGTAAGCTGGGACGAAGTGAGAGAGTAGCATTGACACATATACACTACCAAATGTACAACAGATGGCTAGTGGAAAGCAGCTGCATAGCACAGGGAGATCAGCTTGGTGCTTTGTAACCACCTAGAGGGGTGAGACAGGGAGGGTGAGAGGGAGATGCAAGAGGGAGCGGATATGGGGATATATGTATACATACAGCTGATTCACTTTGTTATACAACAAACTAACAACAGTATAAAGCAATTATACTCCAATAAAGATGTTAAAAAAAAAGACGAAAACAAAACCTTAGCAGCCAGAGGAAAAACGCAGATTGCATACAGAGGAACAAACGTAAGAATGACAGTAGAATTCTCATCCAGAACTATACAAGCCAAAAGAATGGAATGACATTTTTTTGATGCTAAGAAAAAACTGTCAACCTAAAATTCTATATTCATTGGACATACTCAAAAAAAAAAAGGCAAAAGATTCTTCAGACAAACAGAATCTGAGATAATTGGTTGCTAGCAAACTTGTACTACAAGCAATACTAAAGGAAGTTCCTCAGGCAGAAGGAAAATAAAAACAGAAACTTGGATCTACACAACAACATGAGAAGCACCAGAAATGGTAAATATGTGGGCAAATACAACAGACTTTTTTCTCGTTTTTAAATTTTCTAGTAGATAATTTACTGTTTAAAGTAAAGATGTACTGTGTGTTTGTAACATCTAGAATTAAATAACAACTGTGTAAAGGACAGTAGGGTGAAATGGAAATACCTGCTTGAGAGATTTTTGACACCAACATGAAGTGGTATAATATTTGAAGCTGAACTGTGAAAAGTGAAAGATACTGTAAACCTGAGTGCAGTCACTTAAAAAAAATAACAACCCTCAATTCAAAAGAAGGCAGGATAATGTGGAAGCCTGGGGTTGGAGGGGTTGCCATGGTAAAGCTAACTCCCTCTCACCCACATGGATTTGTTGGGGAGTATCTACTCTGTTCCAGGACCCCCAGAAGAAACAACAGGTGGTCAAATAGATAACAAATAGCAAAATGGTAGATTTAGACCCCATCATACTGGTAATTACATTAAATGTAGATGGTCTTAACCCTTAAATTTAAAGATTGGGAATGTCAGACTAGATCAATAAAACAAGACACAACTATATGCTAAACCCACTTTGAATATAAAAGTATAAAAACAGGTTAAAAGTAAAAAGATGGGGGAAAAATATGCCACGCAAACACTAAGCTTAAGAAACTGACCGATATAGTCGGTATCAGACAAAAGCAGACTTCATAATGAGGAATGTTACCAGGGATAAAGAGGGATGTTGTATAATCATAAAAGGGTAAATTTACCAAGAGACATAATCTTCAATATGCCACTCAATAATGGAACTCAAAACATATGAAGTGAAAAACTTTTCGGGAGATTCTGATTTGCTAGCACTACCTCTCATTCTGAATGTCGCATACCTCTTGCACCTAAATCTGCACCTAAAATGCAGATTTAGGTCAGTGGACTCTGACATTCTGCATTTTTAACAAACTTCCAGGTGCCCACACGTTGAGAGGCAAGATATCCTACACCACACTGCTTTCCAGGAGATAACATAGGAAAGTGCCTGGTGTGTATTAGATGTACAGTAAATAGTGAATCTGACTAAACATTGTGAAGCACATAATTAGCTACAAAAGTGAACAAAGAATGATCTTAGTGTAAATCTCACCATCTAGTAGAGGGTAGAGAAGACCATAACTTTAGTACAAGAAACAATATAAAATTGTTATAGGAGGGAATTCTAGGGCGGGAGAGGGGAGAGTTAAGGTGACAAGGGATCACAGGTAACAAGTATACTATCAAAAGGCTAACTGAGCTCTGGACTAGACACAAAGGCAAGTGAAAGATGGGCTAAGAGATAAGGAGGGGCTGAGAGACTGAAATCAAGAGGACAATTGGGAGATGGAGAGAACGGAAGAAGCAAGTTGATGGTCTGAGGGGAATTTCAGTGAAAGTGGTAATTTCTCAGTGACTCACTTTCCTGTCTCCTCCACTACATAGTTTGACTTGTAAGCCTGAGCTAAGAAAGATATTTTACCTTTGGAGAAAATGGTAATCCCTTCAGCCACATTTAGAGGTCCTGTGTCAATTTACCTAGCACACTCCTTTCTGTTTTGTAATTCAGCACTTCAACAGGGTGTTCAATTTAAGGCATATTGTGAAGAGCTTGGTTTAAAAGGCTCTTCTGTGCCAGAGGTAACTATGCTTTTCAAGAGAGTAGGGAGAAGGCTAATGAGAACGGATTACATCACGTAACTGGGATGGGCCTTGTGTCCTTGTCAACAGATGTTTGAATTTAAGGTCTCTGGATTGTAATTTAAGAGATACGGGGTAGATCATGGTTCCTTCCTCGGAAGCCTGAGGTTGGAGGGGTTGCCATGGTGATGCTAACTCCTACCTTCACTTACTAGCATTTGTGGTGGAGTACCTACTCTGCTCCAAGACCCACCCAGGCTTGGACAACTCTATTGCCCCCTAGTCTTTGAGGGAGAGAGTATGTTTGAGTCTTTTAGTACTGCTTCAGGATGAACAGTTTGAAGAGCACCAGACAATGCTGGGCCCCTTCCCTCCAAAGTCCTGGCCATTGATTGCAGAGATTGCTTTGTCCTTGACACTGTCCAGTGAACACAGAAGCCTGTTAGAAGCGTGGTCACCCGCTTCCTTTCACCTACAAAGCAGTTCCAGAAAGGATTACCATAATGATCTTCCCAATGATTAAGCAAATCCCAGTGGGAGGGACTTCCCTGGTGGTCCCGTGGGTAAGACTCTACACTCCCGACGCAGGGGGTCCAGGTTCAATCCCAGGTTGGGAAACTAGATCCCACATGCATGCCACAACTAAGCATTTGCATGCCGCAACAAAAGATCCCGTGTGCCACAACTAAGACCTGACACAGCCTAACTTTAGATAAATAGATAGATAGATAAATAAAAAATTTAAAAATCCCAGTGGGAAGTGGCAGTTGTACTGACAGAAGGAGAGTTAGCCTCATTCTCCCTTCAGAGGAGTGTTACTAAAGGATTTGAAGGTACCGGTAGGTACTAATGAGGGCAAATGCTCTTTAGCATGAGGTCCTGATACAACACTAAGGGATTTAAGATGGAAAGCCTTGATACCCCAGTATTTGGGGGCTTCTCTGAGCCAGGCCCTCTGGGTCTATTCAAGTACTTGGATTGAGAAATTACATCTTTCCTTCATGTAAAAGGCTGATGATCACTACTTAAAACAGCAGAGCATTTGAGGCCTATGTGACCTGTACATGAACAGTGACCATCTCTGTAATATTGCCCAGTAATTCCAGCAACTGACCATCCTAGGTAGGGGGATTCTGCAGTTTGTATAAAAGATTCTGTAGCAGTGCTTCAAGGGACCACCCAACATTGAGCCGGTGTCTGTATCAGCATGGAGCATGCTGTCCTGAGAGCCCATGGCTAGGACGGTCACTCAGGCTCCCCACGTGGACAGATTCTTTGCCCCACTGGGCTCTGACAGCCGCCACCTGGCTACCCTCTGCACAGACATCTCCCCACTTAGTTCTGATTCCCACCTAGGCCACTCATGGAGAGGCCCCTCTCACTCTGCTCTTCCACAAAGATGATTTCGCATGGTAAACACTTATATGACCAGCTGCCCTAATGGCTGTCAATGCTGTTTACGTCCCATTTTTAGTGTTTAACTTAATCCTCAAGATAAATGTAGAGCTCAGTAAGTAATAACCGTTACTACAAAACAAACTCGTAGAGTTCTGTGCACTTTTCTCTCTCTATATATGGTATAGTTTAATAAAATGTATTCCCCAGAAATATTTAATACTGTTATTAAAACAATATTTCCAGAAAGAAGTCTAAAAAATTCACGTTACCATGAAGTTATCCCTGTACCTTAGTAGAGGCCTGGGACCCTATGGCAGCCGATCAGACAAAGAATCTGGTTCACCTCCCAACACTTCTTGGTTCTCTAATGGGCTGTCCTTGCAGCACTGGGAAATGCCAAAAGGTCTGATAAAAATGTGAGGGCTGCTGTTTAACTTCTCTTTTAGCCTATTTCAAGAAATGTTTTAAACATACTAGAGTTGCTAAGATATTGGTGATGATCGTAGTGTGGGCACAATCTTGCTTTGCTTTGATCTTTTTCCTTTTTTTGTTCCTTTGCATTTGACACATTATTCCTTGAGGGATGAAGGGTAAAGGAGATGGGAGTGCGGGAGCCTCCTTTGCTCACTGGTATACAATTCCATCAGTGTTAAGGAATTGTTGTGAAGTTCCTTAGGTTTGATAATGGTATTGTGCTTTTTTTTTTTTGTTATCTTTTGGAGCATGTACTGAAATATTTACAGATAACATGACGTAATATCTATGATTTTTTTCAAAATAATCCAGTGGGATGATGTAGAAGAAATAAGGTTAGTCATAATTTAATAATTGTTGAAACTGGGAGATGGGCATTAATCTCTTTGCTTTTTTATATGCCTGAAGATTTCTCATAATGAAAAGCTTAAAAGAAAATTGATAACACAGTTACAATCTTGCCACTACTGTGCTAGTGGGCTATAGGTAGCTGTAATGCCGATCGTTTGTGAGGCTGGCAATGAGCACTGGTCCCTTACCCCTGTGTAGTGCTTGGCCATTTACAGCACCTCATGTTCACTACTCCATTCCACCTACCCAGCTCCCTCCTCGAAACCTGAGCTCAGAAGAGGGCATGCTGAATTCTTAAAGCAGGACATACTTGGGTCACAAAAGGCAGCTTTGCTCTGTACATTTTGGCCACTGTGGCAGGAAGAGCTTACAAGGAAGCCTAGCTAGCTATGCTGTGTCAGGCTGGCATTCCCGCAAGCCCAGGAGCAGCTTGGGATGTTTGGAGCCACTGAAACTGCATTTCTGACACGTGTTAATGAGCTTTGCTCAGGGATGTAAACAGAGTCAGCCCTTCAAACTAAATTCTGGTGGAATTTAACAACCTTTGCTTAACCATCTCCCTAGACTGCTTCTGGGTGGACACAGAGTGTCAATCTAAAAGGGGGCATTTCCCACCTCTGACAGCTTTCCAACACCGGTTTTTAAAAAGCTGCCAACTACACCCAGCCTGAGTGTGGGTATTTGCATTTGACACATTGTTCCTGTTAGAGGAAAGCAAATGTGTTTTCTGAATACCCAATTTCAAGCTTCTCGACTGCCTCCATAATCTTCCCCAGTCTGGCTGGGAGTAAGCTGTCATACAGGGGACGCTGGAGAATCATGCTGGGAGTCAGAAGGACTCATTAGGCTGACACTTGACAGCTGATTTTTGTCATGTTAATTTTAGACCATTCTTAATCAAGGACCACCAGGTCCCAAGGCAGTTGTGGTCATTGCCTATTTGCCAAATTAGGTCTTCCTCTAGCCGAGTAAATAGACTTTGAGTACGTGTAGCTGCGTCCCTCAGTTACATGGTCGGAGCTAAGGAGGCCAGTGACAGAGATGAACTCATGTAGACAGGTTAACATCTCTGTTCCCTAAGACTAGCCACTCCTCTTGAAAACACATGCCAATAATTCAAAACCAAATGCATCACCCTTGCCCTTGACCCCATTCAAAGCAGCATTTCCTGTCTTGAATAGGACTGCAAGCCAGCCATTCGAGCCTGAGACCCGAGTACGATTTATTTCTCCCTCTTTCTCATTTTCTATATCCTATCAGTCAGCAAGTCTTGCTTTTCCTTTGTCTCCCTGCCTTCATTCATTCATTTCCACTATTATGTGCCAGACACAGTGTTAATGTCTGGGGATACAATGATGAATAAGATACTCCTATGTGATCCCTGCTTTCAGTTCTTAAATGTTCTCCTATTTGGGCCCTAATCACCATTCCCAGTGCCCTAGATCTGCCCTAAGTCAGCTCTCAGCTGTCTCACTCCAAGTTTCCTAACTTGCCTGCCTCAGAGTGACTCTGCATCAGTTAGTCAGTTGTCTTCTTTCTTGTTAGAAATGACAAAAACCCACCTGAATTACCTTAGGCAAAACTAGAGGAGGTGTCGTTTATTGACTTGTATAACCTAACTACGGGAATGGCCGGAGCACAAGTGAATCTCAGGGTCAGATTCAACCAGAAACACGGACAATCAGGAAAGCCTACTATTTCCAGTCTCTGCTTCCCTTTCAATGTCAGCTTCATTCTTCCCACAGACCAGCTTCTACTTGGTGGGGACCATGGCTGTCCACAGTCTTCAAGCTTCACCACTTTAGAAAGATTTCTTCTTTCTGCTTGAGTGCACAAATCCCAAGGAAATGTTCAGGTTGCCCCAGTTTGGGTCACCTACAGCCTAAGGAAGAGGCGGGGTCTGTGTGGTAGACAGCCCCTTAGATGGTCCCCCATGATCCCCACCTCATGGTAGTCGTGCCCTTGAGTAAACCCCTACTCTTAAGTGAGGGCTGGACTTATTAATGACGCTCTT
>NW_006781042.1:652167-681191 GCF_000442215.2 Lipotes vexillifer
ACGCTCTTCTAATAAAAAGGATATAGCTGAAGTGATGGACTCTCACTTATATTAAGTTATGAAAAGGCTGTGGCTGCCATCTTAGGCACACTCTCTCGCTGTCTCTTGGGCTGTTCGCTTGGGGGGCAGCCAGCTGCCATATTGTGAGACAGCCCTGTGGAGAAGCCCTCATGAGTGGGCTTGGAAGCAGATCATCAGAGGCCTGCCAGCAGCCATGTGAGTGAGCTTGGAAGTGAATTCTCTAGGCCTGGTTGAGCTTTGAGATGCTTGCAGCCCTGGCTGACACCCTGACTGCAACCTCATGATGTCCCTGAGCCAGAACCGTCAGCTAATCCGTTCCTGGATCCCAGATCTCCAGAAACTGTGAGATAATAAATATGAGTTGTTTTCAGTCACTAAATTGTGAGGTAATTTGTTACACAGCGATAGATAACTAATGCAGTCTCTAACAAAATGGAAGCCTCTATTCAAGCCACAAGAGAAGGCACATTTCCCAGGAAGAGGAGGGGGCCGTTCTGCTGATAACAGAACAGCTTCTATGACTACTCTCTCCTAGTCTATCCTCTTTCTTGCTGTGGAAGAGAGATTTTTCTATAATGGAAGTCACTTTCCTGCTTAAGATTCTTAAAGCTGTCTATGACTCTTAAAAATAAAATCCACAAGTTTTTAGCCTGATGCCCAAGGCTTGTTATGATGAGCACCTTGCCACCTGTCAAACTTAGCTCCCACCACCCTCCTCCTGCTCCCACCACACTTCTTATGGTCCCTTGAGTACACCACGTCACCTCTGGCTTGCCTTTGCACAAGCCCTTCCTCTTATGGTCATGTCCACAAGGCCCACACACTCTTAACCTCTAATCACAGGTTAAGGCTTGACTCAGTATCACCACCTCCAGAAAGCCTTCCCTGATCACCTGATCCCTCCAGTCCTCTATCTTCTGAGCTCTAGTAGCATCCTCTGTCATGGTTATTGTTGTTTTTTTTTTTTTTGCGGTACGCGGGCCTCTCACTGTTGTGGCCTCTCCCGTTGCGGAGCACAGGCTCCGGACGCGCAGGCTCAGCGGCCATGGCTCACGGGCCCAGCCGCTCCACGGCATGTGGGATCTTCCCGGACCGGGGCAAGAACCCGTGTCCCCTGCATCGGCAGGCGGACTCTCAACCACTGCGCCACCAGGGAAGCCCTGTCATGGTTCTTAATCCCACTGTGTGGAATTGTTGGTGTGATTGTCCACCTCCCTCGATATTCTCTGCTCTTTGAAGGAGGAACCAAATCTTTCATATTGGAATCCCTAGTTCCTTCTAAATAATATCAGTAGGTTCTCAAGATGTTTGTTGATTAATTAATCCATTAGCTAATTAATTGAGTTATGGTATCAAGGAGTTACTCTCACCTGCACTTGCCTATTAATCTGGTTCCATTATAAAAGAATGTAGGCCTCAGGGGTCAACTTCATTTTATTACCTCAACTAGGGTTCATAAATGAATGAAATAGACATAATCCCAATCCATGATACCTTCATGATGCTTACGGTCAAAAGTAAAAACTAGTGTGGTTACGACGATTTCCCTGGAGGTCCAGTGGTTAAGATTCCACCATTCCCCTTCAGGGCACAGGCTCGATCCCTGGTCAGGGAACTAACATCCTGCGTGCCGCTTGGCACGGCAAAAAAAAAAGCAAAACACACACACACACACACACACACACACTAATGTGGTTACTATTATGAAGGAAACCATTAGGTTTTTTTGAGAGAGAATAATATTTTGAGTTATTTGAGCTTGCAGAGGCAGAGGCCCCAATAAGCCTTGACATTAAGCTGAGATTTGAAAAATGAGAAGGAGCCAGCCAGCCAGAGTGGGGGAGAAGCATGTTACAGGCAGAGGATCTGCTGTGCAAAGGCCCTAAGCCGGGAAGAGGTTGGTACATTTGAGGAATTCAAAGAAGACTGGCACAGTGACGGCAAGCGGGGGCAGAACAAAATGAGGATGGACAGGTAGGCGGGGAGCAGAGCTCAGGACTCTAGCTCACCACACAGGAAACCCCAGTACGGAGGCACCCGCCCAGCTGTGCGGTTCTTTCATTCTGGCCAAGGGCGTCTCCCGCGAGGCCTTGCACTCACTACTCCCTCTGCCCAAGTGCTCTTCCCCAGACAGTCCTCTCCTAGCACTCAGGTCTTGCATCAGTTCCAATTCCTGCCCCATCTGAAGTTAGCCCTTACCTTCCTAGTAACTCAGTCACATAGGCACCATTTACTTTCTGCATAACACCTATTAGTATCTCAGAATAATCTGGTACATCTTGTGGGTTACTTTTTTTTCTCTCCCTCTAGAATATATGCTCCATATCAGGACCTTGTAGATATTGCTCACTGCTATATCCCCTGTGCCTAGAGCACTGCTTGGTATGTAATAGTAGGTGAGTATTTATTGTTCATTCAGTTAGCCAACAGTTTTTTGTTTTTTAATTAATTTTATGTATTTATTTTTGGGTGTGTTGGGTCTTCGTTTCCGCGCGAGGGCTTTCTCTAGTTGCGGCGAGCGGGGGCCACTCTTCATTGCGGTGCGCGGGCCTCTCCTTGTCGCGGCCTCTCTTGTTGCTGAGCACAGGCTCCAGACGCGCAGGCTCAGTAGTTGTGGCTCACGGGCCTAGTTGCTCTGCGGCATGTGGGATCTTCCCAGACCAGGGCTCGAACCCGTGTCCCCTGCATTGGCAGGCAGCTTCTCAATCACTGTGCCACCAGGGAAGCCCTAGCCAACAGTTTTTAAATGTCTGTCATGTGCCAGACCTAATGCCTTGTTCCAAGACAAAACAGACATGTTTCCACCAAGAACCCTGACTCAGGGCTGGCTTCTCAGGTGTGCAGTGTGTGCAGTTTGTTCAGGGTGTTGTGCTTAGAAGGGCCCCATGCTGCTGTGATTGTTTTGAAATTCTTAATAGTTTATGCATTAGGTGACCCATATTTTCATTTTGCACCAAATTCTGCAAATTATGTAGCCAGCCGTACCCTAAAGATAACTCCAGACATCTCCTCAGCACATTCAGATTTGAAAACAGTTTAGGGACAAATCAGTAGATTCTACACATCACTGTTAATAATTTTGACCAGACTGCCTTGTATATTTAAAGCTCTGTAAAGGGTAAGTGATTTACAGAGATAGTGTGGTTCAAGAATATAATTCTGGGAGCCAGACATCCTTGGAGTCCTGGTCCTGCCATTTCCTAGCTGTGTGACTCTGAGCGACTCATAACATCTGCTAACCTTGATTTCCTCGTTACAGATGGAGATAATGATAATGTCTACCCCGACAGAGCTGGCTTGAGAATTAAATGAAATAATACTTAAAACCCTTAGGTCCGGTTCTGCATGTCCTGAAAAGCAGGCCCAGTGGCCCAGCTGCCCACTCCCTTCTTTGCTCCCCTCCCTTTGGCTCCTCCCACTCTCCTGTATAGTCCCAGTTGGAAAATGTGGGTCAGTGTGAGTGACTGCTAAGTGAGAAGAATACTGAGGAGAAAAACCAAGGAATTATAGCCTTCAGGGAAGCAATAATATTTTACTTAAAAATTGCTTGAGCAAAGACTTTGTAGATGTTTGCAATTTGTATGCAAATACTAAAGACTCCAACACCCTCAGCCGGGACATGGCCCTGGGCAGAAACTTTTGAAGACCATGGCTTGGACCACAGAGAAGCCTTCATCAGTTTCTCTCTGCTGCCGGTTTAAACTAAAACCTTAGACAGTCCCAAAGCTGCCGTTTTCACTGCCTTAGCCTTTAATATATTCATTAGTATGTAAGGCAGTTTTCTAACAAGGTAGGTGCATCCCCATCATCTGTATTTGCTGCATCATCTCTGCTGTATTATCCTTGTTCTCACATTCATTGTCTGTTTAATCAGGCACTGATTTGGCATTAACTTGCAAATGCTGGGTCTCCCGTGCCTGATGAAAAAGTATTTTCACTGGTCAAACCTCACCTGATTCCTTGAAAACCCAAATCAACAGCCAGTTTAGAAGAGAAAGCTGAGAAAAAATTGACATGCACACCAAACCCTGCTTTCTAAGGCTAAAGACTCTCAGAACTGAGAGAACAGAAGATTTATTGCACTCATTCAGTCATTCAACAAAGATTTATTGAACACCTACCATGTGCTAGGTGTTTACCAGGTGTTGTGGATATGTCTTTATCTTCCTGCAGTTTGCATTCTAGTGGGAATGTAGAATATAACCCCGATTCAAGGTAAAAGGGGGAAATATGGACGCTCAGGGAACCTTTAGGAAGACCCCTCCCCCAGTGGCTAGGGATGGAGGTGGAGAATCTCAGGGAAGCTCCCAGCATTCTTGCCCATGAATTACATCCATTTGTCCATCTCTCAGATCCGGGCCTGCCAGGACTCCTCTGTCTGCAAAGTCAACAAGCCTGACATGTACCTATCTTGAATACATGCCCCCTTTTGGAGTCCTGGGGACCCTGGACCAGGGCTGGGGCTAAGGTTGGAGTCAAGGCCTTCCCAAGGAGACTCGTTTGCTTCCCACTGAGCTACACTCATTCATTCGTTCATTCATCCACATTTATTGAGCACATCCTCTGCGTCAAGCTCTGGGGGTCCAGCTGCAAACGAGACAAATACTTGCCCCCTCACAGAGTTTGGGCACCCCTCTAGGCACCATGCCCCCTTTTCTTTGCTTATTCCTGTCCATTCACGAATGTCAACTCGTTCAGCTCTTACTACATCGCTAAGAAGCAGGTAGTGTTTTCCCTGTTTTACCAGGGAGGGGACTGAGGTTCAGAAAGGTGAGGTGACTTGCTGTAGGTTATCCAGCTAGTCAGAGAAACAGCCGGGCCACAGCTTTCAGTGTGGCTCCCCAGCCTCTGCTTTTTCTGCCCCACCAGGCAGAGCGAACCCTGGGCTGGGAAGGGGCCTCCCAACAATGACACAGGGGCTTTCTCTGTGTCATTGATTAATATCTGTGGGGCCTTCTCAAAGTGTGGTTTTGTCATCCCCCCTCAGGCCAGCTGAGAGTGACAAGGTCATGCCTGTGTAGCCTCCAAAGACAGAGGCCGCTGGCCTAGGACAGTCATCACAGCCCCTCTGCTCCAGGGGGTGGGCCCAGTGAGCCCGGATCCATGTCAGGCCGGGGATGCAAATGAGAGAGGACCCCAGATGGAACCGTGCTTCTGCCTCGTAACCCTCCCTCCTGGCTCCCATCCTGGCCCTCCCCACCAGGCTGAAGCTTTTCAAAGCCTTGTTGGAACATCAAGTCCCCTGCTGCATCAACTTTCTCTGCTTCTCAAAGGTAAAAGCAAGTGCCACCAACAAAGTTTCAGAGCTAGATCAGCAGTCTCTAGCTCAGGAACAAAGTGGACGCCAGGACTCGGGCCCCCATGTCTGAGCTGCGAGGCCGTCTCCTGATGGCTGGAGAACGTCCTTAGCAGCTGGGAAACCCACAGGCTCAGGGTCTGGCAGCTCTGGCCTGCCCCAGGGTCAGAGAAACCGTCCCTGATAGTTTCCAGAAGGCTGTACATGCTTTCCAGTTTCTGACCACAGACATTTTCTCATTTGACCTTTGCCCACATAACCCCCGTTTTACAGTTGAGGACCCTGAGGCTCAGGAAGCCTAAGTGGCTTGCTGGAGATTACCTGGCTCATAAAGGGCTGGGCTAGAGTTGGAGCAATTGTTCTCTTACTGCCAGGCCAGAACTCTCCTCGCCACCCCTGTTGTCACATGATAAACAGCCAAGAAATAACTGGGATGGACACATTTGGTTATAAATTTAAAATAAACCCAGGTGCTTGATGAGCATACAGAGACCACCTAGCTGCCTGGTGAAAACTGGGTGAATCTCCCAGGCTCCACAAAGAACCCCCCAGTCCCCACCCGAGCTGGACAAAGCCACAGGGGCTAGTGTGCAAAAGGAGATTCCACCTGAACAAGCACAAAACTAGGGTCTGAGGAGAAATAATGCAGAACAAAGAAACTTGTTTGCCAGGAAGGTGTGTGGAAAACAATAGCCCTGGCCAGGCTGCAGGGAGAAAGCGGACAATGTAGTAGAGAGCCCTGGCCTGTGGGGCCGGATCATTGCGGGGGGTGGTGGTGATGGCTCACCGTCGCGACACCTGGCACCAGGCAGGGACATCAGCAATTGCCTCTGTTACTGTGTCACGGAAGGTTGCGTTCTCAGGTCTCCTGGGGCTCCCAATTTCCTGCTCTGTGACTTTGGGCGTCTCAGCCTCTCAGCCTGTTTCTACATCTGTAGAAGGTGACAGTAGAGACAACGCTGGCCCACCCTACCGCTCAGGCTTCTAGGAATCAGCCGTGGAAGGAACTGGGGTGTAGCGGGACAAACCTTGGGCCCTGGAATAAGACTGAGAGCTTTGCACAGGGCCTCAGTTTCCTTAAGTGCAAGATGGGGATATAACAATACAGAAGTGTCAGAGTTAGTTAGAGGATGTGAACTAATATATGAAAGGCAATGAAGGGCAGTAAGGAGCTTGGACCCTGGGTCAGACCTCATGAGTTCAAATTCTGGCTCTACCTCCAGCTTAGCTGGGTAATCTTGAGCAGGTGTGTTAACCTCTCTGGGCTTCAATTTCCTAGTTTGTAAACGGGGTGATGATAAGACACCTACCTGATAGACTTGTTGTTAGGATTAAAGAAGTTGAAATGTGTGACTATCAGTGACTGGTGGATAAGTGATAGTACTGGCTACGAATGTCATCAGTTGGATGACCCCTAAAAAGGACTTAGTCATATAACTCATGGCAAAATGTATGCCCATCCTGTGGGCTTGGGAGGTGCAGCACTGATTCCTTGATTCATGAATCTTCTGGGGTGGAAACTCTTCTATAACCAAGTCAGCCATCTGTGGGGAAGAAACTCATAAATCACACAAAGCAAAGTTGGCATGTGACATCTGGCTCAGCACAAACCTTGGCCAAGCCCCCTGCCCGCCCACCCTCTGCCCCGGAGATATCTGGCAGCCTACTTAGCAGAGGCCAGGTCTGCCACATGCAGCGTCAGCTCTCTGAGGCCTCTGTGGCAGGTGGTGACCCACGCCCTCCAGTAGGAGACGAGGACCCATCTCAGTCACCAAACCAGTGAGTGGCTCTCAAACTTGAGTGTGCATCAGAATCCCCTGGGGGCTTGTTAAACTCAGGTGGCTGAACGCCACCACCAGTGTTGATTCAATAGGTCTGGGTGGAGTTCAAGAGTTTGTATTTCTAGTAAGTGCCCACATGATGCTGAGGCTGCTGGTCTGTGGGACCACACTTTGAGAACCACTCACCTGCACCTCTGTGGGACTGAGTTTACACCTTGCTGTTTGTCCTTGGGCAAGTTTCTTCTCCTGACTGAGTCCCCACTCCCTCATCCCTAAGGTGGGCACACCAGAACCTGCCTTGTGGGGGTGTGAACACCAAATGAGATAAGGCACATGGTAGCCCTCTTCAGTTCTGGGATCCCAGGAAATGCTCAATCCATTAATCCACCAGTGCATTGTTGTTGAGGGCTCAGAGACAACTAATAAGTAGGAGGGGTGGAGTTTTGAAGATTCTAAGCTTTTAAAGACAAGTGAGAGGGAAAATGAACAAATAGAGATTGGGTGCCTTCTGAATGCAGTGTACTGATTCCTAAATGCAAAAATGCCTTATCACTCAAAACAAAAACAAACCAACCAATGAAATGCAGCTAGAATCTTTCATTTCATTCATTCGACAAGCCAACACTTATGGTGAGTCTGAGAACTGGGCTCTGTGCTGCAGCTGTATTGTACTGTGCTGGGAAGTGCTGTATGAAGCTGGAGCAGACATAGGTCCAGTAATCAAGGAGCTGCAGTCCAACAGAAAAAAGTCCACCCCCCAGCATAAGGAGGAAGGTGCTCACTTCAGCTGGAGAGGAACATTCACGATGAGGAAGAAACAGGCCAGAGAGATGCTTTCAGGCAGGTGGGAGATAGGGCAGGTTTCCTTATGGAAGCAGCATTGCCTGGAAAAGGGATAGCATTCAACCCTTGGAGATGACAAGTAGAGGGTGGAAGAAACACAAAAGTACAGACAAGAGAAGGCAGACCACAACTTCCAGAAACAGGACGCAGAGCAGTTTGGCTGGATTGCAGGGTGAGGAACAGAGGGTGGAAGCTGAGGTTGGCCTGGCTGCCTGGTGTCCAGGGATGGATGGCCTTGACCGTTGGTGGTTGACACGGCTCCTCCAAGCCTGTTCCGTGCCCTCTGTGGGGTCGGCGCTCAGCACATTATGGGCTTGGTGACATTCACGGTGAGGATACCACAGGTGTGAGAGTCTGCATGACCCAGGAAGGGTATCCACAAGGAGCCCAAACCGCTGCCCAGAGCCTGCTCACCTTCCCAGCATCCGTCAGTCCCCTGCCCTCCCCCTGACAGCCGCAGCACATGAGCCCAGGGCTGAGGTCACGCACACACCCAGGAGAGGGCCCCCAGCACCACTCTGCTGCTACACCTGCTGCCCCCCACTGCTTACTGTGACCTGACTTAAACATAACAAACACCCCCCCCCCCCCCCCCCCCCACCCCACTTTTATCCACAGCCACAAAACGCCATTAGCTGCCGGGGCGGGCCGGGCAGGAAGCAGCCCCCCCCCCCCCCCCCGCCGCCGCACCACTTTCCCACCCCTGTGGGGAAGAGGCTCTGGAGAGCAGTCATCGAGGCAAGGTCTGCCCTTGCCCGTAAACAGAGGAGCCCGGCGCTGTGCAGCTACCCCAGAGGGCTGGGGCCAAGGGCCACCCGTGCTGCAGCCAGCCTCCTGCTGCGCTGGCAGCCACCTCTCACCCGGACGGTGGCAGAGGTCCCGACGAGGCCCTGGAGACTCTTCCCTCCTGGTTCTGGACCCAGAACCCCAGACTTTCCTGCCAGCCCTGGTTTCCCCTCCCAAAGAGGGTTTCCCAGCTGGGGGCATTTCTCCTTATGGGGGCGCCGGTCTGGCTCTGATGTCTGGCTCCCAGATCTGGTCCCCACATTCATCCAGCTCCCCCTTGGCTTCTCCTTCTCGCAGTGGGGTCGAGGGCCACTGTACTCAGTGAACACAATCCACAGCCGGCCTGTGTGCACTGTGTCCTGACTCTACCCTGCGCGGCTTTCTCTCCCTCCTGCTTCAGAGCACTGTGGACTCAACATGCATCATATCAGCCGGACCACCTGTCATCACGCAGGTGAACTGGGAATCAGCAGGTCTGGGTGGGAGCCTGGGCACAAACGCGCTTACAAGCACCTCAAGTGACTCCAGCGGGTTATCTGGACGCACCTTGAGAGACAACTTATTTGAAAGAAGAATTGTTGAAAGGCCTGCTTTTCAGATGGCTTGAGCCGTCAGAGATAACCCAAGCCAGGGAGCAAGAAGAAATCGAGTCTTTCTGAACACCTGCTGGTCATTTGTATTCATTCTCTCCAGATAAGAATCACTGAATTTTCCAAGCCATCTCATCCCACCCTTTCTTTTGCCCTCCCCACACTAAGAAAACTGAGCCCTGCAGGAGTGGTCACTGGCTCAAGGAGCAGAAGGCCCATCTGTCTGGGTTTAAATGGCTCCTGTATTTTCTATAGGAGTCATTTTCTATAATTATTCCATGATTACAGCCTGGTCCACATACATCACCACCATGCTGCAATGCACTGGGGTAGAAAGTCAAGGCCACTCGGCAGTTGCCCGCTGAGCCTCCAGCTGGGCTAGTATGGCCAGTTGGCCTCACCAGGCCTCATCCAACCCGCCCTTTATCCAGCCCGAGACAGGCATTGCCCAGAATGTCATTTCCAGCTGCCCTGGAAGCATCATGACTCCCCGGCCCCCAGGCCACAGTGAGAGGCCCCTCCGTGTTGCTCCCATAGCTCCCGCCTTCCCTGTAGCTTTTCTCTTCTGGTATTACGGTTGCCTATTTATCTGTCCATCTCCCCTGCTAGAACATTAGTTCTAGAACATTTGTCTTGTTTATATTTGTGTCCTCACCCCTAGGAAAGTGCCCGGCATGCAGCAGGCACTCAGAAAATGCTTGTTAACAACAGCAATAACACACACTTACTAAGCATTTAGAAAGGGCTGGGTGCTTCGCAGTAGTTAAATAAGCCAGTCCTCACAAAACCCCTCGAGTGCTATGAGTACCCCCATTTCACAGGTGAGGAAACCAAGGCTGAGAGATGAAATGACTTTCCAGCTAGTAAGTGGCAGAGCGGGATGGACCTGGCTGATGGGGTCTCCGGATCCCCACTCCTGCTACACCCTTGCCCACACTCCGTGGGGCTGAGTTCCACAGCAGAAGGCTGTCCTCAGATGGCTCTGGAGCTTCAATCCAGCTTGGCTGCCCACAGCCTGGCTGCCGGGTCAGGAGAGAGCGGCCCACCCTGCTCCATCTCAAGGTCTTTGCTAAGGGCCAGGCAGCGAAGACTTTTAAGATGAAAGAAGCTGCCCTGGTCCCCCTCCCTCGTTCTGGAGGAAACTGACTCAGACTATCAAGGGGGACACACAGAAATACCACAGACATTGAGAACATTGTCGGGAATGAAGTTGCGGACATTGTGAACTCCAGCCCTTCCTCTCTAGGTTTTTCCTTTCCTGTCCCATGGTGGGAGAGGACCACACCCCTTCAGCGCTGGAAGACATCCTCCCCAGGCCTGGGGGTGCCAGACCCCCGGGGAGGACAGAGATGTTGCCTGGGTTATATTCTCCCAACTGTGAGTGGGGAGACCCATACCGAGGGGCCGGGAGGAGCCTTTGTGAAGGCAAGTCACAGATGCCCAGGGACGGGGGACCCCCCCCCCCGCCCCCCCCGCCCTGCCCAGGTCAAGGGGCTGCCTGGTGGCCTGTCCTTTGGTGTGCCGGCAGCTTGTGTCTCCCCCCCCCCCCGCCTCCCTGCCTGACACATGGGAGGTTGGCCCCATGCAGACACCCCTCCCGCCCTCCCCTTCCCATGTGCCCTGGAAGACTCTCTTCTGCCGCACTAAGGTTACGCAAGGCCCAAGGCCATGGTTAATTGCCAGCCCCGGGGCTTTTGCTGATTCCTCCAGGGGCTGGCTAAGGGCAAAGTCTTAGTTCCCAGGAAAAAACTGGGGGTGAGAGAGAGAATGGGCCTCTGGAGAGGGAGGCTTGGAGGAGGGCAAGAGAGAGCACGACTCGGGAGAAGCCAGCACCAGAGCCCTTCAGGCTGGGAGTGAAAATAGATGCCAAGTGGAAAGCTGGCTCAGCCTGGCCGGGAAAGAGGCCCGAGAAGGCGGCAGGCAGTGCGCTGTGCTCCTCGAGAGGACGGATGGACAGACAGACTCTGCAGCCACGTTGTGTGCTCGGAACTGTCACCAGCCAGGGCTTTGCTCTGGGCCCCTCGGGCCTGGTGGTCAGTTCTGGAGAATCCTGTATGAGCAGCCCTGAGACCAGGCGGGTGCGGGGGTGGGAACGGCTGTGTTCAGGGAGACTTAGTGGCGCGCTGGCCTGCCCACTAGTGTTCATGTGCGCACCGAGGCAGTGCTTATTTTTACCTGGGTAGGTTCAGCTTCTGATCACAGAAATGGTGGGGGCTTTCCATTGGTTTCCATGGAAATATTAGAGCATCTGCTACCCCATCAAACAAGGCTAAGCTGGTAGGACTCTTTCTGGAATTACTTTGCTATTTCTACCTAGGAAAATCGTCCCACCTGCGTTTTTACCACTGCCGTCTTGTGTGGCAGAGGAAAGGAAGGGCAGTTCAGAGGGACCAGGCTGGTGCCTGGGAGCCTGGGGTCTGGTCCCAGCCTGCCCCACCTGATGGCTCCCCCCCAGAGCAGCCAGCCTGTCTTCCAGGAGTGCCTGGGGTCGTATGGGGGCGCACGTGGGCCGAGGAGCAAGCTACCAGGTGCAGGAGGGGTGAGAGCTGAGCGTGCTCAGTTTCAATTTTCTAGAATAGAGGGAGGGTGGCACTGAAGGCCTTGGCTCTGGAGTCAGAAAGGAAGGCGCTGGTGCACGTGTGCATGTGAGAAGTGGCTTTATTCCAGGAGTTTTTCATAAAGACGAGGTCCTCAGGGGCAGCAAGTGGCACATGCTTTGGTCAGGAAGAGGAAAAGCAAAACAGAATAGGGCTGAGTCCCAAAGGACAGCTGACAAGTGCTGAGCCTGGTTTGATCACAGGAAAGGAGGGGGCCCTCTCAAAGGCTCTCTGAGCAGCAGTCCTCTTACATTCATTGAGAGATGCCCACGTTCCCTGTCCCCAAAGGTCCACACTACCCACTGGGGTGGAAACGCACAAGGGAGATGGCGGTGGATGAAACATAACACAGAGGATGGGAGAAGTGTTGCCCTGGGGGCCAAGGGCTCCACGCTGGGGAGCGCAGGGGTTCAGGCTAGGGCACAGGAGCACTGCTGAGAGCACGCAAGCCAGCCAGGAGGTGAGAGGAAACCACCGAGAGCCCTCCAGGGCGGGTGTGGGCACCACGGCCCCAAGGGCTGCATGGAGGGAGCAGGACCACAGCAGTTGAGGCACAGCAGGGAGGGGGAGGGGCATGGCAGCTCCAGTGACTGGTAGCTGCAACCCAGAGCAGAAGTTCAGACCGTTTGGCAATCAGGGACCTCTGTAAGAAGCTGGGGAAATCCACGGACCCTCTCCTCAGGAAAATGCATATATGCACACAATGCAATATTTGGGGGACCATTTCAGGATATTCCTAGGCCTTCTGGAATCCATGAACTCCCTAGGGGTTCCAGGCTGATTTGCTTTGGGTGGGAGACCCACCAGGGTTCCTGGTGCCACCAGTCTTTTCCCTAAGATCACACTGCCTGAGCCAGTGGGGCGGGGGGAAGAGGAACTTGGGAAACAGCAGAAGCGGTTCCAAGACCAGGCCCTGGGGGAGGGGAGAGACTCCCAGTGGTTGTGAGAAGGAACTGGGAGCTCTGCACAAACTGGGGCCTCCAGCCAGCCTCCAGGCCACTGCAGCAGCCGAGCCCCAAGGGCCTCCCTCCTGCAGTGGGGCGGGGTGAGGACAAGTTCCAGCCTGGATGGCTTAGCCCCCACGACCTAGGGATGCTCCAGAATGGAGGTCCGTTATTACCGCCCTGCCCCCAGCCCTGTAATGCTGTATTTACAGAGGCAAGGGCTTTTGCGAAGGCAGGAGTCAAAAACTAGGAGGGAGGATGGGGCTGTTCAGTGGCGTCTTTCCTTATGGGGTCCACACGGTACGACTGGGCAGGGGGCCAGGGCACCGCTGGTCTTTAAGGCCCAAGGGAGAGGTCTTGCCCTGACACGTATCCACATAGAAGTGGGATCTGTTTAATAAACTGTGTCCTGAGGCTGCCCCTGGAGATCCCCCTTCAGCCCCTTGCTGAGGCGTGGGAACCAGAGCGCAGGACCGGAGGCACCGGCCCTGGGGCTGGTACGTGTGGGAGGAATTAGGTCCCCGGGGAGAGACCCACCCTTTTCAGTGCTATGCTGCTCTTCCATTCCTCGTCTTTCTGCAGATCACCCATCCTTTGCCCTGGATCCTAACCCTCCCGCCCCCAACCCAGCACCTGCCTGGGACAGGCCACTGAGCTGCTCACCTCTTGCTGTTCCCCACCTGCCCCGCAGGCTGCCCCTTCCTCCGCCTTCAGCCTGCCCCCCCCCCCCCCCCCCCCCCCCCCGCCCCCACTCAAGAGAAGCATTTCATGCTGTGGGCAGAGTAACAGCTAAGACGGAAACCACCACAGGGCCAACCTGCCAGGCCCCAGTCGTTTTTGTCTCCCCCCCCCCCGCCCCGTCCACACTGCCCACATTCTCCTCTCGTGCCCGATCCCACAGGCAGACCCCTGGCCCAGTGGGACCTGTGTGGGCTGCTGCCCTCGTTCTCCCCAGCCAACAAGGGGAGGCCCCCAACCACTGTCCAGACCTCGGGAGGGTGAAGGGAGGTAACAAAGGGCCAGGGCTCCTGCCCAGTCTCTGCCCTGTAGCAGTCCAGCATGCTGACCTGCTTCTCTCCCCAGGCAAGGCCGGGGTGGCGGCCAGGGCAGCAGGGCATCACCCCTGCGTCCTCCCCGTACAAGCTTTGGAGACTCGTGTGTCGTGGCAGCGGTGTTTGCTGATGATTCCGGCAGAAGTGTGAGGAGATGGAAACGGCCCGCTTTACACTCCCCCACCCTAACCCCCTTCGGGTCCCAAAGTCTCATGCAAAAGGTACAGGAGGCCCCAGGCTACGGTCATGTGTGCGGCAACAGCTGCCACTGCTGGGCTGGGACGCCGGCCTGGCACTTGCTGGTCACCAGCTCGGTGGTCTTGGCCTCCAGGCAGAGGCCGCTGACTGGATGCTGGAGGAAGGAGGCTTTTCTCCTCCATCTCTGTGGGGAGAGGCAGGAAAGGAGGGGAAGGAGAAAACAATGACTAATAATAATCATAACGTTCATCCCTTCATTACTCGTGTATGTAAGTGGCCCTAGGACACACCCCCATTTAAATGGTCTGCGTGTCCCTCCCTTACAGAAGCGGTGCCCACACCCCACATGCAAGCCTGAAGCCCGTTCCTCCTGAACGCTCTGGCTTCTGTAGGCTGGCATGAAGAACTCACTGTCTAGGTCAGAGGCCCATGGGCTGAGTCTAGCCCAGAGATGTATGTTGTCTGGCCTGCACGTGCTTATTTAAAATTTGGCTTAGTCGTCACATAAAAACCTGCATTTCCAACTTCCCTTTAGACACGGGCCTGGTTTCTTTGGTGGCATCAGTTGGTTGTGGCTGAAGACCTGCTCTCTGCTGGTCAGCCTAGCTCCTGTTCACCACAGTCCCACCTGGGCCCGACTTTTCTCCTCTAGGGCTTCCCCCCTTGCACTCTGTAGGCCCTTGAGTTTGAGTCCTGGATGGACTAGGTGAATCTTTTACTCCTTCAAACAAGATTTCTTCTTCCTGCAGCTCTAAGCTTCTGCCTGTAGCTGTGCAGCCGGTTACCTACACCCTTTAATGGGAACTGGTCACCATCCTTGCAGAGATGAAGACTGATGGGATGGTGAGGGCACTTGAGCCCCCCTATCAGAGTCATGAAGGGGCTCCTGGTGCCTCCCCTGCCCCAAGCTTGTGTAGACCATTTTGGAAGTGGCTGGATGGAGGATGGAGTGTGGTCTGGAGAAGGGATGAGAGGCTGAGACCCAGGTTTCGAGGCTCAGGGAAAAGTACAGGGAGACAGGTCTATTTTTGGTTTCTCTCCTATTTCCCTCCCTTGCATCCATAGCCCCTCTTCCTATATCTACCTCGTCCTCTGTCCTCCGAAGAAGTGGGTAACGCTGGAGCCACAGGGCTCTGAGGGGGAGGGGCCCTGTTCTCACTGGAGCAACTGGGAGAAGGGAGATGAGCGGCACCAGCTGCAGGGCCAGGGCTGGGGCTGGGGCGACAGGGGAACGTGGGGTGGCCAGAGAAGGGAACCAACTGGGAGGTGCCAACAGGGTGGAAGGCAGCGAGGGGGCGTGCTGCAGAGCCCAGATTCCCTTTAGGAATGCGGGGCTGAAAACCAGTCTCTCTGGCCCATGTGGTCCCAGCAGAGAGGGCTCCCTGGTTTAAAGGTCCCGGGCAGTGGGCAGGATAGGGCCTTTGGTCCCTCTGGAAGTCACAGCATCCTACTGCCTTGTGCTCTTCCAGTCTCTGAGCTCCTGGGAAGGGTTGGCCACACACCCCAGCTGGGCGTTGCTGGGCCACACCCTTCTTTCATCCTTATGGCCAATGTGATCTGCACCTTCCTTGACACAAGGTAGGCACCCAATGTAGTTTTGTTTTATGAAGAATGAATGCATGGGTGAATGAATGAATCACCCAGTCATGAGGAAGTGCTCTGCAAATCATGGGATTCTCACTTCCTACCGGTGCCATCAGGCACGGTCTCGGGGTCTCCCGGACTCTCCTGGCCATTATATTCCGGCCTGGCCAGGGAAACAATATCACCTCACAGCGCTCTCCCATCACCACAGTCTCGGTTCTTGCAGATTCCTTATAAGGCAGACAGGGAGGGAGCCCCTCATTATATAAGTGAGGAGACTGAGGCTCAGAGAGGTGAGGGGGGGTGACGGAGCTAGGACCCGCTGACACCATCCCAGCAGCTCTATGCACATGTATCTCTCCCATAACTGATACCCAGGTGGCCTCAGAAACGGGACCAAAGGGGGACCAGGAAGGGAGGCATAGATTTGAGAAGGCACCGTCAGTGGGAGAGCTGCTCACACTGTCCTCCTGGAAGAGAGGGCTCAGCTGTTGGGGCCCCTGCAGGATTTGCAGGGGCAGAAGGAATGGGGCCAAAGGAGATTTCTCGGAGCCCTGGGTCAGTGTGAAGGGGAAAATGGATGCTTCAGCTCCAGAGAAGTATTTGAGTGGTGGCTGCCCTAGGAGCTAGGCCTCAGCAAGGATGGGCTTGGGAGTGGGCTCAAGGCCTGACCCTCAGAGAGGCCCGTACTCCAGGTAAAGGGGAGCCTGGGGACCCACCTAACTGCAGGGCAGGGGCAGAGGGCAGGCAGGACAAGCTGCAGCATCCCAACCAGGAAGTGCTTCAGATGTGTCCCGCAGGCCCAGCGAGCAGGCCTTGGCACACAAAGCTCTCTCTCTCCCTCCCTCCCTCCCTCCCTCTCTCTCTCTCTCTCTCTCTCACACACACACACACACACACACACACACACGCACGCACGGAGGCTGAAGGGAGAGGAAGGATCCGGCTGCTTTTCCAGAATAAAATAGCAAAACTGCCAGTCATCCCTGAAGAAAGAGCCGAGCCAGGCAACAGAAAAGGGGTGGGAGGAAAACCCGGTGGCTGAATCAAAAAGCCAGGCACTCTTCTGCCTCTTGCACTGCCCTCCAGGCTGGCCAGGGTCAGGCACAGTGGGAGCTACCAAGAAGGTGTGGGCAGAGGAAGGACTGGACCAGAACTCTGGCCTTTGTGTCCATTCCCGGGCAGAGGGGCAGCCCTCCCAGCCAGGAATGGAGTGGGGCTGTCACTGGCTGCTGTGTGCCCTGAGCATCCATTTCTTCCTCAACAGGCAGGTCTGAGCTGTCTCCCAGGATTAATGAAAATAGGGCAGGTGAGAGTGTTTGACAAATGGAAAAGGCAGTGCTCACATGAGGCCAGCGTGCCAGCTTGGAAAACACTGTGGCTGGATCTGTTTCCCCAATCAGCCAGCAGTCAAGAAATACTTACTGAGCACCTACTATGTGCTGGAGCAAGACTGTGGGCTTAGGAGTCATGCTGACCTGGGTTTGAACCTCAGTTCCACCCCTTCCCAACTGTGTGATCTGATATGTTTCTTAAATTCAGTGAGCCTCAGTTTTCTCACCTCTAAAATGGGGTTAGTACTCGGGCCCACGTTGCTGGGTTGCTGGGAGAATTAGATGAGATGACCTATGTAAAAATCCTAGCACAGGTTCTCAGTAAAAGCTCACGTTTATTTTGGCTGTGCTGGTTGTCAGGGGTTAGGGATACAGTGTTGACAAGATAAATAGTCCCTGCCCTCATGGAGCCACAGGATGCAGGATGGACATTTAACAACTGCTTACCATACTTCCTCATGAGGAAAACAATAGACTTGACCTGGATACTGGCTCAGGTCCCCCACATCCTCACTCTGGAGGGCTTATTTGAGTCTGTATGTCAAACCCGCACTGTGTTCCCCGGGGCTGCCGCTATCCCGTGCCCATGGGCGAGAAGGCTTACCTGCCTGCCTTCTCTCGGGTTGCACGCCTGCAGTACGACCAGGGACCCGGGGGAGATGGAGGTGGAAGTGGCAGCCAGGCACTTCCCCTGCTGCTGGATGAGATGGTCACTGAACAGCCACGCCTGCAAGACAGGGAGCAGAAAGGCCAAGTCCACAAGTACAACAATGGATGGATGGATAGATGGGTAGATAAAGCAAATACACTGTGTATTTTGGTAAAATTTTCTACAAATACTAGGGATGGGTGTATGGGTAATCACTGTACAGTTCTTTCAACTTTTCTGTTTGAAATTTTTCATAATAAAATATTGGGGTGGGGGAGCTTAGCTGGAACTGGCCAGAGGATGTATGAAGGGATGCTCAGGGGATGGGGAGAAAGACAGGACGTGGGAGCAGGGCAGCCAGGGAGCCAGTCCACGCCGGGGTCTCCATGACCTGCTCTAGTTCAACATGGTACATCAACACTCATGTTGCGCACATGTGTGCACAGGAGTCCTGGATGCCCTGTATATACAGGCGGACCACAGCTGCATCCCAGGAGAGAACTGGACTCTGTTTGGGCAGCATTTCTACCTCTGCAAGGAGAAAGTAGGTGGTGCCCATAGGGCGACTGTGTGACAGGCTACAAAGGTGACCGAGTATGGTGGGAGCAGACCCAAGGAGCAGAGTGGGAGGGGACAGCTTGCAGGGTCCTTGGGAAAGTGGGTTTGTGAAAGGTGTAGGCAGAGGGAAGATGAGAACGGGCAGAGGGAGGCCCCCACCCGTGCCCGGTCCTGACCTGGGGGCCCTAAGCCACCTACCTGAGCCGCCGGCGGGCTCTTGGCAGACCCTCTGCAGGCCCCCATGCTGAGCAGGAAGTTACCAGCCGTGTCCTGGCCCTGGGATTCTAAGCAATTAGCCCCCTGCTTAATGATGCCGGGGAGCACTTCCTTCACGGGGACGCTGAGAGAAAAGGCAGCGGTCAGGCTTGTCCTCTGCCCTCCCCGGGCTTACCCACACTTACCCAGAGGGTAGCGCCCTGCCAGCTCTCGGGGCACCCAGGGGTCCATGGGGAGGGGAGCCGGGGAACAGGCCTGGCAGCAGGGGGAGGTGAGCAGGGGTGCCTCTGGGAAGACTGGGCCTCACCCTACTGGGTTCTGGGCAGCTCCGGGAGCTCCAGGGCCTGCCCTGGAGGCCAGGCCTGAGAGGGTTCAAACCAGAAACCAGGGCTCCCCAGCCCAGAAAGAGGACAGGCTGGGGAGAGGCAGAGGCCCAAATGTGGGCTCAATAAACAATCTCGAAATGACAGGGAAGGGGTCACTTTGAAGAGGCAAATGTAAAATACACAAATATGAAAATGTGTTCAATCTCACCAACGATTAAAGAAATACATATTAGAGAGGTACCACTGTTTGTTTACCATATGTGTATATGTGTGTGTGTGTGTGTGTGTGTGTGTGTGTTTATATAATTTATTTACATACATAAAACATTTATATATTTAAGTGTATGTGTGTATATCTGTGTATATATATATATACACATGTACATATATATATACATATATATATATTTTAAAATATCACTACCTAGTATTGGCAATAGCTGTGGGATTGGGTGAGAACATAAACTGACCACCTTTTCTGGAGGGCAGTGTGGTATTATGTATCAAAAGCCTTAAAAATGTGCACACCTTTGTCCCACTTCCAGTAACTTAGTATCCTAGGGCAATAATTAAATATGTGTGCAGAGATTTAGTTTAAAAGATATTCATTCAGAGTGACTGCTTATACTGAAAACATTGGAAATTCCTAGATATCCAACAAGAGGGGATGGGCTAAGTAAATTCTGATTCATCTGTAGGATGGAAAATACCTTTAGCCATTAAAAATGACTCTGGTAATGTGGGAAAGTGTTCAAAACATACAGTTAAGTAAAAGAGGCATGTTTCAAAATAGTGTATTATTGAAACATTTTGTTTGCACAGAAAAAATATGCTTAAACACACACACACACAGATATAAAACACACTGTCTTACCCTGTGGGTAATAAACCTAAGGGGGATGCTGGCCCCAGCTGATGTGGGCTGGTATTCCTGGGTTTAGAAGGTTATACACGCACTTGGCTTATGGACCCACAGGGCGTGATGGGGAAACAGGAGGGCTTAGAGTCTGACCACATGCTAATCCCATCTGCCTCTGTTACCTCTGTCAAGAAGAGAACCTGGGCGGGGGGCATGGATCAGAACATTTCCGGCACTCTCTTGTCTCATGTGGACATCCTGCAGAACCTTGACCAAATCAGGTCTTCCTTCCTCAGGGCTGGTTGGAAGCCCCCGGATTCCCAGAACCTACCCGCTCTCACAGAGCCTCAAGGAGAGCCCTTCACTTTCCCTCCACACTACTGGTAGCAGTGCCCCTTCAGAACCCCACACCCCCTTGTAAGAGGTCATGCAGTTCTAGAGCAGAGGCTGCAAACTGTTGGCCCCTAAGCTGAATCTGGCCCTGGACAGGTTTTTTCTGACCTGCACAGTGTGATTATTGGTGCTTTTAATTAGTTGGCCGTATTTTAAGATTTCAAGTTTACACAGAAAAATCCAGCTTCTTTTTTTTTTGAACTTTAGAATTTTTTTTTAAATTTTAGAATTTTATTTATTTTTTTATACAGCAGGTTCTTATTAGTTACCCATTTTATACATATTAGTGTATATATGTCAATCCCAATCTCCCAATTCATCACACCAAAAATCCAGCTTCTTTTTTTTTTTCACCTTAGAATTTTTTTTTAAATTTTAGAATTTTATTTATTTTTTTATACAGCAGGTTCTTATTAGTTACCCATTTTATACATATTAGTGTATATATGTCAATCCCAATCTCCCAATTCATCACACCAAAAATCCAGCTTCTTTGGAAAACATAGCAAGGTCAGGCTGCCACACCGAACTTGCATTCCAGCACGGCACTAACATACTGTCATGAGCAGCAGCTGCCCCCTTGTGGGTGGAGCTTGTGCATTTCAGTTTGCCACAGTCCCCTCCCCTCCCCTCCCTACAGTCATCCCCACCCACTTGACTTATTGACATTGTCTGTCTGATCACTGTAGGATGTAAGTTTGCAACCTGCTAGGTGCAAGGCTGTTGGGAGGCAAAAGCTCCACCCCCTCTGCTTCATCCGGGGGCAACGTGTTATACTTCCCCTCTATACAGAGACAAGGTCCTGCGGGAGCCTCTTTGAGAAGCCAAGGTTGTTTCAGACCCGTCTCTTCTCTTCCCCTGCCTACCCGCCGATGCTTAGGAAGATGTGCAAGATGATCAGTTTTCAGAGGTGAGGTGTGTACTGTCCAAGTGTGGCAATGTCACTGACAACAAAGGCCTGCCCACTGATGCTTATGCAGGAAACCCGGGGCTTGGGCACAGCAATCTCAAGACCAGATGCAGCTGCTGAGGTGTCTTGAGTGGTAGCAGCCCTGCAGCAGCTGGGATGGCCATCACCACCCTTCCTCTGCTCTCTGGCAGAGCCAGGCTAAGCTGTCCTATTTGTTGGTAGCCCTCTTAAGTCTGCATCTGCTTTCCTCTCTGTGGACCACCTCGAAGCTGGGCTGCCATTAGCCCTTATGATGCCTTTGTAGAAACAGCAATAGGCATCCCTTTCTCGAGACACTTTACTTCCATCTGTTAGGAAATCATCATAATATAGATGATTTTCCTACATTATGAAAAAAAAGACAAAGAAGTCTTTTGTTAGAAGACTTTTACTGTCATTTGCCAGGAATTGTAGTAATAAATGTACAATACTGTGTGACCAGCACCCTTCAAATATGGTGTGCTTGTGCAGTGCACAGCCTGCACAACTGTTCCTGAACATCCTAATAAAAGTAATACATTAGCAATTGCTGAGGCTAGCCACAGAACTCTGATCTGGAAAAGCGGCAGCACTGTAGCAGTATTGCAGGCAGGCCTAGGAAAGCAAAGGCCTCTCCGTTCAGCCTCCTAAGTCTCTCCACTGACCATCTGCAAGTGTGGCCCAACTATTAGGATCCTGGTTGGAGGAACATGGTATCATTTGGGCCTATAGATCTCCTTTCTAATTAACAACCTGATCCACTCCGGGCCCCTCGCCCTGAGAACTGAGGCAGAACATGAAGGAACAGACCGAGGATGAGTAAACTGGATAGGAATGAGCTGCAGTTTCTACCTTAACAACAAAAAGTCATTTTTAAACGTCCACACAGTGACAAAACAAACGGAAGATGACTTATGCTCCTCGTATCACACGGCTGGTTTCATCCCCTCTCCTGTCTTTGTGATAGATCCAGACTTATGGTAATTATAAGCTACATCTTCCTCTTGGTCCTCAGGGGATGACATGGGACACTGCGTGGGGACTGGGGTGTGGGGAGGAGAGGCACATCCCCGATCCTCCCAACTCTTCCCCCAGCTCCCCAGCTCCTGTCTGAGGCCTGGAGTCCATGACTCCAACCAGATAGCATGAAACTCTGACAGAACATAAAGAAAGATTATGCTTTTTTCCCTCAGAAATGACATGTCTGAATGAAACTGTCCCCTTAAAAGCGGCCACTTGAGGAAGCTGTTCATTTATTACAAGTTTGTAAAGTAATGTTCTTCCGTGCACAGCCATCATCTGGGGAGCTGGGGTTATCCGGCTGCCAACTTTTTCCAAGGATGCTGCCGCTGCTCAGACCCTTCTGGAATTCCTTGAACATTGCTTGCAGAGTCAGTTTATCCTTGTTACTTGTTTCAGTCTTGTCACCCTGTATTTGGGACCCAGGATTGTATTATCTGGGTTAATCAACCAGCTTACTCACTGGACTTGGCTACAACTTAACTACGGCCGTTTTCCAAAAATCAAATCTGACCTTGAAGGACAAAGATTTGCCTCCTTGGAGGATCTGGAGGCTCTGAGAGGTGGAGTGTTCTGGAAAGCCATGATAGCATCCTTGGGAGACAGCAGTGGAATAACCCATTCCCCGAGGTGACATTTCCAGAAGAGAGGATGCTAATTTCAAAGTTATTACTGATGCTTATTGACTATGCAATTTATTCAGTTAAAAATATTTATCGAGTGCCCATTTTGTGACAGGCACTGTTCTAGGGGCTGGAGATAAGGCAGTGAACAAAACAGATAAACACCTCTACCCTCACGAAGCTTCCTGTCAAGTGTTGGGAGATGACAGTAAAATTAATTGGCCACATATATGCTGAATGACAATAAGGGTGACAGAGGAGAATAAGCAGGGAATGCTGGGGAAGGTGTAGTCGGCCAATACAGAGTTTGGGGGAGCCTCACGCAGCGGGGACAGCTGAGTCAAGACCTGGAGGAGGTGAGGAATGATGTAGCCAGGATGCTGAGAAGGATTTTGAAATGAGGAAAAAAAGAATCAGCTCTGCCCTCCCTACCGCTGTCATTACAGCTACTGCCCACCGTCCTGTCGCCCACACACATACACCATTTGCATGCTGCTTCCTCATTTGCTGGAGCAAACATTTCCCCATGTTTTTTCACGGTTTATGATTATAACATTAATTGACACATATTTGTTTAGATCGACGCATGATGATTCACTAAACCCAGCCCCTATCGTTAGTTTTTTCTCAATTTTTTCACCGCAGAGAAGCCTACAGTGGACATTTATTTGTCAACAGGTTTTTTGCTTTGGTTGCTTTATTTCCTTAGGATAAACTCCCAGAAGGAAGAGAGGAGAGTCAAAGGAAATGAGTGTTTCTGCAGCATTTGCTACATAATGCACTGTTGCTGTCCTAAGGGGACAATGCCCATTTCTAGCTCTAAGGCCCAGTCTGTTAAACTTTGGTTCCTACCACACCTCACTCTTAACTCCTGGTAACCTCCTCCCGGTTCCTCCAGACCCTTCACATGACAACAAACACCGACAGCTAGAAAGAGCCAGATTGCCTGGGCTGGGGAGAGATCAGGGGGAAGGGTCCCCAAGCTGCCGGCCCCCACCCAGGCCAGATGCACGAGCTGAGGGCTGCACTCACGTGAGCTCTGGGTAGACGTTATCCAGGTACCAGCGGAAGGACTTGCAGTTCATCTTCTTCCTCTGCTCGATCCGCGTGGCCACGCTGGAGGATAAGGCAATGCTCGGAGGGCGTGAGAAGGCCCGGGAGGCTGGCCCCCTCTTTCCACCTACCCCAGGGAGCTAGGGCCAGGAGCTGTCCAAGCCTGCCTTCCAGCCTTGGTCCCTGCCTTAAGTCATTCTCTGACCTGCAAGCTCCTCCCAGGGTTCCTGGCCACGCCTTACTTCTCTCCTCAAATTCCTGCTCACCTTTCAGGATGTGCCCAGCCCACGGGGGGCCAGGCTTTAATCTCGGCTTCTTAACTCCTTGAGACCTGAAGTGAGGATACCACTATCTGGTCCTTATTTTCACAGAGAGAGCAGAGCCTTAAGGAACTAGAAGTTTTCCTTTCCTGCATTCCAGTTGAGCAGAAAGTGTCTACCAACAAGAAAACCACGCTTTAAACATCTTTCCATAAAGTTGGCAGATAAAAACCATCTGATGTGTCCATGGACACCTTCCTCAGCTCCACTGACCATAATGGCCACTGGCAGATGACCCTCACTGCCTCCCTGAGCCAGTTTTTTCTCAGTTAAGCGGGGACACAACCATCTACCTCCAAAGGTTTTTGTGAGAATCAAATGAATAAAGGGGACATAAGTGCCTAGCACAGGGTAGGTCCTCAGCAGATGTTACTTCCCCACTAAAAGAAATAGTGACATAACTTCTTTTTTTTTAACCTTTTTTTTTAAGGGATAGATACAAACAAATAGAGGGAGATTCATTGATGATCGCTAATAATGTTTTCAAACATATCTGACCACAGCATTAAGTAAGAAATAAATACACTGTGACCAAGTATACCCATGGGCATATATGGCTACAAACATACAACCAAAATAAGAGTTTTCACAAAGCAATATCTATCCATAAATGCAATCAACTCTTATTTTCTGTTCTGTTCTATACTAATCTGTAATATTCTAGTTCTCTATCATTTAAAAAAAAAATACTGGTCACGACTCTCTAAATTGATTTCACAATTAATCCACATTTTGAAAATGCTTAACTAGACTATAGTCTAGTTAACAGTCCAGGGCAGAAAAATAAGCTAACAGATCACCGTCAGATTTTGAACAGCAAGGGGTGGAGTCAAACCCCCGAGTGTTTTCTACAGAGAGCCATCCGTAAGCACTTCCACAGATGTCTGTCCTGCAGGCAGCCTGTGGACCGGCAGTGCTCTCATAAGCGAGCCCTCCCTGGTTATTTCTCCCTATGAGGCTGCATCCTCCTCAAGGACCAGAACCTTGTCTCTGCGTCGTATACCCTACAGGCCCGGAAGAGCCCAGCGGCCTGGGGCAGCTCAGTTGCTAAGGAGACCCTGAGCGCTTCCCTGGTGTACATACGATTTTGTATTTTGCTAAGGTTGTGGAGGGAGGCCAAGGGGGGCTGGGAGAGGGGCCCACCTGCCGAAGGCCTTCCCTATGGCCGAGGGCCGGGCCTCGTAGTAATACTGCTTGTATTCATCCATCCACACCTCTGCAGTGCGCTTGGTATTCCTAAAAGGGTAGGAAGGAGCAAAATAAGGTCACCAGGGCAGTGACAGAATTAGAGTTGGGCTCAAGATCGGCTCTGTGAACTACAGAGTGCACACGAAAGAATGCTGATTGGGGTGGTATCAATGAGAACAGTCTTTTTGGAGGACAATCTGTCAGCATCCATCAACTGTGTGGGTATGGATACTCTTTGACACTCCACTTTGAGGAACCTACTCTACCAAAATACCAGCATGTGGGCAAAGGGACATGTACAAGAATACTTGTGTCATAAAACATTCGTGACAACCTAAATGCCCATCAACAGGAGAATAATGAACTATGTCCACATGATGGAGTACTAGGCAGCCTCAAAAAAGAACACCAAGGTTAGTACATACTGACGCTGAAGGATGTCTACAATTTAGTGTGGAGTGGCAGAAAAGCATGCTGCAGAAAAATCATGCAGTGCGACCCCATTTATATAAAAAACACAAAAAGAATAGACACATGTATATGTTTAACTGAATCACTTTGCTATACACCTGAAACTAACACAACATTGTTAATCAACTATACTCCAATATAAAATAAAAAGTTAAAAAAATGTAAAAAAAAAAACCCCACAAACACATGCATCTCTAAACAGAAACTATATATATATATATGAAAATAAATTAAAAGACCTGAAATGATAGGCTAGAAATCTATTAGCAGTAGTTACTTTTGGAGAGACAAGTGGATAGGAGTAAGACTGGGTGAAAGGGACTTTTACTTTTTTCTCTCTATGTGGTATGAAGAGTAAAAATTATAATGTATAATATACTATATGTACAGATATATATAATATATATGATATAGTTTGAATTTTTACAATAAACATGTATCACTTTTACAAGTATAAAAACAATTAAAATGGGATAAGGGGAAGCAAAACAAAAAGACAGGCCATTTGATGAGCTAGACCTGGGGAGCCACCGCTGGCAACAAGGGAGCCTGAGAAGATGAAGACTCATCCTTGGGAGGGAGTGTTCATGACGCTCCTCCCACCCTCCCCTTGCCACCAGCATCAGGGGGGCAGGTGATGGGGGTGGTCTTCTAGGACCCTGCCCACTGCCCCTCAAGATGAAGTGCACGCTGTGGCTGGGGACACGGATGGGCAGACGCTGACCAAGTCAGGGTCAGGACATGGCATCTGTGACCAGTACTTGGGACCCAGTGAGTGGAGGGCAGCTTCCAGTTGGTCATTTGGCTGGTTTTCCAAGACCCTCATAGACAAGGACAGTCAAAACAAGTGAGGCCTGGTGGAGACACTCCCAGCTTCATCCTTCCAGCCTGAAAGTACTGGGATCCCAGAATGGGGGGCAAATGGGGAAACCGAGGCCCAGAAAGGTGGGGTAGCTACCCACAGTCCCTTGGGTAACTGACAGGGCTGAGGTCTAGGTGTCCTAGCTCTTAGTGCGGTGCTCTTTGCACTGTGACCCACCTGATGTAGGTGAGGGCGTTGCCCTCAGGAAAGTTGTAGGGGTGCCGTTTCCTGAAGACGTGGCCCACCCGGCTGCAGGGCACGATCTCCAAGCTCCCACCACACATCCACACCCGGAAGGAGAGCTCTGCAGAGACGGCAGCCATCAGGACGGGAAGGAGCCACTTGGCAAGTCCCCACGGAGTGAAGGTGGGAAGGATCTGGCTTCCCTTGCCTTTGGTGTCTCCTTGGAGGCATATGCTGGTGTCAGAGCTTCTGGGCCTGTTTACATGGGGTGCACCCACTCCTTGCACGTGTTCCTGACTGCTTCCTCCATGCTCGTGCACACACACATCCCACACACACACACCCTCCTCACACCCATCCCACGCACACATACCCTCCACACACACATACCCGCTGGCATCTTTCTGGCTGGCCCAGACCTCCCTCGTGGCCCCGGGGGTCTCCATTTACAGCTACCGGTGGCCCTACTGAGACATACTTCCTTTTGGTGGTGGTGTGACGCTGAACGAGCCTTCACAGATGACTGTGGTCCCTAGTAGTGCTGGGAGAGGCGAGCAGTGGCCATCCTGCCTCCCAGAAGGGGACGTCACAAGTTGCCTACTCTGTTTTCCATTCAACAATCCTCACTTCCGGCAAGGACCCACCTCGGCAGCTGGCTGAACCTCTTCTGATTTTCTACTTTCTTTCATTTTAACCCTGAAATTGGACACCCTTTGACACTAAAACACCTCCCTCCTGTCCCAGAAAATCCATAGCCCTTGTTTTTTTGTTTTTAATTAAAAAAAAAAACAAACGGAAGGACCATTTTTTTTCATGAGTTCCAGCCTTGTTTCCTCTTCCTACTCCCCAGGTGGCTGTAAGGACATTTGTGGTCCCTGGCCAGGTCTGGGGGCTCTCATCTGGAGCGACTGCTCAGGGACTTCCCAGGGACTAGCAGAGTGGGGCGGAGGCGGCAGGGCTAAGGCCCACCTCCTGGCCAGCCTATGTGCACCAGGTGACTTCCCAGTGTGGTCCACGACTGGACGTTAGGCATATCTGGACCCGCACCCAGGGTTGGCTACGTTAATGGGCTTCCCTAGGTCTGCCTGCAAACTGCCAGGCCTCTGTCCCTTCTCCTGGTCAGAGCCCTGCAGCTGGTTCGGCAACTGAGATTTAGAACTGGGGACGGAAGATCTGCATTCTGGTACCATTTCTTCCAGATTAACTTTGTTATGCTAGTTAGGTCATTTCATCCCGCATAGTCTATACTGTCCACATTACTATTACTTATTGTCATTTTTATCAACAATAGCAACGACAGGGAATTTCCTGGTGGTGCGGTGGTTAGGACGCTGCGCTTTCACTGCCAAGGGCGCGGGCAGGTTCGATCCCTGGTCAGGGAACTAAGATTCCACAAGCTGCGTGGCGCAGCCAAAAAAAAAAACAATGGCAAGAACAAAAGCGGTAACCATCGTCCATTTACTGAGCACTCACTCTGTGCTCTTTATGGCTGATGTCTAATTCTCACAGCTACCATGTGGCATTGGGTGTTATGATCCCCATGTTTTTAATAAGGACTGTGAAGCTCAAAGATGTTAAATAACCTCTCCAAGGTCACCTCCACGCTCAGGTGCAGAACTGCAGTGTAAAGTTCACACTTTGTCCAGCAAGTCCCACTGTTTGAACCAGATCATGATCTGTCAGACGCCATTGTAGAATCCCTTACACTCTAGTTGGGGGAGGCAGGAACTCAGTAAAAGAAGAAACCAAAATACAAGTAGACAAGAAAATGAGTAGAATACTTCATCTGCGAAGCAGGTAGGAGACTGAAGCAGGTGAGTGGAGTTGGGGGTGAGGCTGCAGTTTTAATGAGGCTGATTAGGGATGTTCTCGATGAAGCGGCAGGGGACATTTGAGCCGAGGCCTGAAGGAGGTGAGGAAGAGGCACGTGACTCTTAGGGATGAGCGTTCCAGGCAGAGGGACAAGCAAGGGCACAGAGCTAGAGGCCAGAGCACAGTGAGCAGGAGTGGAGCGAGGTGCGGGGAGGGCAGGAGGGGCTGAGGGCGGAGCTGGCGGTGTGTGCTTGTGGGGGAAGGGCAGATGGTGTAAGGACTTCGGGTTTTGCTCTGAGTGATGCGGAAGCCCTTGCAGGGTCTTGAGCAGCTGAGTAACATGATCTGACTACCTTTTAAAAGGATCCCTAATGAGAATCCCAAGGTTTTCACGTTTGCCACCCTCACTCAAGGCGGCCTCTGAGTTCCGGCGTTTGGCTCTCTCAGGGGAAACAGGAACGAGTCTCGGTTTTGGCATCTCCCTTCCTTCCACAAATGAACAGTTCTTTTTTTTTTTTTTTTTTTTTTTTTTTTTTG
>NW_006781042.1:681446-691878 GCF_000442215.2 Lipotes vexillifer
GCCATGGCTCACGGACCCAGCCTCTCTGCGGCATGTGGGATCCTCCCGGACCGGGGCACGAACCGATGTCCCCTGCATCGGCAGGTGGACTCTCAACCACTGCGCCACCAGGGAAGCCCCAAATGAACAATTCTGAAAGGCCCAAACCCATCAGTGACGAGAGTCTCCTGGCTCAAAACTAGTCCCAGCAGCTGAATGTCTGAGCACCACGGCTAGCCTAGGAATTTCTTTGAATTTTTTGGAAGAAACAAAACCCTCCCTAGAACCACTGTGTGGTTCACCTTTCAATTCCCCAATCACTGAGCCTGGGCCTCAGGCAGAGTTTGAAGTTAGCTATTTGATCATTCACTTGTTTCTCCATCAGGCCCCAGCCTTAAAAAAAAAAAAAAGAAGGAAGGAGAAAAGAAATAGGCCTCTGGATGCAGCAGAGACCATTAGTTTCCCAGCCCTCTGAATCTTTACAGGAAACTGGATTTGCCAAAGCTCCCTTCAGGCTGAGATGGAGAACACAAAAGAGGTCACTTAGGCCCAAAATACATAAAAGGAGGTCAGAATGGAAGGGTCACTGCACCCCAGTTCCCAGAATTTACTCCTCTGAATGCCTGCCTGGAAACGGTTTCCAAGCGTTAAGTTACAAAGGGGAGAAAATCCCACGCCTGTTTCCACTCCGGCTGGTCCTGAGTTGGAGCCCCACTGCCCATCTGTCCCACTGCCCTAGTCAGAGAGGGAAGAAAGACCTGGTCCTTGCCTCCCAGAAACACAGACTCTGACTTGGATCACACCTCACAACACTTAAGTGGCTCCTGTAAAGGCACTACCTACACCTGTCAGACGTGGAGTTTCCCAGCTGAGATCTGGAAGGCGGCGTCTACCTCAGTTTGCCCATCTGTCAGATGGGTGAGCTACCATCAGCCCTATTTACTTTGCAAAAAACCTGGTCAGGATGAAAAAGGAAGCAGTGGGAAAGGGCTCTGCAAAGGACTGACTGGGTCCACTGCCAGAGCAAGGACAGGCCTCTGTGTTTCACAAGCCTCAAGGTACCTGCCCTCACAAACCCTGGCCCACTCCTGGATCCCTGGGATCGATCGCCACCCTCCTCCACCATGCTCCTCATCTGGGAGGCTGCCTGTGTGGGCTGCACCCCTGGGCTTCCTTCCTATGTGAGGAAGTTCAGCCAGCAGGTCGGGGGAGGGTGAGGGCGGGTGTTTATCCCCTGACACCTTCCACCTGGCACAGTGGACTGGCTGCAGGCACCCCAAGACCACAGCTACTGTCAGGGAGCACTCCCTCTCTGTCTTCCAGACCTGGGGTGGCTACACCTCCCAGCAGTCACCAGCCCAGCCCTACCCTGGCCCTTGTGGTTCCCTGTAACTTGCCCACGCCGTGTAAACAGGCCCTTTTATAAACCCCCCTTAAATCACCCACATCAGATGTTCCATCTGTACCCAGCCTTTATCTCACCTGAACCTCACCAGCGACCCTGGGGGTTCACTGGCTCTTCCCTTTCCTTGTGGGGCTAAAGGGTTCCTATGGCCTCATAATAATAATAATGGCTGCCAGCATCTTTACCCGCCTCATCTCACTTAGTACTTATAACAGCCTCTTGGGGAAACTGAGGGTCAGGGAGGCTTTCACTTGCCCAGGGCCAAACAATTTATAGGTGGTAGGGTCAGGATTTGCACCCAGGCCATCTGACCCCATTGCTTACGTTTAACTGTCACCCCCTACTGCACAAACCACCCCCAGCCTTTCTTGTAGGGAAGCAGCCATGTGCTTCCTCCATACACGTGTCTAGCCATGTGGCCACAGGTTCTCCCTGACCACCTAATCTCTTTGTTGACTAGCTGTGTGGCTCTGGAAAAATTACTTAACCTCTCTGTGCCTCGGTCTCTTTACCAGTAGAATGGAGATATAATAGTACTTACTTCAGAGATTCATTGTGAGGATTTAAGGAGTCAACATGTGTAACATCCTTAGGGCCTTACATATAGAAAACACTCAATCCAGGTTACCCATTATTATTATTGTGGTTATTTCCCAACTTACCAAAATTCTCTCCCCCCCAGATGTCCATCTGGGCATCATACTTTCCCAAGTGGTTAAACCAAGACTTGTCAATCACGAAGATTCCACCAGCTATGACAGGCGTCCTGGGAGCAAGGAGAGGAAAGAGGCAACACATGAGCTGGAAAATCTGAGCCCCTCTAGACGGCCCCAGGGCCCAGGCCATTTGCCCTAGCATCTCCCACTTGCAGAGTCACTGGGGTCGGATATCTGGCCCACTTGTTGGCCTCTGGCCTCTCTCTCCCCAGGGCCCAGAACAGAGTTAGCCCTTGGATCATGCACCCCTAGGAGCCCTGGCAACTGAAATGGCCCTCCCAGGAGCCTCCAAAGCCCCTGACTCAGGGAAGGAAGGGGTCTCTCCAGAGCCCACAGCAGTCCTGACCTTATGGGCTTGGTGGGGTCTGTCCGGGCAATCTTCTGCTCCAGAGGGATCTGCTCCCACTTGAAATGCAGGCTCCAGTCAAATCCTAAGGGCCAGACTAGGGTGAGGATGGGGCTCGGGGGCTCTTGTCCCCTCGCTCCACCACCCCCGAGAGTCTCCCTTGATCAGAACCCAGCTTGTAGAGGGCCCTGGGCAGTTCATGTAGTCATTCCTTCATTCAGAACGAGACAGGTCCCTGTCCTCATGGAGATTCAATCTACTGGGTAAGACAAAGACTTACAAAGATAAATCAGTAAATGGATAATATGTCAGTTGGGGTTGAAAAGTGCTAAAAAACAAAAAAAAGAAAAGAAAGGAGGGGTACCCATGCTATTCTAGTAAGGGTAGACAGGAAAGGCTCTCTGAGGAGGTAACATTTGAGTAGAGACCTGAATGAAGAACTCATCCATGCAGACATGTAGGGAGAGGGAATTCCAGGTGGGGGAACAGCAAGTGCAAAGGCCCTGAGGTGATTTTCCTAAGGAGAAATGCCTGGCTCCCTTCAGAATCCCACTCAGCCTCAACATCTAACTAACGACTGTGTCCATTTACTGGAAATCCGAGCCCCAAACAGGAAATCCACTCTGCGCATTAGCTCCTGGCAACAGATTCTCTGGAGCAGCCTGCCCAATAGAACTTGCTGCAATGACGGAGATGCCCTATATCTGCACTGTCCAACATGGTAGACACTAGTCACATGTGGTTATTGAGCACCTGAAATGCTGCTAGGGCAACTTAGGAACTGAGTTTTGAATTTTACTTAATTTCAATTAATTTATATTTACATAGCCAAAAGTGGCTATTATCTACTGTATTGGACAGCACAGTTCTAAAGTCTAGACCAGAGCTGCCCAAAAGAAATACAATGCAAGCCGGAGACGCAAGCCACACATGCAATTTAAATTTTTCCAGTAGCCATATCAAAAAGTAAGATGAACATATGAGATTAATTTGAATAATGTATTTTTAATGCAATATATCCAAAATACTATTATTTCAATCATTATCATTGATGATCATATTCATAATCAATACAAAAATTATTAATGAGATATTTTATATTCTTTCATACTAAGTCTTCAAAACCTGGTGTGTATTTTTTCTTACAGCATATCTCAGTTCAGACTGGTCACATTTCAACAGCTCAATAGCCAAATGTGGCTAATAACTACCATATTTGGCCAGGTCTAGACCATTTCCAGGAGTACAGGTTAGGAAACTGTGCAAAGTTGAGGGCTCCCCCTTCCTCACCCCCAAGACAGCAGTCATATCATGTTATTCTGTGAGGACTTGTGGCAATGGTCCCCGAGCTGGCAGTATTTGAGAAGGATGTGTCAAAGTTTGCAGGGAGGGAAAGATCAGAGACTAGCTTGGCTCTGTCGCTGATTGTGCCAGGAGCCTGCAACTGCCAGCTCTGGCCCTTCGTCCCCAACCCCATGGCTCTACACAATCCCCTTTCGTTTTCTAGGGGTAAAGGGGGTGCGGGTGTGAGACGCTCTGGCACGGCTGGGAAGAAGAGCGCCAAGCCAGGGCTTTTGCCTGCCCTCACCTGCCTCCTTTCAGGTCTAGAGCCCCTGCCCTGGGAGCCGGACCCACCTCCCCGAAGGTCAGCAGATGCAGCAAGGTAGGCGAAATTATCCAGACTGATGACATCAATGATGGGGCTCACCACGCGGGTGTGATCCTAGGAGAGGACACATGAGATGGCGTGAGGCCAGGGACTCTGTGAATAGAGGCCCAACTGCCTGCTCTGTGAAGAGGTTCTCTTCGAGGCACTGGGCACTCAGCACCTCCTGCAGGACACGTTCGGCTCCCAGGAGCTGTCCTGCATCACCACATCTAGGCTCCTGGAAGGTCCCTCTTGGGTCTCATGGGCACGATGCTCTCCCAGCCTCTTCCTCTCACATCATGTTGAGCCCTGCCAGGATCTCACCTCCTCAGTAAAGCCCTCCCTGATTGCTGCAGGCTGAGGACTTCCTCTTTCAAACTGCTCTCACAATTATAGACCAGACAATTCCTGGGACAGTGAATCAGATGCTGCCTGATGTGGATCTTCTGTCGCTGGTGTGAACTGTTGTTTGAGGTTGAGTCTTCCCAACTGGACAACCGGCAGCTTAAGGGCAGGGACCCTGCAGCCTCCGTGTAACCTGGGTGGCACTCCTCTCATGCCACATCCACTTCAAAGTCAGACTCACACTCCCTTCATCATCTCCCAGACACAAATCCACCCCCAAAACATTGGTGGGTAATATGCCAACTTTACTAAAGGTTTTTTTCTGGGGGTGAGGGGTGGGGGGATAGTGGTGGTGGTGGATTCTATCATATACCACGTGCAGAACTTAATTGCCCTCCGTCAGCAGGATGTCTGTTCTCTTCTTTTCTCCCTCCATGGAGGGACATGGAACAGAGTTTCTTCTCCCTCCTCTCTCTGCATTCTGTGCTGACCCTCAAAACCCTCTTGTCTGCAACTTGGAATCCAGCTCTGCCCCTCAGTTCACACTTCGTCTCAGGACGACAAAAATGTGGGACGTGGCAGATCAGGGGAGACCATCCACAGTCTCCCACAGTGTTCTATGGGGGCCTCACCTTATCCTTTTTATAGACTTTTTGTATTGAGATTTAATTCACATTTTTATAACGATTTTATTAGATATAATTGATATACCATAAAATTCGCCATTTTAAAGTGTACAATTCAGTGGTTTGTAGTATATTCACAAGGTTGTGGCAGCGTCACCACTCTCTAATTCCAAAACATTTTCATCACCCCAGTAAGAAACCCTGTACCATTAGCAGTCACTCCCCATACCCCGCTCCCTCCAGCCCCTGACAACCACTAATCCACTTTGTATTTCTACGGATTTATTTATTCTGGACATTTCATATAAATGGAATCATATAATATGCAATTTTTGTTACTGGCTTCTTTCACTTAACATAAGGTTTTCAAAGTTCATCCATATTGTAACATGTATCATTACTTCATTCTTTTTATGGCTGAACAGCATTCCACTGTATGGATATATCACATTCTGTTTATCCATTCACGGTTGATAGACATTTTGCTGTTTCCATGTTTCAGCTATTCTGAATAACACTGCTCTGAACACTCAGGCACAAGTTTTTGTGTGGGGTATGTTTTCATTTCTCTTGAGTATATACCTAGCAGTGGAATTGCTGGGTCATATGGTAACTCTATGTTTGAACTTTTGAGGAAGTGCCAGACTGTTTTCCAAAGTGGAAAACAGCACCATTTGACATGCTCCTCAGCAATGTGTAAAGACTCCTATTTATCTACATCCTCACCAGCACTGGTACTGTCGATCCTTTTGATTATAACCATCCTGTAGGTATCAAGTGGTACCTCATTGTGGTTTTGACTTGCATTTCCCTAATGACTTAACGTTGAGCATCTTTTCAGGCGCTTGTTGACCATTTGTCTATTTTCCATTGCGGTGTGCGGGCTTCTCAATGAGGTGGCTTCTCCTGTTGCGGAGCATGGGCTCTAGGTGCCCGGGCTTCAGTAGCTGTGGCACTCGGGCTCAGGAGTTGTGGCTCGCGAGCTCTAGAGCGCAGGCTCAGAAGTTGTGGCACATGGGCTTAGTTGTTCCGTGGCCTGTGGTATCTTCCTGGACAAGGGCTCGAACCCGTGTCCTCTGCATTGGCAGGTGGATCCTTAACCACTGTGCCACCAGGGAAGCCCTTTTCTCATTTTTAAATTGGGTTATTTGCCTTTTATGGTTGAGTTGAAATCACCTCATCCTATGTTCCATATGTCCAAATCCTCCCCATTCTAGAGAACAGCAGGCACATGGGAGGCCCCCCCAGGCTTGAGAACACCATTCTCTCCTCCCTCCTTCTCAGGCTTCCCAGCCTGACTCACCCTCACTCATCACTCCCTCAGGAGGAAAACAACGCCACCCATTCGTAGTAGGAGCTTTGTGGCTCACCCAGGCTTTCAGCCAATTTAATTCTCCCCACAACCCAGTCAGACAAACATTACAATTATCCCTGTTTTCAGATGAGAAAGCCCAATGAGGTGAAGTTAGTCAGGAGGGAGCAGACCATTTAGGCTTCCTATTCTGCCTGCCCAACTCCAGAGACCGTTTATCATCCCCCCTCATGCCAAGAACGTGTGGGCACGTCCAGGGCTCCCCCAGGGACAGACAGACTTACCTCCTTCACCCGCTGCAGCATGGGCTGCAGCCACTCGGTGTTCACTTCGCAGTGGCTGTCCAGAAAGGTGAGGACAGCAGCTGCGGCCACATCTGCCCCGCGAACTCGGGACCGGATCAGCCCTGCAATGGGAAGGGACAAAGGATGGTGCTGGGACTGAGCCAATTTGCTCAGCCATCCCCCCAAAGTCTCAGGGCTCTCCGCCCCTTAGGGCTGAGGTTTCCTCTGAGTTATTGTGATTTAACTTTACTTCGTATTTCTTGATTTCTTCCCTCCCTCTTTTTCTTTCTCTCACCCATCCATCAACCATCATTACTCCAAGGTTATTCTCTGAGTGCCCTCTGCATGCCAGACCCTGGACTCTGGGGACATACTGATGAACAGTCAGAGTTTAGTGAACAGAAGTTGCAATAAAGTGTGGTTTGGTACCAAAGGAGAGCCAGAAACCACCACTTAGGAACCTCAGGGTGGTCCCCTCCAGCTGCACTATCCTCTATGACATGCAGAGAGTCTTCTAGACTAAGACAAGCTGGAGTTGGTATGCCAGCCCTTTCACTAACTGTAGCATATTATTTAACCTCTCTGAGCCTTAGTTTTCTTATCCAGAAGATTCAGAGAGAATAATCCCTGCCTCTTGGGGACAGTGCGCGGTGCCCAGGAAGCCGACATGTGCAGAGATTCTACTCTGCTTCCACCTCACTCCCCAGTCTTGTCGAAGGCTCGTCAACTGTCCGAAAATGGCCTCGCTTTTGGCAGCACCCTGGTCGGAGCTGGGGACTTGCCTGATCAGGAAGAGGAGATCCAGATGGTCCTGCCCCTGACAGAGCAGCCACTGGTGTGGGGAGATTTCCCTGGCCACACCTCTGCCCGGCACTCTACTGCCCCATCCTTCTACTTCACAGGGAGCTGTAAAGCACCTAATCATAAATTTACATCTATGTTGGGTAAAACCCCAGGGAACAGCATACTCCCAGGCCTAAAGGCACCTGCAACCCAGGGCTTGGGAGAGATCTCTCTCTGGCCTCTTGAATTCCAGTTTGAAGGTCCCTTCGGCCTGACTGGACTTTCTTTCTTTTCTTTCTTTCTTTCTTTCTTCCTTCCTTCCTTCCTTCCTTCTTTCTTCCTTCCTTCCTTCCTTCCTTTCTTCCTTTCTTTTCTTTCTTTCTCTCTCTCTCTCTCTCTCTTTCTTTCTTTCTTTCTTTCTACGTTGGGTCTTCGATGCTGCGCTCGGGCTTTCTCTAGTTGCGTCGAGCGGGGGTTACTTTTTTTCATGGCGGTGCGCGGGCTTCTCATTGCGGTGGCTTCTTTTGTTGCGGGGCACGGGCTCTAGGCGCGCAGGCTTCAGTAGTTGTGGCTCGCGGGCTCTAGAGTGCAGGCTCAGTAGCTGTGGCGCACGGGCTTAGTTGCTCTGCGGCATGTGGGATCTTCCCGGACAAGGGCTCGAACCCTTGTCCCCTGCATTGGCAGGCGGATTCTTAACCACTGCGCCACCAGGGAAGCCCATGACTGGACTTTCTTAGAGATACCCATCACATCTCTTTCTTTCCTTCCTACCTTCCTTTCTTTCTTTCCTCCTTCCTTCCTTTCTTTCTTTCTTTCCTCCCTCCCTCCCTCCCTCCCTCCCTCCTTCCTTCCTTCCTTCCCTCCTTCCTTCCTTCCCTTCTTCCTTCCTCTCTCTCTCCCTCTCTTTTTCTCTCTCTCTCCCTCTCTCACCTTCAGTGGCTCCCTATTCTCTGCTTTATCAAGTCTAAATGCCCCCCCGTCATCTATCCTCACCCCACTCATTCCTCGTGCTGACCAGGCCCAATTCTCCCAGGAAGGGAGACTAAGTAGAGGGAGGTTAAAAGGCTGGGCTCTGGGTGGGCCCCCTGCCCCGGGGTGGAGTCCTGGTTCCTTTATTCGTCACTCCAGGCAAATTACTGAACCTTCTTAAACCCCAGTTTCTTTATTTGCAAAACAGAATGATGGGCTGTTATGAGGACTGAACATGAGAATGTGGGCAGTGAATGCTACAGGGTGAGAACGCAGGAAACGTAGGAAGAGACTGTTAGTACTTCCTGTACCCAGGCCGGACCGATGCCTTTGCCTGCAGAGCCCCTGGGCCTGGAACGCCCTCCCTTGTGCCCTATTCATCTGTCTCACGACCCCTTCACCCAATCCAGGCGCCCTCTCCGATCCTTCCCCTCTCCGCCATCTCCTTTCTACCCCATATAATTATAACCAGCCTCAGCTCCATAACAAGCTCTCCGAGGGCACTCCCCTAGAGTGCCGTGTACAATCCTATGCTGTAGCCGGTGCTCCAAAACACCTCTTGATTGGAAGTGAGGTCACATCTGCTTTATACTGCCCTGTGGTTTTCTCAAAGCATTTAATCCTTACAATAACTGTGCAGGACAGAAAGGGTACTATCATTATTCCCATTTCTCATGAGAGACAACGAAGGCAGCCGGAAGTAGAGCTACTTACCTACAGTCATACTGTGATAGGGGCTGACCCAAGATAGCAAGAGGGTCTTGCCCCAGACCTTGGTCCTGGCCACCAGGAATGCAGCAGGACCACGCTGGCTTGGTATGACATGGCACCAAAAGGGAGCGGGGAGGTGCAGAAGTCTAGATCAAAAGAGCTCTGCGGTGGCACCTAGGGTCCAAGAACTTACCTTCCCGCCGGTCGTTGCGCAGGCATTTGACCTTGGTGATCCTGGTCAGGAGAAGACAGTCTTCAGCTGAGGGTGGAGAGAAGGAAGCAAGCTCATTCAGATACTGACGTCAGACCACATGTGGTTCGACCACTAATGGAACTTCCCAGGAGCTTCTCCAGACCAGGCCCAGGGGAAGGCGAGGCACGGAGAGTGGCCATCTCCACTGGCCAAAGGATTGCCCTGTCCTCCACTCCCCGGCCAGACTGAGGACTGCCTGTACTTGTGGCATTACCCCCCAGGGGGCACCAGAGAGCGCCAGCACTGTCACCAGTCCAACAGCCTCGGCGCTAGATTGTGGGGACAATATTCTGCACGTGGCAGTTGTGATAATGAAGGATGTTGCTCATGCAGTTTAATTTTTTTTTTTAATGTCATCTCACTGGTGTCCCATCAAAGCAACACCACTCCTTTTGCACCAGGGAGCAGAGCCAGGGAGGGCACCTAGAAAAGACTGAAGATCCCCATGGGGAGCAGAGGTCAGCCTGTGATGGCCAGAACAACCCCAAGAGTGCTTCCCTTGGCATTCTGGGGAAATGGGGTGTGAAGGGGTGCAAAAAAAGAAGGTGCATACTTACGATCTGAACTGAAGTCATCAACTAGAATGATCTCCTGGATCAGGCTGGCAGGAGTTCTGTTCAGGACGCTGGAGGAGTGACGGGGACAGAGGAGCCCAGATTTAGGGGCCACCTTCTACTTCCTTCTTGCTGCCACGGGTTCCCCCACCGCCCACCTCGGAAGCCAGCACACTGGCCACGGGCAGCTGCTAGCAAACCTTCCGGGCCCTGGTCAATGGCTGAGGGGCAGTGTGTTCCTCAGGCTCCTCCAAGACCCTGCCGACCCTGCTGCCTGGACCCTCAGGGACTTGGGACCCACCCCAGATGAGGGGTAGGGACTGCCCTAGTTTAGCTGTTGAGGCAGGACCTTAGCTGCTCTGGCTACCTGGGCTTAACAAGCCCACCTGAGGACAACCCCCGCTGGCCCCGAAGCTGTCTGCTTGGAAAGCTAGCGAGGCTCCTTCTGGCCTGATGGGTCAGGATGGGTGTTCTCAGAAAGCTCCCCCGCCAACTCTTTCC
>NW_006781042.1:692205-694763 GCF_000442215.2 Lipotes vexillifer
GGCAGGCGGACTCTCCACCACTGCGCCACCAGGGAAGCCCCCGAATCCTATTATTATCTAAGTTCATTAAGAAATGAGGTGAGTAGAAGTCAAACTTGACCACAGGGCCAAGCTTAGGAGAACAGGAGGGGCACCGCTCTCTGAATCGCTGACAGGTGCCTACTGGGCTGGCATCCATCCACCTGAGGCCTCACGTCCGTCCCCACCGCCCTGGGCTCCTGACCCCTGCATTTCTGCCCGAGTCCTGGGGACCTGACCTTGTGTTCGTGCATCTCGCTAACAGTTGGACTTCTTGGATCTCCCTGACCCTGATGCACCAGCCTCAGCCTCTCAGAAGGGCAGAACCCCCCCTGCCAGTGCCCGCTGGTCTTCACGCCGTCTGGCCACAGCACCCAGTCTCAGTGTCCTCCCCTGCCAGGGCCCGGCAGATCCCCGAGGCCTGGGGAAACAGCACCACGGAGATGAAAGGTCCAAGGTGGGGCTTACCTTTTCACCGTGCGCAGGAGGGTAGAGCGGGCTTCGTTGTGGAAGGTGATGATGACGCTGGTGGCCGGCAAGTCCGAGGAATAGGACACGGATGGGCAACTGAGAAGACAGCAGAGAGGTCAGAGGGCAGCTGAGAGAGTGATCTCAGGGCAGGCTTAAGCTTCTCTTTGTCCAGCCTGCTGCCCCCTGAAGCCAGGCGTGGGCCCTGGGCCTCCACACCCATGCCCACCCCACTCAGACCGCCCAGCCTGGAGTCCTTGGAGGGAAGCACAGGTTGGGGGACCTTCCCAGGCCTGGATGCTCTTTACAAAAGACCTAGAGCACTCGGAGCCCCACAGTCACTGAAGTGCTGAGGAGGGATCGACGTGTATAGGCACCACACAGGCCCCAGGATCAAGCCCCGGACCAACAGACAGAACTCCCTGCCCGATGGGGCAGCCAAGAGAGACAGAATGGCGGAGGGGGGAAGAGGGGAAATGGCCTCTCTTTGTCTCTGACACCCTGTGGCTTCCTCCTTCGGGTGTAGCGGCTCCTGACATCTGGTGGGATCTGGAGAGGAATCGTTCCCATCCTGCCCTCCCGCGAATTCCTCCCTCTCGCTGCCACCATTAACAGCCACCTGGTGACACCAGGCAGGGGAGCAGCCTCACTCTTCCCATGGGCCCTGGGACACCTAGGGGAAACCGAGTCTCTGCGGAGACACCAAAGGCACTTCCCCCTACCTCACTCCCTCGCCCAGCAGCTCTGCGCTCCGCCTTCTCCAGACACCACATTTTGGGCCCATTGGCTTCCCCATGCTCAGAAAAGGGAATTAAAATGATCCATCCTTGCCAGGCTTCATCCTTGTCGGTTCTGCGAATGCTTCTGTGAATGCATTTATTGGTGCTCCTGGGGCCGCGGCGGGAAGGCAGCCGCAGTGCTAGTTCTCATGGCAATCTTCTTTATTACAATTGCTCTCTGACTATTCCGGCGGTGACTGCTTTTTCATTATGGCAAGAGGAGAGATTGAAGGTGGAGACTCGTATCCTCCAGACGGGACACTACGAGGGCCTGAACCAGGGAGGGGGCTGATGACTTGCCCGCTCACACTGAGCAGAGTCGGAGCTGGGATCAGCACGGAAGGTGTCCTTGATCCTGGTCTAGGGCCTCTCCCACCTACCACTCTGGGAGAACGAAGAGCAAGACTGCCGAGCATTTCTGGGAATTGCTGAAGAAGTGGTGGCAGTGGGGCAGGAAGAGAGGAAGGAAAGGGATACCAGTGGGGCGGTGCACAGCACTCTACTGTTTGCACAGTGCAGGCAGGGCTGGCGGCCCCTCTTCACCTCAGACATCACCAGACGGGCACCAAGAACGCCAGGCTAGCCCACCCCCTTCAGACCCCCCCCGTGGTCCCCTGGCAGGTCACTCTTGCTGGGATTCCAGCCTGAGGTATTTAGGGGCCTCTCTGGCCTCGCTGGGAAGTCTCCTTGGACCTCTCAGGCTCTCAGGAGGTCAGTGAAATAAAGGTGAGTCAGGAAAACGACAGATGGTAAGGGTTTGAATGTCTCAATAGCTGGACCAAGTCTGAGGAAATCTTCCTCATTTCTTAAATCCACATGACTGAAAGAAAAGCCAACTGGTGCTGGCCCTTCCCTCCACCTTTCTTTCTCCACCGGCACAATGGAGGCCACACCTGTAATGGCGGGTGTCCCGGATGGGCCGGTCAGGGCTCAGCTTGTCGCTCTCCAGCTGGTTGAAGGCATGCTGTCTGTAGGGGTCCTCTCCAGGCTTCAGCTGCTTGGCTGCCAGGTACGCCTTCTCATCAAAGCCTTTCGAGGGTGTTCCTGTCACCTGAGACAAAGGTCAGCATCAGAGGGGCCACAGGCAAGAGGATAAAGTAGCCACTGTGTGGTAAGCACTTACGACACGGTAGGACCCAACTACATTACCTCATTTGTACCTGTGAGCAGGAGATCGTTATTTCCCCGATTGCACAGATGAGAAAACTGAGGCTCGTGACAGTACCCCCATGTGTGGGGGCAGGGAGTACACGGGAACTCTCCGTACTTTCTGCTCAATTTTGTGCACCTAAA
>NW_006781042.1:694871-705063 GCF_000442215.2 Lipotes vexillifer
ACCGCTCTTAAAAAATAAAGCCTGTTAATAAAAAACTCAAGGTCAGAGCTAGTAAGTCACAGGTTTCTGGAGTCAAAATGGTTGTTCTGACTCTGAAGCCCACGCTCTTGATCAGGGCTCTTCGCTGGATATGGAGATGGTGACACCTGGAGGGCACCTGACCCCCAAGATGAGGTGTCCTGAGAGGTCACCAAGCAACCTGCAGATTGACAGTCTCCTAGGGATAAACTTGGGCCTGACACTGGGCTAGGCATGAAGGAGGTGCCTGATCAGTAAAACATCCAATGCTGGGACAAGCTGCTGCCCAGAGAACCACCTGTGAGGTCAGGCGGGCCGTCACAGGCTAATGCCAGAGCTGCTAGGATGCAAGTGCACAGGCAGTGATGCATCTTCTCTGGGACTTGCGTTTGCTGCTGAAATAGCTCACGTCAGACCTCCTGGGCACCCTGGTGCTAAGTGCTGGGGAGTGATGGATGACAGATGCCATGGCCCAGCCTCCCTCCTCTTAGCCACACCCTGCTTTGTGCTCCCAAAGTCCCCCAATGAAAGGCACTGGGGAAAGATACATCTGAGATGCACGGATGAGTGGATGGATCCTGACATCTCATTATCTGAAACGCACTGCCAGCCGGATGTTGCCTGGAAATATCATCAAGGGTGAGCGCATCTCGACTCCGCCCCTTCCACTTGACCAGCAGCCCGGGCAGGAGCTGTGGGCCCGCAGGGGCAGCAGGAAGGCAGGTGAGAGTTGTCCAGGCACAGAACCCCTGCGTGAGAACTCCATCAGAGGCCTAGTCTCTAGAGGGACAGTTCCAAGAAGACAGCTTGACCTGTGGAGAGGAGATGGATGTGTTGGGTGATCCACCAGCAGCCCAGGGCCTCCACATTCCCCTGAGAGCCTAGCTCCCAGCCTCATGGGACAGGAATGCAAAGGTTCTGGGGAGTGCCTGTCTCCTAGGGCTGCCTCTCTGTAGTGTTCATGCCTCCTAGGAGCCAGTCCCTGAGGTCAGAGCCAGTGAGGGAGGTTTCCTCATGTGTACTGGGCCCAGCCCTGTGCCACACACATACTCAGGATGGTGACAACAGCTGCACTGCCACACTGTGATATTCTTATTTGGTGCCATGCCAGGGACTGGACAGATGGGTCAGAGTCCCCATAGACTCGCAATCCATTGCAGGAAAGAGAGAATGAGTGGAAGGAGGGGATTGGTTCAAGATGGTGGAGTAGAAGGACGTACTCACTCCCTCTTACGAGAGCACCAGAATCACAACTAACTGCTGAACAGTCATCGACAGGAAGACACTGGAACTCACCAAAAAAGATACCCCACATACAAAGACAAAGGAGAAGCCACAATGAGACAGTAGGAGCAGCACAATCACAATAAAATCAAATCCCATAACTGCTGGGTGGGTGACTCACAAACTGGAGAACACAACACTTATACCACAGAAGTCCACCCACTGGAGTGAAGGTTCTGAGCCTCACGTCAGGCTTCCCAACCTGGGGGTTCAGCAATGGGAGGAGGAATTCCTAGAGAATCAGACTTTGAAGCCTAGTGGGAATTGACTGCAGCACTTCAACAGGACTGGGGGAAACAGAGACTCCACTCTTGGAGGGCACAAACAAAGTAGTGCACATCGGGACCCAGGGGAAGGAGCAGTGACCCCATAGGAGACTGAACCAGACCTACCTGCTAGTGTTGGAGGGTCTCCTGCAGAGGCGGGGGGTGGCTGTGGCTCACTGTGAGGACAAGCACACTGGCAGCAGAAGTTCTGGGAAGTACTCCTTGGCGTGATCCCTCCCAGAGTCTGCCATTAGCCCCACCAAAGAGCCTGTAGGCTCCAGTGTTGGGTGGCCTCAGACCAAACAACCAACATGGAGGGAACCCAGCCCCACCCATCAGCAGACAAGTGGATTAAAGTTTTACTGAGCTCTGCCCACCAGACCAACAGCCAGCTCCACCCACCACCAGTCCCTCCCATCAGGAAACTTGCACAAGCCTCTTAGATAGCCTCATCCACCAGAGGGCAGACAGAAGAAGCAAGAAGAACTACAATCCTGCAGCCTGTGGAACAAAAACCACATTCACAGAAAGACAGACAAGACGAAAGGCAGAGGTCTATGTACCAGATGAAGGAACAAGATAAAACCCCAGGAAAACAACTAAATGAAGTGGAGATAGGCGACCTTCCAGCAAAAGAATTCAGAATAATGACAGTGAAGATGATCCAGGACCTCAGAAGAATGGAGGCAAAGATCGAGAAGATGTAAGACATGTTTAACAAAGACCTAGAAGAATTAAAGAACAAACAAACAGAGATGAATAATAAAATAACTGAAATGAAAAATACACTAGAAGGAATCAATACCAGAATAACTGAGGCAGAAGAACAGATAAGTGACCTCGAAGAGAGAATGGTGGAATTCACGGCCACGGAACAGGATAAAGAATAAAGAAAAAACAATGCAAAGAAATGAAGACAACCTAAGAGATCTCTGGGACAGCCTAAGAGATCTCTGGGATCCTATAGGGTCCCAGAAGGAGAAGAGAGAGAGAAAGGACCTGAGAAAATATTTGAAGAGATTATAGTCGAAAACTTCCCTAACATGGGAAAGGAAATTGCCACCCAAGTCCAGGAGGCACAGAGAGTCCCAGACAGGATAAACCCAAGGAGAAACACGCCAAGACACATAGTAATCAAATTGGCAAAAATTAAAGACAAAGGAAAATTATTGAAAGCACCTAGAGAAAAACAACAAATAACATACAAGGGAACTCCCATAAGGTGAACAGCTGATTTCTCAGCAGAAACTCTACAAGCCAGAAGGGAGTGGCATGACATATTTAAAGTGATGAAAGGGAAGAACCTACAACCAAGATTGCTCTACTCAGCAAGGATCTCATTCAGATTTGATGGAGAAATCAAAAGCTTTACAGACAAGCCAAAGCTAAGAGAATTCAGCACCACAAAACCAGCTCTACAACAAATGCTAAAGGAACTTCTCTAAGTAGGAAACACAAGAGAAGAAAAGGACCTACAAAAACAAACACATAACAATTAAGAAAATGGTAATAGGAACATACATATCAATAATTACCTTAAAAGTGAATGGATTAAGTGTTCCAACCAAAAGACTCAGGCTCACTGAATGGATACAAAAACAACACCAATATATATGCTGTCCACAAGAGACCCACTTCAGATGTAGGAACACATACAGACTGAAGGTGAGGAGATGGAAAAAGATACTCCATGCAGATGGAAATCAAAAGAAAGCTGGAGTAGCAATACTCATCAGATAAAATAGACTTTAAAATAAAGAATGTTACAAGAGACAAGGAAGGACACTACATAATGAACAAGGGATCAATCCAAGAAGAAGATATAACAATTATAAATCTATATGCACCCAACATAGGAGCACCTCAATACATAGGGCAACTGCTAACATCTATAAAAGAGGAAATCGACAGTAACACAATAATAGTGGGGGACCTTTAACACCTCACTTACACCAATCGACAGATCATCCAAACAGAAAATTAATAGGGAAACACAAGCTTTAAATGACACAATAGACCAGATAGATTTAATTGATATTTATGGGACATTCCATCCAAAAACGGCAGATTACACTTTCTTCCCAACTGCACACGGAACATTCTCCAGGATAGATCACATCTTGGGTCACAAATCAAACCTCAGTAAATTTAACAAAATTGAAATCATATCAAGCATCTTTTCTGACCACAATGCTATGAGATTAGAAATCAATTACAGGGAAAAAACATAGTAAACACAAACACATGGAGGCTAAACAATACATTACTAAATAACCAAGAGATCACTGAAGAAATCAAAGAGGAAATAAAAAAATACCTAGAGACAAATGACAATGAAAACACGATGATCCAAAACCTATGGGATGCAGCAAAAGCAGTTCTAAGAGGGAAGTTTATAGCAAGACAAGCCTACTTCAAGAAACAAGAAAAATCTCAAATAAACAACCTAACCTTACACCTAAAGGAACTAGAGAAAGAAGAACAAACAAAACCCAAAGTTAACATAAGGAAAGAAATCATAAATATCAGAGCAGAAATAAATGAAATAGAAATCAAGAAAACAATGGCAAAGATCAATAAAACTAAAAGCTGGTTCTTTGAGAAGATAAACAAAATTGATAAAACTTTAGCCAGACTCATCAAGAAAAAGAGGGAGAGGACTCAAATCAATAAAATTAGAAATGAAAAAGGAGAAGTTACAACAGACACCACAGAAATACAAAGACCCTAAGAGATTACTAAGAGCAACTCGATGCCAATAAAATGGGCAACCTGGAAGAAATAGACAAATTCTTAGAAAGGTATAACCTTCCAAGACTGAACCAGGAAGAAATAGAAAATATGAACAGACCAATCACAAGTAATGAAATTGAAACTGTGATTTAAAATCTTCCAACAAACAATAGTCCAGGACCAGATGGCTTCACAGGTGAATTCTATCAAACATTTAGAGAAGAGCAAACACCCATCCTTCTCAAACGCTTCCAAAAAATTGCAGAGGAAGGAACACTCCCAAACTCATTCTATGAAACCACCATCACCCTGATACCAAAACCAGACAAAGATAGTAGCGTAAAAGACAATCACAGACCAATATCACTGATTAATGTATATGCAAAAATCCTCAACAAAATACTAGCAAACAGAATCCAACAACACGTTAAAAGGATCATACACCATGATCAAGTGGGATTTATCCCAGGGCTACAAGGATTCTTCTATACATGCAAATCAATCAAAGTGATAAACCATATTAACAAATTGAAGAAGAAAAACCATATGATCGTCTCAAAAGATGCAGAAAAAGCTTTTGACAAAATTCAACACCCAGTTATGAAAAAAATTCTCCAGGAAGTGGGCATACAGGGAACCTACCTCAACATAATAAAGGCCGTATAAGACAAATATCATTCTCAATGGTGAAAAACTGAAAGCATTTCCTCTAAGATCAGGAACAAGACAAGGATGTCCACTCTCACCATTATTATTCAACATAGTTTTGGAAGTCCTAGCCACGGAATCAGAGAAGAAAAAGAAATAAAAGGAATACAAATTGGAAAAGAAGAAATTAAACTGTCACTGTTGGAAGATGACATGATACTATGCATAGAGAATCCTAAAGATGCCACCAGAAAACTACTAGAGCTAATCAATGAATCTGGTAAAGTTGCAGGATACAATATTAATGCACAGAAATCTCTTGCATTCCTATACACTAATGATGAAAAATCTGAAAGAGAAATTAAGGAAACACTCCCATTTACCACTGCAACAAAAAGAATAAAATACCTAGGAGTAAACCTACTTAGCGAGACAAAGACCTGTATGCAGAAAACTATAAGACACTGATGAAAGAAATTAGAGATGATACAAACAGATGGAGAGATATACCATGTTCTTGGATTGGAAGAATCAATATTGGGAAAATGACTCTACTACCCTAAGCAATCTACAGATTCAATGCAATCCCTATCAAATTACCAATGGCATTTTTTACAGAACTAGAACAAAAAATCTTAAAATTTGTATGGAGACACAAAAGACCCCGAATAGCCAAAGCAGTCTTGAGGGAAAAAAACAGAGCTGGAGGAATCAGACTCCCTGACTTCAGACTATGCTACAAACCTACAGTAATCAAGACAATATGGTACTGGCACAAAAACAGAAATATAGGTCAATGGAACAGGATAGAAAGCCCAGAGATAAACCCACGCATCTACAGTCAACTAACCTATGACAAAGGAGGCAAGGATATACAATGGAGAAAAGACAGTCTCTTCAATAAGTGGTGCTGGGAAAAGTGGACAACTACATGTAAAAGAATGAAATTAGAACACTCCCTAACACCATACACAAAAATAAACTCAAAATGGATTAGAGACCTAAATGTAAGACGCTAACAGTAAGGGAACAGGATGGACAGCTCCAGTGTGTGTTTTCCATCACCACCAAGCAATTCCTCAATTCTCAGAGGACAATGATCAGGTGTCCTACAAGGTAACTCAATTCTGACACTACTGTCAGATCCCACTGGTTAAGAGCTCAGTCCTCCAAGACTGCCCGCCCCTTTTAGATGGCCAATCACCCCCTGCATCGGCAGGCAGACTCTCAACCACTGCGCCACCAGGGAAGCCCACAGCAGGATCTTTTTTGACCCAGCTCCTAGAGTAATGGAAATAAAAACAAAAATAAACAAATGGGATCTAATGAAACTTAAAAGCTTTTGCAAAGCAAAAGAAACTACAAACAAAATGAGAAGACAACCCTCCAAATGGGAGAAAATATTTGCAAACGAATCAATGGACAAAGGATTAATCTCCAAAATATATAAACAGCTCATGCAGCTCAATATTAAAAAAAAAAAAAAACCCAATCGAAAAATGGGCAGAAGACCTAAATAGACATTTCTCCAAAGAAGACATAGAGATGGCCAAGAGGCACATGAAAAGCTGCTCAACATCACTAATTATTAGAGAAATGCAAATCAAAACTACAATGAGGTATCACCTCACACCAGTTAGAATGGGCATCATCAGACAATCTACAAACAACAAATGCTGGAGAGGGTGTGGAGAAAAGGAAACCCTCTTGCACTGTTGGTGGGAATGTAAATTGATATAGCCACTGTGGAGAACAGTATGGAGGTTCCTGAGAAAACTGAAAATAGAGTTACCATATGACCCAGCACTCCCACTACTGGGCATATACCCAGAGAAAACCATAATTCAAAAAGACACATGCACCCCAATGTTCATTGCAGCACTATTTACAATAGCCAGGTCATGGAAGCAACCTAAATGCCCATCGCCAGACAAATGGATAAAGAAGATGTGGTACAATGGAATATTACTCAGCCATAAAAAGGGACAAAACTGGGTCATTTGTAGAGATGTGGATGGATCTAGAGACTGTCATACAGAGTGAAGTAAGTCAGAAAGAGAAAAACAAATATCGTATATTAACGCATGTGTGTGGAACCTGGAAGAATGGTACAGATGAACCAGTTTGCAGGGCAGAAGCTGAGACACAGATGCAGAGAACAAACGTATGGACACTGAGGGGGGAAAGTGGCGGGGGTGTTGGTAGTGGGATGAATTGGGAGATTAGGGTTAACATATATACACTAATATGTATAAAATGGATAACTAATAAGAACCTGCTGTATAAAAAAATAAATAAAATTCAAAAAAAAAGGTAAGGACATCTAAAAATAAAATAGAGAGAAGGAGTGAAGGAAGGAGGGAGAGGGGAGGAGAGAGAGAGGAAGGTTCTGGCTTGAACCCTGGATTGCTAGAAGGACCCAAGCTGTTAACTGTGAGAGTGAGGATGAGGGTTCCTTTGTGCCCTTCCCACCAGAGAAAAGAGTGGGTGCTAACTCTGCCCCCCACTTCCACCCAGCCCGGGGTCAGGCAAATGGAAAGCGGCCTCCAGCTGGTGGTGGAGGAGCTAAAATAAGAAAAACAATTGCAGAAGCTCCCAAAGAGAGAGTATGCCAATGAATTACCCTGCCAGTCAACTGAAGGAAATAACCATGGTTATTTATTTAGGACTTATGGCCACGCTGTGGGCTCAGGAAACCTCTTAGCTCTCAACCCACACTCACCCATCGCCCAGTAAACATTGATCGAGAGCCACCAGCTACCGGGCACTGGGACACCTTTCTGCAAGTTCCAAGGATCACCTGATCATTCATTCATTTGTTTACAGAGGCTTGACTCCACTTGCTCATTCATTCATCCACCCATTCATTCAGCAAAACACCGCTGAGCACCACCTATGCCCAGTAGTGGGATTGCTGGGTCATATGGTAACTCTATTTTCAGTTTTCTCAGGAACCTACATACTGTTCTCCCCAGTGGCTGTATCAATTTACATTCCCACCAACAGTGCAAGAGGGTTTCCTTTTCTCCACACCCTCTCCAGCATTTGTTGTTTGTAGATTGTCTGATGATGCCCATTCTAACTGGTGCCAGGAAGGGGAAGGAATGGTTCTGACACTGTCCCCATCCCCAGCCTGCTGCCTTCCTGCGCCTCATTCAAAGCTTCTCCAGGGCCACAGAGAAGGCTGTGGAAGAGCATCTCTAGAGAAGTTCCTCTCAGGACCTCAAAACTGAGCTAGACATCCTCAAAGATGCGTCTGCTTCTCCCTCCCTCAGACCCATGGCCTCTGATGGTCCAACCCTCCTCCGAGGTTAGACCCTTCACCTGTGACACACCTTGTGAAGAAGGGCACAAGGGTCTGCTCCCTCCTAGAGGTCTCAGCTCTGCTTTCACGTTGACCCAGCATCCCCGGGGTTTAGAGCTGAAACATACCGAGGCAGGGTAGGATGTGACTTCTCTATCCAGTCCCTCTCTGGCCTCACCCCAGTCACTGCCCTGAGCTCTTCTACCTGATATCTATCCACAGACCCACACCACAGCTCATTTCCCTCCAGCTCTTGAACTCTCCTTTCCCTTTGGCCCTGGTCTTTGATTCTGAGACTTCCAGGCCTTTGAGTGTCCCAGTGGCTACCTCTAACTCAATGCCTCAAAATGAATTCTTCATCCGTCCCCAAAGCAGCTGCTTCTTCTGTGCTGCCTGTTGCAGAGGGGGGAAGTCCCACCCTGCTGGTCCTCCAGGTGACAAATCCAGGGGTCACCCCTAGTGCCCTCCCCCGTGCTCCACAGCCTGAAGCAGACCCCTGCCCTGGGTCTCACAGGCAGTGTCCTATGCACATGCCACTAGTGTTAAATGAACAGATTATTTACTGAAAGTCTAGTTTGTGAAGACCCTGGGCAAGAAGCTGGGAGGATGAAAATAAACAAAAAGTATGGCCCCCAGAAGAGAAATCTAGGTCACTCCCTTTTCCTACCCCATCCCATGCCAGGCATGGCCATGGAGGATCATGAAGAAACCTCCACTCTCAAACTCAGATCACGGGTAGCTGGAGAACTGGCCATGGAACCTCGCCCACCCCACCCCGGCTGGGGCAGGAGTCCAGTGATGGCACAGGCACCAGGCACTGGTGGCCAGTGAATGCTGCCTCCCTGCTCCCCTCTTCCAAAGGGGAAGTGTGTAGTGCTATCCTGTTCTCCCAGCCACACTGCTTACTAAGCATATCGGTGAGGGGTAAATACATCCTTTGGCTCTAGGCTGTGGGACCATAAGGAGATATATCTGGATCAACCTGAGAGACCCGAGATCCTGGGCTTGGAGCCAGTTGGAGCCACTGGATTGGAGGACTCGCACTGCTGTCCTTTCTGGAGGGGGTGAGGGCATTTGGGGCTGTCTCTGGAATTCTTATACCACATGGCACTGACATCTGTGCTTTACTTCTCTTTCTTTTCCACTAGATAGTGAGCTCCTAGCACCTGGCACATAGTAGGTATTGAGCGGATGTTTACTGAATAAAGGAATGAATGAGTGAGTGAATGAATGAATGGATACCTAGACAGTGTCCCTGCTCTCACCTTATTTATAATCAAGTGGGGAGAAAACCATAGCGGACAAATGGGATCCTCTGACGCCACACATGACCTCCGGTGGCTTTCACTCTCCCTCAGGGCACAAGCCCCAGAGCTCACAGTGGCCCAGGAGCAGATGCCCTGTCACCTAGCTGGACTCAGCTTCTACTGTTGCCCCCTGCCTAGCTCTGCTCCAGCCACACTGGCCTCCTGAGGTTCCTTGAGCCTCCCAGCACCTTCTCCTTAGCCCCTTTATTCCTTCTGCTTCCTTTCTGGAAGGCTTTTCTCCCAGTTGTCTGCATGGCTCCCTCCTTCACCCCCCTGCAGGGCTCTGCTCAAACCTGGCTCCTCTGTGAGCCTTCCCCAGCCACCATCTGTGAAACTGTGGCCTCAGCCCCACCCTCACCTTCCCCGTCCTCTCTCCTGCTTTGGTTTTCCTTATAGCACGTAGCATCATCGGATGTTCGATGTGCACTTTTGTTATTAATGTTATCTTTTTGACTCCTTCCTCCCACAAGAATATATGCTCCACCAGGGCAGGGATTGTCTGTTTTGTTTCATGCTGGATCCCAAAGCCCAGAACAGTGCCCCATGGGACTGGAAAACAATGGCTAATGAGTATGTGAGTGATGAACTGTCATGCCAACAAGCATCTCCTGCCCCCCCTCCCCCCCTCCCCC
>NW_006781042.1:705150-716650 GCF_000442215.2 Lipotes vexillifer
CCTCCCCCGCTCCCCACACTCAGCTCACACACACTTGGAGTTGAAGTGGACCAAGAAGGTGAGGGTGGTTTTGCTCGTCTTAGGGACCTCCTCACTCACATGCTCCTGGCAGGGCTGTTAATCACTGTCTTCCCATCCCACCAACACCTCAATCACCACCATGGGGTGGGCACAAGACCCAGGCTAGGGTGATCTTGTCACTGCACTCCCAGACGCAGGGGACTGGTTCAAGAACGGTCATTTGACTGAATCGGGGCCAATCAGAATCCACCCTGAGACTTTTCTATAAACTGAGCTCTTTTTGTCAGCACTGGTCAGCTTGGGAGGCGAGAGTCTTCCTGCCCCTCACATGGAGAAATCTTGTCTGGAGAATGAAACCAAGAAGAAAAAATCAGAGCCAAGAGATGGAAAGAAAGAGCTCTAATGATATTGTTTGGGGTCCCTGGAGCCAATTATATCTGATCCAAGTTCACTTTGGGGTTTTTCTATCTCTCTATATCTGTCTACCTAACTACTTACCTACCTATCTGTCCTTTTTTTTTCTCTTGAACTAGTTTGAGTTGGCTGTTCTTCTCTCATAACCAAAAGTTCTGAGATGTCAGTCCTTCGGTCCTTTCAATGAAAAGCAAGCTATTCTCCAGAAGTAAGAAACAAAAATCAAAACCAAAAACCGACAAATGAGCCACCAGTGGCAATGACACAGTGTGGGTGAAAGCCATCCATGCCAAGATTTTCAGGCTGTTCTCTGGCATCTGGCCCAGGGACTTGAGCCCAGAGCCGGGTGAGGCATTCCTAGCCTTGTCCAGCAGGCAGGGCTGTGGTCAGGCTTTGGGAAGGGCGGGGGGCAGGAGGCAGTTCCATCTGGACAACGACTTAAGAGGTCCTTGGGTTGCCATGGTGAGGAACAAGCGTTGGGAAGATGGTGAGTGACAGCCTGATGAGGCTCCCACAGCCCTCCAGCCTCCTGCCGAGAGTTCTTGGTGACGTTTAGGCAGCTGCCTCCTAAACGCCACCAGTCTGCCTTTTCAGGAAGTGCCAAATCCAGCACTTCCGTGTCCAATAAGGTCAATCACATCTGAAATTTTTTAAGCTGAAATAATGACTCTGCTTTATAAAATGGGAAGAATTATTTCTCATCTTAGAGACTTTTATCTTCAGTCAATCACTTCGATTAAACTTTGAAACCGGCCTGACTTGTATCAGTTTTTTTCCAGCTAGATTTGCTTATTTCTTCTTGACTGCTAAATTTAGGAAACAAACAGCCAAGGGGAAGGTCGAAAATAAGAAAGGACAATATTGTCCAAGTCATTTTCATCAAAAACAGTTCAACCCAAATCTCCAAGCCTTGTAAACTTCCTTTTAACATATACGCACATGTACCCCTAAATTTCAGATTTAAACAACTCGAACTCCTTTTAAATAACTGCTGCCCAATTTCCTTTTATTGCCAGTAAAACAGGTACCTGCTGGGTTTGCCTTTCACTAAAGTCACTGAAACTGCAAATAAAAAGGCTCTGGTCCTATTTTATGGATGACTCCTGACTTTTTTTCTGAGTCTGCTTTAAACGCCAAACACCTGGTGAACAAAATGTGATTCCCAGCCACTCCCGACTCCCCTAGGACAAAAATTTCATCTGATGCTGTGTCCCAAGTTGAAAGACTGCCATTCATCAGAAGAGCTGGGAAACAGTGAATGAGTCACCATCTCTGAGAGCACAGGCTTGGGTTCCACCTCTCCCAAATGAAAAGGTGGGTCCCCTGGGTCTCCCTGCAAGCTGCTGGGTTCTGGGGAAGCAGCCAACCCCGCTTGGACAGCCAGTGCCCCTGCTCAACCAGACAATATGCCAGGGGCGGCACTAGGCTGGCAACCTCAGCTTGGGCACAGACGGAACTCGCCTAGGTTACCAAGGGCCTGCCCCAGATATGTCCCCATCTTCCTTTACACATTGCCTCAAAAGTAGTTGTCATAGGGCTTCCCTGGTGGTGCAGTGGTTGAGAGTCCGCCTGCCGATGCAGGGGACACGGGTTCGTGCCCCGGTCCGGGAAGATCCCACATGCCTCAGAGCGGCTGGGCCCGTGAGCCATGGCCGCTGAGCTTGTGCGTCTGGAGCCTGCGCTCCGCAACGGGAGAGGCCACAACAGTGAGAGGCCCGCGTACCGCTAAAAGGAAAAAAAAAAATGTAGTTGTCATAGGGGTTACCAGCCTGGGCTTTGAAATCCCATGGCCCTGGGATAAAATGTCAGTGCTTATGGCTCTCTGGCCTTGGAAAGTCACCTACCCTTTCTGAGCATGCTTCCTCATCTGGAAAATGGGGATTAGGGTGAGGATTCAAGGAGATAATGTAGATAATATATTTAGCATGGTAACTGGCACATAAATTATATATTAATTATCATTAGCTTGCCTGTCTTTTTAGCAGTGACTCTCAACCCTGGCTGTACATTAGAATCACGTGGGAAGATTTTTAACATCCTGACGTCCAAGCCCCACCCAAGACTAATTAAATCAGAATCTCTAGGGGTGGGTCACAAGCAACAGGGGTTCTTAAAGCTCTCCAGGTGTTCCAATGTGCTACCAAGGCTGAGCAGCTGCTTCGTATGGATGCAGGGTGGTGAGCGACTGCTAGTCATGGGCTGCTAAAATCACAGGACCAAGAATGAGGAGGGACCTAGGCCATCTCCCCTGACCCCTTCCCAGGAGCCTCACTGTGAGTCTGGTTTTCTGGCCTCTATTTGTACTGACCCAGAGCTTCACCCCCAGCAGAGCCAGCTGCAACTCAGCTAGAGCCTCCAAGGCTACTATAGAAATCCCACCTTGCAACACTTATGCTCACAGGCCTGGGAGGTTCTAGTTCAATTTCATACCAAGGAGCACAAGGTAGGGGCTGCCTGGGAGGCCCACCTTGAACGTCCAGTTAGATTTCCCACCATGACCTGACTTCTCCAGGGTGCTGATGACTGCACAGCTTTATGGTACCAGTGGTCTCACCAAGAAAGAGTTCTAGTGGCTATGGTGATCTCACCAAGAAAGAGAGGGGGCACGTTCCCCATTCCCTTAGAGATCTGAGCCAACTAGGATCCTCTATTTAAGGCTGGGACAAGGCATCAGGCCCACTGTCCCAGACCACCTGTGCTCAGATCCAGGAAGATCCCAGGCCCAATCAAGCTCTCTGAGTCTCATCTCCCACTCTCGACCCGGCCCAGAGGCCATCTAGGGATGGAGGGATTCTGAGGGTGGTCCATGCTAGGAATACGTGATGTGATAGCTCAGTTTCCACCTGCTTATCAGTTTACCCAGCTTGAGTAGAGCATTCCTGGGTCTGTCAAGGGTACTAGATCTCTGCCTGACCCTCCCAGCCACAGCTGCTGCAGAACATGAGGAAAGATTAGGCCTCTTCTAATCTGAACCGATACTGTCTGCTCACTGAGGGCCTACAGTAAGCTGGATGCTATACAAGGTGCTTATTTCTATCTTCAAGTAGTCTTGCCAAATAGGTGCTCTTCTTACCCTTATTTTACAGAGGTGGAAACTGAGGCCCAGAGAGGTAAAACAACAAGCCCGAGGTCACACAGCTGCTGAGTGGCTGGGCTGGGACTAGAATTGAGATGGTCCATCTGGAAAGCCTAAACACAAAGCTACCTCTGTGTGCTTTCAGACTACTCTGGGCCAGATGTGCTTGGCACCCCCGTTCCAACTCTGAGTCCCTCAGCTCCAAAGCAAGCTGGCCTTCAGTGCCTGGACCACAACCAGGCCCTGACAAGTGCAGGCCGGAGGCGGCCTCCCTCCTGGGCTCAGGGTTCAGAGCATCAGTTCATGACTCTGATGGGGACCTGACCAGTGCTGTCATCTCTTGGCCTAACAGGAGCATGGAAACACTTCTCTGCTTACGGCTAGAAAGAAGACAGAAAAATGGAAAGTATAAGAGTTTGTATTACTCAGACCAAAACAGCACATAACCAGATCTCCTCAGGTCAGCCCAGGCCCTGCTTGGTCTTTCCAGCCAGGGATACCTCCAGGGTCCTGGTGACCTTGAGCTGCAGTCACATCAAAAGGGGGACAAAGTTGATTCCCCTTCAGGTTCTTGTCTGCTGGATCGTTATCAATCCCCCAAACAACACTGCCATGCTCTGCGGCTGAGAGAAAGGATGCCAGCGGAAAGAACTGCTGTGACAGCTCTCAGGGCTCCCCAGGCCCAACACACACCCTCTTGGCCAACATACGGTGGGGGTCACCACCCGGTTCTGCTTTAGTCACACAAGTGTAATATGTCAATGTTTGTAAGTTATCGTTGCGTTTCTGGTGTTTCATATTCAGAATCTATTGAACTTGAACCTGTCAGATATTAAATGAAAAAATAAAAGCAATAATGGGCCATGTAACACACAGAAAATAAAGAGTATGACGATTTTGAAGGCGGCAATAGCCTCCTGTCTCAACACTGAGGTCGGGACCAGCTGGGCCAGGATAAAATTCAACCCATTAGCACTCAGCAAGGCCCTGATCATGGGCTGGGCACCTCAGTTTGTAACACTTTTCAGAACAGAGAGCCAAATCTGTGTCGTGGCTGATGCAGTACATTATTGGCATCGTGGGTCACGTTCAGAAGTACTTTACCTGTGGTTCATGACTAATGTAATTAAACAATTAGGTTAGATCCATCAATAGGATAAAGCACGACAGAGGCAGACTTTTTTTTTCTGGTCACACCGTGCAGCTTGTGGGTTCTTAGTTTCCTGACCAGGGATTGAACCCAGGCTCTCAGCAGTGAAAGCGCAGAGTCCTAACCACTGACCGTCAGGGAATTCCCAAGGCAGACTTTTTTTTTTTTTTAACATCTTTATTGGAGTATAATTGCTTTACAATAGTGTTAGTTTCTGCTTTATAACAAAGTGAATCAGTTATACATATACATATATCCCCATATCTCCACCCTCTTGCGTCTCCCTCCCTCCCACCCTCCCTATCCCACCCCTCTAGGTGGTCACAAAGCACCGAGCTGATCTCCCTGTGCTATGCGGCTGCTTCCCACTAGCTATCTATTTTACAGTTGGTAGTGTATATATGTCCAGGCCACTCTCTCACTTTGTCCCAGCTTACCCTTCCCCCTCCCCGTATCCTCAAGTCCATTCTCTAGTAGGTCTGCATCTTTGCTCCCATCTTGCCCCTAGGTTCTTCATGACCATTTTTTTTTTTTAGATTCCATATATATGTGTTAGCATACGGTATTTGTTTTTCTCTTTCTGACTTACTTCACTCTGTATGACAGACTCTAGGTCCATCCACCTCACTACAAATAACTCAATTTCGTTTCTTTTTTATGGCTGAGTAATATTCCATTGTATGTATGTGCCACATCTTCTTTAACAAGGCAGACTTTTTTTTTTTTTAATTTATTTTATTTATTTATTCATTTTTGGCTGTGTTGGGTCTCTGTTGCTGTGTACAGGCTTTCTCTAGTTGCAGTGAGCAGGGGCTGCTCTGTTGCAGCGTGCAGGCTTCTCATTGTGGTGGCTTCTCTTGTTGTGGAGCACGGGCTCTAGGGGCGCAGGCTTAGTAGTTGTGGCACACGGGCCCAGCCACTCCGCGGCACGTGGGATCCTCCCGGTCCAGGGCCCAAACCCATGTCCCCTGCATCGGCAGGCGGGCTCCCAACTGCTGTGCCACCAGGGAAGCCCAACAAGGCAGACTTTTAAAATCAGGTTAAACATAAAGAAAAAGGAGGCTGGGAAGGGGAACTGCAAAAAGCAGCCTGCCTTGTGGGCAACTTTCTTCAAGGGCCACCGCTAGGACAGGTACAACTTGTCCCCTCCACAGGACCATGCTCTGGACTCTCACCTCCCCTGCAGCCCAGCATTTTATCTAGGTACAATATACAAAGTGGCCGTAAAAATCTGGAAACGGGGATAATACTAATATTTTTGAACGAATAGAGCCCTTTTGATGACTTCTTCTGGGATATGCTAAAGATGCAGTTTTATTCAATGAGAAATCAGAGACACAGATTATCTGAGCACAGCGTATCACAGATGCATGTGCTGGGATCCATGGAAATGTGATCTTATGTACTGCGTTCACTGCAGTTTTGCACGATGCACGGAACCATACATTGTTTATGAGCAACAACAAACAACTATGTCGTGCATTGTCATGTAATCTAAATAAGCCACGTATTATATATGCTCATCCATGTTTTCCTTGATGGCCAGCCTGTAGCTAAACAGAATCTTAAGGGGAAGACATAGCTCATTGTTGAAAAAGTTTTAGTGTTATTAAGGTATGAATCCTCCCTGACTTAATCTACAAACTCAGTGCAATCTGATTAAATAACAAAAAACAACTGTGCTGGCAGTGGGAGGGGCGGTGGTGGGGACAGTTAGGATTCAGCTGGGAGGGCTTAAACATGAGTGACCAATCAGGGAAAATCTGAAAAAAACTAAAGATAGAGAAATAGACCTACAGATATTGAGACACAGCAAAGACTGCAGGCTTTATGTAGCAAGATACTACTGGCATAAAGCCAAACAGATCAATAGAAGAAAATGGAGAGATCAGAAATAGACCTCATGTAAATATGAAGGGTTGGCATAAGATATAGTTGCAATTCAAATGGCAGGGGGAAGGAAATGATGTGCTATTCAGTGAATGATGCTAGGAAAAGTGACTAGACAACATGGAAACAAATAAAGCTGAATTCATTTCTTAAACCAAAATTCATTCTAGGTGGCCCCAAAATTTTAATTTAAAAAAGAAACTAAGAAGTATAAAGAAAACACTGTTTACTTTTTATTCTTGTTTTTTGGCAATCTTGGACATGAAATTCAAATGTCATTTTAAAAACTACATAAAGACTTAAAGATTTTATGACTAAAACACCAGAAAGTCAAGATACAAATATCACGCTGGGAAAAAAGCATATCAGCCAAATATATGCCAAACAAAGAACTAACTTCTTTAATATACAAAGAGCTCTTACGATCAATAAGAACCAAGAATTCAAAAGAAATGTAGACAAACTACAAACAACAAATGCTGGAGAGGGTGTGGAGAAAAGGGAACCCTCCTTACACTGTTGGTGGGAATGTAAGATGGTATAGCCATTATGGAGGTTCCTCAGAAAACTAAAAATAGAACTACTGTATGACCCAGTAATCCCACTCCTGGGCATATATCCAGAAAAACTATAATTCAAAAAGATATATGCACCCCTGGGACTTCCCTGGTGGCACAGTGGTTAAGAATCCGCCTGCCAATGCAGGGGACACAGGTTCAAGCCCTGGTCTCGGAAGATCCCACATGCCACGGAGCCACTAAGCCTGTAGGCCACAACTACTGAGCCTACACGCCTAGTGCCCATGCTCTGCAACAAGAGAAGCCACCGCAATGAGAAGTCTGTTCACCCCAACAAAGAGTAGCCCCTGCTCACCACAACTAGAGAAAGCCTGCACACAGCAACGAAGACCCAACACAGCCAAAAAATATATTTTAAAGAAATTAAAAAAGAAAAAGATATATGTACCGCTATGTTCATAGCAGCTCTGCTCACAATAGCCAAGACATGGAAACAACCTAAATGTCTATCAACAGATGAATGAATAAAGAAGATGTGGTACATATATACAGTGGAATATTACTCAGCCATAAAAAAGAATGAAATAATGCCATTTGCACAACGTGGATGGACCTAGAGATTATCCTACTAAGTGAAGTAAGTCAGAAAGAGAAAGACAAATACCACATGATATCCCTTATATGTGGAATCTAAAATATGACACAAAGGAACCTATCTATGAAAGAGGAATAGACTCAGACATAGAGAACAGATTTGTGGTTGCCAAGGGCGGGCGTGAATGGGGGAGGGATGAACTGGGAATTTGGGGTTAGTAGATGCAAACTATTACATATAGAATGGATGGACAACAAGGTCCTACTGTATAGCACAGGGAACTATCTTCAATGTACTGAGATAAACCATAATGGAAAAGAATATAAAAAGGAATGTATATCTACGTATAACTGAGTTGCTTTGCTGTACAGCAGAAGTTAACACAACATTGTAAATCAACTATACTTCAATTAAAAAAAAAGATGCCATCTAATTTCCAGGGCTCAGTTTCTTATAAATTAAAAAAAAAAATGTAGCCGTAAAGGATATGAACAAGTAGTTCATAGAAATATGACATACTGTGACTTCCTTGGTGCACAGTGGTTAGGAATCCGACTGCCAATGCAGGGGACACAGGTTCGATCCCTGGTCTGGGAAGATCCCACATGCCATGGAGCAACTAAGCCCATGCGCCACAACTACTGAGCCTGTGCTGTAGAGCCCGTGAGCCACAACTACTGAGCCCTAGTGCCACAACTACAGAAGCCCACACGCCTAGAGCCCGTACTCCACAACAAGAGAAGCCACCGCAATGAGAAGCCCATGCACCACAATGAAGAGTAGCCCCTGCTTGCCATAACTAGAGAAAGCCCATGCGCAGCAACGAAGACCCAACACAGCCAAATAAATAAATAAATATTAAAAAAAAAGAAATATGACATACAAGTGGCCAATAATAAATGACAGATGTTCAACATCACTGATTATTAAATAAATGCAAGTTAAAATGATACAATTTCTTACTAATTTGGTAAATTCGCAAATAATTATTACTATAATGCTCAGTATTTTGAAAGTTTGAAGAAACAGAAGCCCTTATATGTTGGTGGATTATAAATTGGCACGACCAAGCCTGACAACATCAGCATTTTAAATGCTACTTTTTGACTCAGTAGAAGTTTCAATTTTGTATAAACACATACCTGGTTTTCCTGAGACAGTCTCAGTATATACCTGTGCTCTCAGGAGACCCTCTGAATTAGAATCTGTCTTAGTTTACGTGATAGATTATATGATCACCTTACATTTCTAGATATTAACTCTATAATTAAACTCACATGAGTATTTTAAATATACAAGTATCTTAATTACAGTAGTATTTATTTAAAATGCTGGAAATAATTTAAATGCCCATCAGTAGAGAACTGATTAAATAAATTACAGTTTATCCATACAGTAGAATTCTGAACAAATTTTAGAAGGAATAAGTTATGTATGAATATTGTGATTCATTTCCTATAAAGAGTTCATAAATACATGCATATCTAAATGCATAGATTTGTTTGCAAAAATACATGGCAAACTGCTAAACAGTGGTCACCTCCAGCAAGCGGCACAGGAGTGGCCTGGAAGACTAAAGAATTTTACCTTTCCGTTTATACAAATCTGAATTTTTTTGTAAATAAGTACTTATTCTTTTACAATAAAATTATTTTTAAAAACCAGATGAAGCTTAATTCTTCTCTACCTAAAAGAGTTGAGCTAATTACTGTCATCATCAACATTAACATCTTCAAAGTGAATCTCAGATATAATAAATTGATGAAAAGTAAGCCCTTCCTCAGCTGTAACATTTGGGGGCAGAAGTAACAACCAGGGGCAGAAGTACCAGATGGAGAGGACGGGAAGGGAAGTTTAAGGGAGGAAAAATAATTTTCCTTCTGCCCTTCTGAATTCTTAGCTGAGACCCCTGTAATAAAGACAGATAAAGGGTTCTGGGACCCAAATCCAAGGTGTGCTGGGGTTTCCCCCAAACCACCAACAAGCAATTCTTGGACACCAGCTGGGTGTCCGATAATTCAACTCAATCCTGATACTACCTAGAGGTAGTATCAGATTCCACAGGTTGAGGGCTCAGTCCCACAAGACTGCCTTCCACTTCAGATGCCAATTGCAAGCGCACATTGTCACCTGTGCTTCTGACCTACTAGCTAAAATACCAGAGGTTCCCACAACCCCCTCACTAGGTTCAATTAATTTGCTAGATCATTTCAGAGAACTCACTAGGTTACCAGTTTATTACAAAGGACACTGAAGGATACAAATCAAGAGCCAGATGAAGAGAGAATATGTAAGGTCGGGGGAGAGTGGGGATGGGGTGTTGTTGCAGGTGAATCCATCATTCAGGTAATGCTTGAGAGCCAGCTGGGTTTCTCCTGATTTCTCCCCAAAGCGTGAGTCTAACAACTGAAAATGGGGTGCAGGGCAAATCCTGGTCAGGGGCCATTAACCTCACCTCAGGTACCGACCAGAGAAGTACACTCTGAAGAGGTTGGTAGGGAGGCTCACGGGCGACTGGTGTCATTTCCTTTTCATTTTGTCTATTTTAAGCTTTTGTAACCTTTCAAAAGTGCCTGGTGTTGAGTGCTTAACTTAATAACTTGGTTGAAAGGGGCAGGCGGGCCAAGGAGGGCTGCGAAGGGCTGTCGGTGGAGCCCCTCAGGCTAGCTAGCCCACAAGCCATTCTGCAGCGCCTGGGTTAACCTCTGAGCATAGCAGTTTCCTCACCTGCAGAAAGGAGGTGATGATACTTACCACCCAGAGGTGTCAAGCGTAATCAATAAGATACATCACATCCGGGCCATGGGAGGCCCTCACTAAATGATTGTATAAAAGGAGGGGGGTTGAACAAGATGGCCTCTGAGGCCTCTTCCATCTCGAACATTAAATGAACTATAACTACGTCCATTCACCTCATCATTGTTCAAGACATATTTATTGCAGATCACGGAGGCCCTCTAAAGAGCCAAGAGTGTCTTCTTATGTGACCTTGATACATGGTAGGTGCTCAGGGGGGTGTCTGTCACATTAGGAAGGTGTGTACATTGTTCCCCAGAGACCCAGGTTCCGAGGGAGCTGGAGGAATGGTCAGTAGCTCTGATTAAGTGTCACCAAAATGGTACTTGCTCCTTCTGGGGCCTTGGGTTTGGACAGGAAGTAAGAATACAAAGGACCTCTAGAATGGGGGAGCTGCAGGAAGTGGGTGAACCTGAGGCCCCCACTGTGGCTTCTGCCAAGTGCATGAGCTAGGCAGATGGGCATGCTAGCTTTGGGTCCAGGAGGGACAGAAATGTGAGTTTTATTGTGGTTTGAGTCATTTGCAGGAAATGACATTACGGTGGGTAATGGCAGACAGTGCTTTTCTCCCCTAATATCTTTGAGGATTATATTAATTTTTAAGTCAGCAGAATGGTTATTAAATTAGTACCCTTTTGGAAAACAGTCTGGCAGTACATTTTTAGTGCTGTATCTTTTGGCACATGGCCTTTTCTATTTTATTCTGTCCATTATCTTCCCCTAGTCATGGCAGGGTACCAGATGGGCCCCAAATCTCCCACATAACCAGAAGATTTAAATTTAACCTTTGGAAGAAGGGAGTGACGTGTAAATATGCCTTCTCATCTAGGATTCTTATTTTAACCACATAATTAATTATAGACAAATACTAGCATAAAGATGTTCATGACAGTCTTATTTATAAGAATGAAAATTTGGAAACAATCCAATGTCAACAGCAGAGAAAAGATTAAGTAAATTATGTTCCATCAACTAAAAAGAATATTTGGCAACCATTTACTATAACTGTCATAGGCTAGGGGGAAATAAATACACTCTTT